>NC_142462.1:108752132-109056697 GCF_049115385.1 Moschus berezovskii | reverse complement strand
TTAAACCTGTACATAAATACTATGTAGGTCTGTAGGTAAATTTTGGAAAAGAACAGTTTAATTTTGAGCTAGTTGCAAATCCTGGGAGAGAGGATTAAGTTAGTTTGCAGGAGAAGCTAAATGAATGCTTATAGTGATCACATAGTAAAGGAGATGACACAAGTATGAGGGAAGATGACTACCAAGAAGTAACCAGGTAATAGAGAAAAATTCATTCATTATTTATCAGGAAAAGGGAGAAAAACACAGAAGACAATTAAAAGTGGTGAAATTGACATAAGGAAAATTTGTTTGCTCACACCGAGTAATAAATCATAAAGCATGAAAGTTTGAAAAACATCTGTTACCATATTTGGAATTTGTAGCTTATAAACAGTGCTTTAATATAATAGTGTTTTATGTACAATAGATTTATGAGTAAAACTGTCTCTATTTTTGTCTGTTTTTGAGTTTCTGTTCAATACATAATCTTGGCCATTGTTCTGAGACCTTACAAGGATCGTCTATTAATGAAAGTGTGGTTAAGATAGTTGATCTGTTTTGTGTTTAAGAACACTGTCAGATTAAGATCCTGTAGATTACTGGTGCACATGTTAGAATGTAGTAGACAGTGTGAGACTCACTCAGTCTCACTTTCTATCCGGTGGGTCAGCAAAGAATAGCTTTTAGATTTTTGTTGATGATTTCCTGCATTTAAGTTAACCACACAAATTCTAATCAGTAAGTAGTCACATTTATGGGAAAACTTTAACAGTTATTTTCTTTTCACTGAAGAGGCATGGTGCATGTCCCTATTATAAGGATAAAGTTGATGAGGTGGGGACAGTTTATACCTTATTTCTTCTTCTTTTATAGGTTTTAAAACGACCAGAATATTTTGGGAAGTTTGGTAAAATACATAAAGTTGTCATCAATAATAGCACATCATATGCAGGCTCACAGGTAACTAATTATAGGGACTTTTACCTTTCCTCCCTATGGCTTGACCTGGGCTGTCCAGAAGGAAAACTTGGTTTCTGTGATTAGAAAGCTTGAGTGTCAAACATTTACACCATATAGTGACCTCTATTGGTAGGGTGGGGGAATTTTTTGGTGCTTGTTTGCTCCTTTCAAAACTTAAGAGGGAAGTAGTAACAGATTTAGTGATGGTTTGGAGGGGAGGGGGAATTGAGTCTATAATCAAGCAGTTAAATTATATAGTGATTTCTAATTAATATTTTCAGATGTTGTGAACTTAATAGAGCAGTTTTGTTATGCTGATATTAGCTAGAATACTCTTAAAGATTGCATTTATTCTGAGAACATAGTTTGACACAGTGTCTTCACATCTTATTTTTTCAAATCTAATTTTCAAAGTTTGTGTTTTTTTGTAATGTTGACAAGCCTGTCAGATGACTTGTATAAGAAAATTGCCAAGCCAGAGATATTTCATTCATATGTATTTTAGTCTGCTTAAAATCAGATAAAACTCATTAAGTATGATTATCTTAAGATGGGCTAGTATATAGTTTAATATAAGCTACTACTACTTCTAATCGTTGTCATTATTATTAAAGATAGTGGTAGTAAAGGCCTTTAGAATTCCTTTGGCAGGTTGCAAGTTAATTTTTTTTTTTAAGTTTTTGTTAATTTGATTCTAACAACAGTGGCTTTCACTTTAGGGTCCAAGTGCCAGTGCTTATGTAACCTATATACGGTCGGAAGATGCTCTCAGAGCCATACAGTGTGTTAACAATGTGGTGGTTGATGGCAGAACACTTAAGGTAATATGGTCCTCTGGGTTTTTTTTTAAGGGGGAAGAGATAATATGTAGTAAGTACAGAAGAACATAGCTGTTAAATATTAATGAAGGAGTCTTATTTAAAGATTGCTTCCTAGGTATCCATTCTAACCTATGACAGCTAGTTTTTATCACTTACCTGTTAGGGTCCTGTTCTACCAGGTGGAAGTAAACACATACCTTATTTTCCTTTGTGAAAATGGAGTTATTATTATTCTTGTAAGAAACAGATGATGGTTCCAATTTGTTGTCCTTAAATATTTGGACGTTGATTAGTTTAGGCTTGAGTGAAGGGTCTCACCAAGCAATGCTTTAAGTAAGTTGAAAGAAGGATGGCATAATTAGAAAAAGGAATTTGTCGTATGTGCCTAACTGCTTAAAACATGGAACAGATTTTGCCTTCCTACTCTCCTGATCTCTCGGGAAAAGATTTGGGTGCTCAAGCTCTGGAAACCATAGATTGAGGGTTTTTTTTTTTTAATCTTTCAGATGATCATCATCTTTAATAAATTCTGCTAATAATAGTTGAATTCTGTAGTATTCGCAGCCATACTTTGTTTTATTGTGTTTTTGCCTCATTTTAGGTGAAATGAAAACACTAGATGTGCAAATTCTCATTCTGGTGTCAGTTTACGTTTTGGGTCTTTTTCCTTCTTCCCTCCTCTTCCTGCAGGCATCTCTAGGTACAACAAAATACTGCAGTTACTTCTTAAAGAATATGCAGTGTCCAAAGCCTGACTGCATGTACCTACATGAATTGGGGGACGAGGCGGCCAGCTTCACAAAAGAGGAAATGCAGGTAGTAAAGTGATGTGAATTATCAGCTTTGCAGCAAAAGAAGTATTTTTTTTATAACTTAAAATTGCAAAAGCAAAAACTAATAATTTTATTTTTTATTAAACTGTTATTACTCTAAATTAGCTTTTTCCAAATATGTGGTTGTTCTATGGAATATCAGTTCTGCAGGACATTGTTATAATAAAAAATGTGTCTGTGGTCCCCTAAGTTTTGAAAATGTAGGCAAAATGAAAGCTAAGTGGAGTATTGTAATTATGAGGTTCCCCTCTGCCATCTCTGCTCTTCATAGAGTGTGCTAGAAAATAATACTCTATTAAATTCCACTGAAAACCTAAATTGTTTTTATAAGATGATTCTACCCATGAAAGTGTCCGCTGAGTCAGTGTCCTGTAAAGGGTGAATTGAAGGCTTATTATCCTGTATTCTTTTTCACATTTCTTGTTCTCCTGTCTTCTTTTAATTTGTAGTATAAACTTGCCTTTGCAAGTAAAAATATTGACCATACAGCATATTAAATGAGCATATGCCAAAGCACAATGCTGCACTTCCCTGTTATAGGTGAAGACTTCAGATTGTTGCTGTGGACTTTGCAGGAATACTTCTCATTTCAAAGGTGGGGGGCATTGACTACTGCCTTTCATTCTTCAGGTCAAACTGGAGACAATCTAGGAGGGGCTCCTTATCACTGATTAAATCACATTATAATAAATACATTGGCATTTCTTTACAGTTTGTATGATCTTTATGATCCAGAAGCAGTGTTAAGAGACTTTCCAGGTGGTCCAGTGGTTAAGACTTCACCTTCCAAAACATGCGCTGTAGGTTTGATCCCTGGTTGGGGAGCTAAGATCTCACATGCCTCACAGCGAAAAAAACCAAGCAATAAATGTGACAAATTCAGTAAGGACTTTAAAAATGGTCCATGTCAAAAAAAAAACAAAAAACAAACCCAAAAACTAAGTTCTCTGTGATATTTAATGGGGGCAGATGACTTACTTATTTCTTGCTTATCCAGCAAATGGTTCTTGACTTTTTTTCTTCTTTTGAATGAAACTTTCTTGGATGAAATCTAAGGTTGAGCCATTTCATGCTGTATTTTGACTAATGGGAACTATGCTTTACTTATGGGTATTATTACAATGAAAATATCTGTCAAGGAGTTTCTAAGCCCCAGTTGATCTCACTTAAGTATTATTAAAAAGTAAAAGAAAATGGATGGGCAGTCCCTTGGAATTTATTTGGAATGCTGTTTAATCTGTCTTTGTAAACTCCCCCTGTTAAACCATTTGAATACCAGTTTGAGCTCTTTGTAGCTAATGAAAGCCTTAAGATCTGAAGTATTGCATGCAGAAAGAATTTTCAGGGCTTTTTTTAATTTTAAAGATGTAAAATCCACATCTAAACTGTGTTTTTTCTTAACAGTTTAAAATTCATTTCATATTGTTGACCTGTATTCATCTCTCTCTCCTTTGAGTTTAAAGTTACTTTGAAAGGGGGTTTCTTCATTAAAACATTTCCTCAGTGTAGAAAGGAAACGAACAAATTATATCATGGCAAAAACTAGGTCTTTCCTTGTTACTGCATAACTCAAAATTTAGTGCCATATGAAATATTTATATAGTTGAACAGGCAAGAGCCCTCTCAGAACAGGGAACGATGCATTGTGCAATATATATGATACAGTTGTGCTGGATCACGTGATACTGCCCTTTTTTTCATTGCTTTGTTTTTGTTTTGATCTGTTCTGGTTTTCCCTTAACATCTCTTTAGACCACACTTTAAAAATAATTAACAACCCTGAAGGTAAGTAGAAATGTCATAATATACATGCAGAGAGTAGAAAGTTATTCATTGTTTCACTGTAATTTACTTTTGTGTGTAACTAGTTGCACAGTCAGTTGTCTGGTTTCTTCCATCATGTTTGTAACACTGCGTTTTGATAGAGAGCTACCAACTCCAGGAAGTACAGAGCTCTCTTTGTCATGTACAGAGCAGGGATTGGCAAACTTTTTCTGTAAAGGGACAGTCAGTCAATGTTTTAGTTTTTCTGGTCACATGATCTCTGTAACAACTACTCAAATTTGCTGTTGTAGCACCAACAAGGTCATAGATAATGTGTAAGTAAATGAGCATTACTGTTCCCTTAAAACGTTACTTACAAAAACAAAGCGGCTGGCTCTAAATTGCCAGCCATCTTCTGGTCCAACGTTTAAATATATTCATTTTTATGTAAATGTGTTATTCAGTCTTAGGATAATGAAAAATATAGTAAAATTCTTCATCTCTGAGTTACTTTTAGTGTTAATCTCTTCTAAAAAGAGAGATTGATTTTCCAGTGATCTTCAGAAAATTCTGTGATGACCTGTTAAAAAACTTAATTCTTTTGTGGAAAGATGGGGAAGTAAATTTAAAAGGGCCCCTCTAGTTTTTTAAGCTAGCAAAAATGTTGTCTGTTAATATGTTTTTTCTCCACATAAAGTGGTTGATGATATGCTTAATTAATGGAATATGTCTCCTGTAGTTTTGTTGAAAGAACTTTCATTGGTCTAAAAGTTCTGTGACATCTTCCTCACAGATTTCTCTGACACTGTGACAAATCCTTATGTATTTTATTTAGGATAGCTTTAATAATTCAGAAAGTACGTCAGCATTTTATACCAGCCACTTTGTGAGTCCCACTGCAGTTTTAATTTCTTCTTCCACTAGGCGGGTAAACACCAAGAATATGAACAGAAGCTCCTTCAGGAATTATATAAATTAAACCCCAATTTCCTTCAACTGTCTACGGGTTCAGTTGATAAGAATAAGAACAAAGTGACACCACTGCAGAGGTATGATACGTAAGTACTGATATTAGTGTAATCAAATACCTTAACCTTCCTGTCTGTCATTCTTCTCTTTTCATTCTGCATCTTTTTCAGGCAGGATCCTTCTTGACAGTGTCTGTCATTTGTGCAGAATTGTTGTACTGTAGAAAATGTTGAGTCACAATTTCTGGGTTTGAATATTTGCTGCCTGCTGCTCCCTGGTAATACTTCAGATGAGCCTCTCGATGCTTCCCCTTTGCATTGATTTGCAGACTACCTTGAGCCCCAGGAACACTCTCCTTGATAAAAAGGGAAATTAAGAGATGTGGGTTATTAAAAGGCTCTTGTCACCTAATGGAGGTTTCCTTCCTGATGTAATGACGGGGTGCGGGGGCAGGGGCGGCACAAAATACTGTAAAAGGGACAGAGGGTATTAATCTGAAGCGTTTGTGTTGGGGGTACAAGTATTCATGTTTGTCTTGTCTCAGGAATCACCAAAGTCTTATGTCCTCTGAGTGAGGAGGGTATCCCATATACAGATCTTTTTCATCTTGGAGACAACTTGTTTTTGCATAGACCTGTATTCTGTTCATGTTTAAACAAATTTTTAAGTTTATGTATCGAATCTCATTCTGATATGGTGATCATCACATATTGGATTGTATTTGGTTTTGGCCTGTCAGATAACGATGATTAATAAAAATGATAATTTGGGGGTTACACTTTATTCTGAATATATCTTAAGTTTGTGTTAGGATCTTGATGTTTCTGTTTTTTTTTTTTTAATTTGGTAAGTCTAAGTTTTGTAAAGTGAATTCATCTAAAGTAAATAGCTGTAATCAAATAGATCAGTTTTCTTTTTTAAAAAATTTATTCCAAAGTTAACTGATGCTTTAAAGGTATGGGTATTACATAGTCCCATTACAATTCCATGTCTGTTTAGCACTAGAATAATGTAAGGGCCATTTTTAAGCATAGCTAATAATAACCACATGGATTGTTGTTAGAGTCAGTTTCTTCAAAACTTATTCTTATATTTAAATTCTTGGAAGTCCTTGTTAAGTTTATTCGCTTTGATAGTAAAGATTATTTATAAAGGCAATTCAAATTTAAAAACTTCCTTTTATTTGCACATACATATGTACATATATATATATATATATATATAAATAAATATATAGGTGGCCATAGAGCAAAACATAAAATTATTATATAATAAACTACATGAAATTTATTTTATCAAAGCTAAGGATAAAAGTTAAGTCTAAAATCTTTGGGGGTTGATAAACTTTGACCTTTTCCGTTGATCTTTTTGTACCCACCCATATGTTTATTAAGAACCTATGCTGTTATTTACCCCATTGATTGCTAACTCTGTAGTCCATTATGTAAGAATTTGTAGTAAAAATTTATTTCAGATGCTTTTAAATACACGTCTTTATTCTCATTAAAAGTGTTGTCATTCTAATTAAAGTCATGTTCTGGGTTTATAGCCCCTAGAGAATGCAGAGAAGAAATGTAAAATTTAGATTATCTCTTTGTGACAGCATTTGTTATTCCCTGAATATAAAAGTAATGTTTCTATTAAAGGAGAGCTGAAAAATATACAAATGCAGAAAGAAGAAAGTAAATATTGTATGTAATCTCAGTACTCAGACGTTTTCACTAAAATGATTTGGTGTATCTTCCTTGTAGTGTGTATTTCCTTGTAGTCCTTTTCCTTCCTGTGAATGTATATATACAGAAAATTGCATTGGTTTGTTACATTTTAAAACTTAATACCCATTATTATGAATACTTCCCCATGTTACAAAAACATAATTTTTATGACTGTGTAGTATTCCATTATATGTGAGTATTGCACATTTATTAAACCAATCTCCTGCTGGTGTATATTATCTTACTTTCATTTTGGTGCTATTATTTATAACACTGTGATAAATATTTCTTCATGTAAACATTTTGGTTATAGTTTTGATGCTCTTAGAACTGCTAAGTCAATGATTATGAGTATTTCCTTGAATTAAGTATTTTTTCCTGCACATTTGCCAATTTTGATAAAATCTTTCTTGTTTTAATTTATATTTGATTAATATACTGAACTTCTTATGCATTGTGAATTCATATCTTTTTGCCATGTTTTATTGTTGTATTTAAGTGTTTTCTGTGCAATATATAGGCTAGCTTCCCCCCGTTAGTTGACCAAGTGTATTTGTTTCACAATATTTAAGTCTTCTGTGTCACTCAAGAAAGTTCTTTTTGGTCTTTTCTCTGCATTTTTAAATCAAATCTCCTACCATCACCTCTTACTGTCTAAGAATCCCTAGGAACTAAAAATTAAGCAACAGTGTCAGAAAGTGGTATAATCACAATATTGAAAACACCTTATTGTTTTTAATTTATTGGGCTTTTTTCTTTGTATTAGAAGTGAAAATTGGAATTTACCAACATGTCTTTTCAGCATTTTAACAGTAGTTAGCTGTCTTTAACTTATGTTTTTGTGATCACTTATTAATATAGATTTACTAATATTTTATTGACTTTGCCTTCAGATAAAGTATAGTCAGAGCACATTTATTATTGTTTCAATTATAGGAGAGGAGTGTCATAGCAACCACAAGTTGTAGGGGAGAAAAGAAAAGGGGGGAATTGGAACAGTATACCCATTTAGTAACTTTGCCCCAAATCAGTGCAACTGAACTTCAGCGGGGACCAGAATAAACTTTGACATGGTTACCTTTGCTTAACATAAGTACATGATATGTGAAGGATTTTTGAGAGAGGGAGAAGGATTTTTGTTTGTTAGTTTATTTAATGCAAGGTGCACCCTCCCTGCCCCCCACCACCCCCAGGGTTTATTAAGGACAGTTGATGGTCCAGGTTACATAGAGTTATCGGTGTTTTGTTTTGTTTGGCAAGCTCCTATAGCTTGTTTTCTTTGCATGCCAACCCCTGCCAGAGAGTAAATTTGACTGTCAATATTTCTGAACGTCTGCTTTGGTCTCCACTTGTACCTTACCACCATACAGGGTACAGGTAGGGATGAATTTGTAGACAAGTTTTCTTCTTCCCTCAGGGAAGACCTGTCAAGTTAGAATGAAGAGTAGTACAACTCTTTCTGTGGTCTTACTCGATAGAGAACATTTTTCTTATTCGAGTTGAGAATTAAACTTTCTAGGGACAAAAAGAATGGCCCCTTTTCTTCTTTTCTTGGCATTCCTGTGTAGTGAGCAGCAGTTTTAGAAGAATTTCAAGAAAGCAAAACTTGAAAATTTATAGATTGACATTAAACTGAAATGTACTTTTCTCATTTGTAATTAAGCCAGATTATAAATATTAAGAATATCATAACTACTAATCATCACTGAACCCCAACATTGTCCCTTGACACACATTAATGTTAGTAAGTGAAATTTTCTATAATATGTCTTATTCCTGTATCACTTAAATGAATAATTAATTAGAGGGTGTGTATCATTTGTTCTTCACACACATCCGTCCATTATTATGGGTTTGAGAGTGTATTAGTCAGATTGGGTTTTGACTGTGGATACACTTTTTCTATTAGTTATTTTGAAATGATGAATACAAGTGTAGAGAAGAGGAAGTAAGGGAGCCATGCGGTAGTGATGCTTAAGGACTGGATATTCTGTTTTTAAGTTCAGGGCTTTGAAATGCCTTTATTTACATTGAGGTACTATTTGTGCACCAATTGAAGACTTAGGGTTCCGTTCAGTTCAGTCGCTCAGTCGTGTCCGACTCTCCGCGACCCCATGAATCACAGCACGCCAGGCCTCCCCGTCCATCACCAACTCCCGGAGTTCACTCAAACTCATGTCCACAGAGTCAGTGATGCCATCCAGCCATCTCATTCTCTGTCGTCACCTTCTCCGCCCTCCCCCAACCTTTCCCACCATCAGAGTCTTTTCCAATGAGTCAACTCGTCACATGAGGTGGCCACAGTATTGCAGTTTCAGCTTTAGCATCAGTCCTTCCAATGAACACCCAGGATTGATCTCCTTTAGAATGGACTGGTTGGATCTCCTTGCAGTCCAAGGGACTCTCAAGAGTCTTCTCTAACACCACAGTTCAAAAGCATCAATTCTTCGGCGATCAGCTTTCTTCACAGTCCAACTCTCACATCCATACATGACCACGGGAAAAACCATAGCCTTGACTAGACAGACCTTTGTTGGCAAAGTAATGTCTCTGCTTTTAAATATACTATCAAGGTTGGTCATAACTTTCCTTCCAAGGAGTAAGTGTCTTTTAATTTCATGGCTGCAGTCAGCATCTGCAGTGATTTTGGAGCCCAAAAAAATAAAGTCTGACACTGTTTCCACTGTTTTTCCATCTGTTTCCCATGAAGTGATAGGACCAGATGCCATGATCTTCGTTTTCTGAATGTTGAGCTTCAAGCCAACATTTTCACTCTCCTCTTTCACTTTCATCAAGAGGCTTTTGAGTTCCTCTTCACTTTCTGCCATAAGGGTAGTATCATCTGCATATCTGAGGTTATTGATATTTCTCCCGGCAGTCTTGATTCCAGCTTGTGCTTCTTCCAGCCCAGCGTTCCTCATGATGTACTCTGCATATAAGTTAAATAAGCAGGGTGACAATATACAGCCTTGACGCACTCCTTTTCCTATTTGGAACCAGTCTGTTGTTCCATGTGCAGTTCTGACTTTTGCTTCCTGACCTGCATACAGGTTTCTCAAGACAGGGTAGTAGTAGCTAAATGGCTTCTTTATGCCCAGGACAGTGCATAGGTCTGCTTGCTTTGGGGGACAGATTATGGAATGTGCAGATCACACAAGTCAAGTTTATGACTTGATGTTGTGACTCAGAGAAGACACCGTTGAAGGAATTGAGAGGTTCAGCTTTAGATTTAGATAGAGAGAAGGTTGAATAAAAATTTGATGTCTTCTGTGTTCATTTAGTAGTTCTTTGTGGTAGACATCATTGTTATCTTACTGCTGGCAAGAATAGTAAATCTCAGAGAGTTTAGGTAATTTACCAGTATCCTCCACAACTAAGTGATAGGCCAGATTCTGACAAAAAGTCTCTGTCAGTTTTAAGCCCAAGCTCATTCTTCCACTCTGCCATTTCTTAATCTAGAAAAGGCGAAATTTAAGATTCTAACATGAATTAAAAACTCTAGTGTGACTCAAACTAAATCAGTTAAACTATGCCATAACTGTATGTAGTTTGACCTTGAAGATCTCTGGTACTTAAGGCTTAAACATCAGGATAAGTATAATGGATGTACTGTTAGTCCCAAACCTTCCCTAAACCACAGATGGGTGGCAATAGAGGATAAGCTAAAGAAATGGTGAAAAGAAAATTTCTCTAGAAATTTGTCTATTTTATCGCATTGAAGGAAAAGGTGTATTTTTAAAAATTATATGCAGCTATATTTGCATTGAAAGTCAAATATAAGCTCTGATAGACTGAAGGCATAATGAGAGTGCCTTATTTATTCAACAGAATGGAAGTAGGCACTGCCTGAATCATATTCTTCTGTCCTAATATCATTTGGAAAACCCCTGAAATTTAGAAAGGATATGGTTTGGATAATTGTATAAAATAGTCTTGAGTAGAACGTGTTAAATCATATATAGACTTCTGAATATTTGTAAACTCTGAAATCTTATGTAAAATTGTGTGTGTGTGTGTGTGTATACTTTTCTGGATGGAGGATCCATGACCTAAAAATAGTTTTAAATTACTGGTGTATGTTGATACCTATAGAGGTGAATTCAGGAACAGTATAAAGCAGTAATTCTCAAAGTATGGACAAGTGTCATGAAAGGTAGCCTACATTGTTTCTGTAAAGTGGACCCCCAGTAAGGTATTCCCTCTTTTGAAGTAGGTAAATTATTTACAGTTCTGAACTTTTATTTTTTTATAAAGCTAAGGCTACTTACTGTTAAATTAAGTAGGTGGTGAAGTTTGCTAAAATTGGGTATTTATATTAAAATTCATGAATTATGAGATTTCTCTGAATTATTTCTCAGTCTTTCCTTATTTTTCTGAAGAAATCTTACTTATCCCATGATATATTTGGATATATAAATTTACTGCACATGTGCACATACATACTGGAAAACTAGTCAGTCAGTTCTGGTATCTTGCTCCACTGAAGTAGAGTATTTTCAAAAAGTTTAGAGAGCCACGGGTATTTTTTTCCGGAGGGTGGTTGTAATAAGTGCCAGGAAGGGAGGGAAAGGGTGGGGATTGGTAGGAATGGGTTGGTGGGGTTGGAATTGGTAGGTGGGGATTGGGTAGGGTAGAGATCGAAGTTTTTGGTGCCTTTATTTCTTAGAAGAAAAGACACGGCAAATATCTTTTTAAGATCAAACTTTATTACTGAAATACAAAACTATAATGAATAGATGGAGATTTTGCCTTTTGTTTTTGAAAGCTTGTAATAGTCTGTGATGTTTAGGATGGTGGATGTCCATCTTTCAGTTTTAATGTTAAGGATAACTAATTTTTTGTGCTTACCAGTAATAAAAGCATTTATTTTCTTTCATATTTGGTATGTCCTGAAGTTATGAGAAACTTGCAGTTAGAATCATACTTGCCAACTACAATCAGTCTAGGTTTACTGAGGCATTTTTTTCTTGCCATGTTACTTCTGTCATGTAACTTAAGATGTGGCCATATTTTACTAGCAAAGTAATTTTAGTGTCAATGTGTATTTGAAGCCCCTGTATCAAAATAAACTCTTTAAAAGCAAGCTTCCTGTCTGTAACTTAAATTTGTCCTTTATAGTAGCAAATGTTTATCTCAGTTATTTAAGACTTTGGCGAGCATGAAAAATTAAAGTGAATTATTCTCAATGAATAAGGGAATATTTAGGAGCAGTATAAGTATGTACTTGGGTTATAGTAACACAACAGAAATTTGGAAATGTCCATTATATTGACATTTGCCTTAAATTTTACTTTATGTTCAAAATGCAGCAAAAATTAGTACAACCTTGAAGACTGTTTTTATCTTTTGAATATGATAAACCAGGAAACTAAATCTCATTATTTTTCCTATCCAGCTCCCAGTCCTTGAAAATGATTTTTTCTTTGTTTCTTCTACTACATAACTGCTTGTTTTATGTTAAAATTTTTAGAAAGCAGCAAAGAGACTGCCTTTAGGAATTTGGTTAGTGTCACCACCAAGGAAATTAAAGGAAATCAAACTCAAAAATTGCCCAGTGGGCCAGGTAGAAGCTAGCAAAGTTGGCTGAGCATCTGAAGATCCAGAGAGAGGCACTTTGCAGATAGTTGTGAATTTGGTTTCTTTAACTGTAAAACAGTATTTAAATTTGATGTTAATGATTCCTTCTGGCTCTAGAGCCTAATAATTTCAGAGACTTTGAGGAGACTTGATACTTTTTCACTGTATTCCTTTTTCACTAGAATAGTGATCATCAGACACCAAATATCTCAATTTGGACTGAGTCAGAATCTCCAAGGACAGAATCTAGATATAGACTCTCTACTTTAACTAAATAAATATAAATGTTTATATTTTGCAAAGCTCCATAGCACCAGATTCCAACTGTTGGGTTAATTTATTAATTTATTCCTGAGAAATCTGTAATTTCACCATAGATTTTAGAACTATTTAGGACTAGAATTTAAAGAAATTTTTTAGTGAGACTGTATGAAAACATGTTTACAAATTTTTATCTATAGGGATTTATACACACAGCATTACCTTCTATAAATAGTACCTTGATTGTGTTTTGAAACCTAACTTCAGTTCAGTCACTCAGTCATGTCTGACTCTTTGTGACTCCATGGACTGTAGCACACCAGGCTTCCTTGTCCATCACCAGCTCCCGGAGCTTGCTCAAACTCGTCCATCGAGTTGGTGATGCCATCCAACCATCTCATCTTCTGTCATCCCCTTCTCCTCCTGCCTTCAATCTTTCCCAGCATCAGGGTCTTTTCCAGTGAGTCAGTTCTTCACATTAGGTAGCCAGAGTATTGGAGTTTCAACTTCAGCATCAGTCCTTCCAATGAATATTCAGGACTGATTTCCTTTAGGATTGACAGCTTTGATCTCCTTGCAGTCCAAGGGACTCTCACGAGTCTTCTCCAACACCACAGTTCAAAAGCATCAATTCTTTGGCACTCAGCTTTTTTTATAGTCCAACTCCCACCTGACTATTGGAAAAACCATAGCTTTGACTAGATGGACCTTTGTCTGCAAAGTAATGTCTGTTGTTTTTAATATGCTGTCTAAGTTGGTCATAACTTTTCTTTCAGGGAGCAAGCGTATTTTAATTTCATGGCTGCAGTCATCACCTGCAGTGATTTTGAAGCCCAAGAAAGTAAAGTCTGTCACTGTTTTCATTGTTTCCCCATCTATTTGCCATGAAATGATGGGACTGGATGCCATGATCTTTGTTTTTTGAATGTTGAGTTTTAAGTCAGCTTTTTCACTCTCTTTCATTTTATCAAGAGGCTTTTCAGTTCCTCTTCACTTTCTTAGGTTTCACTTTTTATGAAACCTAACTACCTATTAGAATTTCCTAATCCCACTTGAAACCAGTGCTTATCAGTCAACTGTGTGATTCAGGTGTCTTGATTTCTCTCTCTTCATATTGTTACTGGACAACGACGATTCCAAGGCTAACATGCTGTTCTTTCACTTCTTAAATCAACTGAACTATGAATGTAACCATTGCAGCCAGGACCTTGCGTGTTTGTTACTACAGCCCAATTTGCAAAAATTCTGTTGGGACATTCTGGCCTTTCTTGGGGCCATACCTAATTGGCTGAGATGATCTTTGATCTCTTTAATTCTGCTCCAGGCTCAAAGGGCTCAGTCGAAGCAAGGAGAGGCAGACCTCAAAGAACCTGTGGAAAGCCAGCAACATGAGACTGAATCCTGGACCCTGGAATTAAGGGCTTGATGGAGAAACTGGTAAAATCCATCAGCCAACTGAAAAGCCAGCAGGATATCTTTTGCCTCCAATATAAGAACCAGACCCAGTGAGGATACCCTTTTTGGACCCCTGTCAGACCAGACAGCAGCAGCTTTTTCAGGAAATTCTCAGTGAACTGGTCTAAAGGAATAAGGAGGTGTTGGATGCCTCCAAAGGACTACTGGGCCAGTTACACTAATTAAAGTATTGCTGTTGAAGTTGGAGGCATGGAATGTCCAGCAACACAACGCCTGCAGTGCAGCCCCCCGGACCATTGGCTGGATCGGCTGGAGAAATGTTCACAGCTAAGCTGTTGTTTGACCTGAAGAAGCTGATGGAATTGAGTTGCTCGGTTATATATCAGGATGACCCTCTGACCCCAGGGGCAGACCTGCAACAGGTCCCATACACAGAGTTGCTTTTACGTCTGTTCCACAAAACCTTTTGGTCGAAACCCAGCCGTGCAATTCCTGAACTCCCCATTGGCCCCTCATCCTCAAGGCTGGGAGGAAGTTTACTGTTCAAACAAGGCTGCTGAAGAGATTCCAGGAAGGCTGTGGGTCACTGACTGCGGAAGTCTCCACTGACTGTAATCTTCCTCAATTATAGTCATCCCTTGGTATTCATGGGGTTTGGTTCCTTAGGATGCCAAAATCCTTGAAGGCTCAAGTCCCTTATATAAAATGGTGTGGTATTTACGCATAACCTACACACATCCTCGTGTATACTTTAAATTATCTCTAGATTACTTATGATACCTAATGCAATATAAATGCTAGGTGAATAGTTACTGGCACAAGGGAAATCCTGGTTTGCTTTCTGGAACTTTCTCCTCTGACTATTCTTGAATCTGAATAGGTGGAACCCACGGATGTTGATGACCAGCTGTAAAAGTTTATAGAAGTTCAACATTCTGACTTCAAACCAGAAAACTTTGTGCCCCAAGAAGGAGTCAGATTTTAATTTGGGTCTTTGGCTTCCTGACTCTGGAGCAGTGTTCAGGTGGTTCTGGAAAGGGCAACAGTAGGGGACTGCTGGGTGCAACAGGAAGTGCACATTATCAGCTTCATGGTCGGATACAGCTACCAGGATCTGAAGCAGGAGCTGAAAACAGACACCCTCTCTTTGATGATTATTTCTAATGTGAACCTACTCTTGATTGCGTGGTCCTTGATTCTGTGGTTCAGTCTGGTCAGTTCAGACCCCTAGAATCAGCAGTTCTTTTCCAGCACTGCCAGGGATGCCAGCTTCTGAAGACCATCTCTGGCACCTTTCTGCTGCACTTCAGTGAATCATTGGAAGGGAGCATTATCTGCTCCTGGTTGAATGATGATGAAGTGCAGCCCTGCACCAGGAATGTACTCCCATCATTCTTGCTAGCTGAAGTCATCAACTACTAACAACCTCTCTGAGGCAAACTTACCTGAGAACCTGCTGTACTTCCTCCACTCCTGAAGCCCGAGGGATGAGGCTTTTGGGTGCTACTATAGGAGGAAGTTAATTCTCAGGAACAGAGGAAATACCTGAAACATAGGCTCATTGTGGTCTCTAACAGACAAGTGGATGAGCTAAAACAACCACTAGAGCCAGAACTGGAATCATTAGACGGGGAGCCCAGACTGGCACAGGGGGCCAGAGCTAAGCCTGAAGTTAGTCACTGCTTGAGCAGGGCTGGATCTGGGACCAGCAGTAGAGCATACTTTAGGCATGATATCACAAAGAATGCCAGAACCAAACTCAGGACCTGAACTGGAGCTGGAACCTGTTCTAGGGTCATTGCCAGGGAACCCTAAGAAATAGGTTTCTGTCTTTATTAGTAAATGTGATATTTATGTTTGCTTTCCTTTCTTAACCTTCTTGGCATGATAATGGGTGGATGTATGTTGAATGTAAAACAACAGATTTTATTAGTATGATAGACCTTAATGATGAGGGAATTTGGGACACCTGATCCCGGGGGAGTTGTGAGAACTTTGACTGGTTAGTGGTAACTCTGAGATACATGTTTTCTGTTCAGCTATCAGAGTGCAAGAAGTGTACATTTATTGCAGTTAGACTTGGGAAATGTACTTTTTCTTTGTATTGAGTTTATACATTCATTTGCGAGGACTCCCCCATCTTTCTTTTCCGTTTTGACACTGATAGTTGCAATTACTATGACAGGTTTAATTTTAATTGACCCATTTTTTTTACATAACAAAAAACCTTTTTTTAAAACCCTCATAACAAAAAAATTTCTAGTTATATCCTTATTCCTAAAGCTGTCATCTATTATTCCTTGAATTTGTTAGTTATTCTTAAAATAAATTGAAGACTATACTAAAATTGAATGGGATTTAAGCTTACTAAATCTTGCCCTGATCCTGATTTTTCAGTAGCTGTCTTTGAATTGATGAAACTGATATAAAGATTTTGATCTAGAGATCTTTGATAAGACCTTCCCAGATAAAGTGTTAAGTATTCGTGAATCAGTGTTTATGAAACTGCAGTTGGTATGGTGGAAAAGATGCTATAAATTATTCTAATTAGTTGTAATCCAGAAACAGTCTCAAGGTTTAATTCTGAATGCTATAATATTTTCATATACTACCCTTGACATTAGCAAGATTGACCTCATCTAAGTTGAAAATTGTTATTTAGTGCTTTCTAATGGTGGTAATTGAGGAGGTGAACCAAGGTGAAGACACTGAAATTTTCTTTTGTGACATCTTGCTCTCATCTTTCTGTTTCTATGACTACTCCTTTCTCTCATTTTTAAGCCCGTATTCCCTATTGCAAGAATAGTGCAAATTTGGGGAAGGTGACAGAGTAGATAGCACCAGGAATCAATCTCTCCACCTGGACAACAATTGCACTTGCATAATCTGTCTAACGAAACTATTCTTGAACTCTTGAGGTCTTTTGAAGGCTTGCAACTTTCAGGGAAAGACTTAACAGTTAATTTTGGTCAACTTCCACTCTTAGCACAGTAGCCCCCCACCCCCATCTCCAGCCACATGGCAGGTGCTGTGTACATGTTCCTAGAGCAGCTAGCCTATAGCTTGTGGAAGACAGCGTGGACAAAGTGGATCATGTCTTTAGATACTAAGGATCTCTGCTCTGATTGCTGATCATGGCTCCTTATCACAGGTGCAGACAGAGATTTGGGCAAGCATTGTTGTATCTCCTCTCATAGTTACAAGTCCCTTCCTCTCTGACTGAAGTGATTTCCAGAGAATTTGATGGACTGATACCCACTTGCCATACCCCTTTAATTTTTGCTTTTTCTCCTTTTGGGAGCTGGGCATTAAAGACTAGGACATTCAAAAACAGCTACATATAAGGAAAAAATTAGAAAGTTACTCTGCATGTCCAGGGAAGGCTCAAAAAAGATCTGAGAAGACCTTAAGTTTACAGCTAAAACTAATTCTCAGTACAGAGACAGCCTGCAGCAATCAAAAATGAAAAACAAAAAAAAAAAAACACAGCAGCTGTTAACAGAAAGAAAAAACACTGGGGAAGGGGGAGAATCTGATTTCCAGAGGTACCATGTTATGAGACAGAGTCAAATGGACAGTGTTAAACAAAAAATTCAGAAGGTATACAAAGAAACAGAAAAGAATGGTCCATTCAAAAGAAAACAATAAATCAGCAGAAACTCTTTGGAAAAGACCTAAATGGCAGATATACTGGACAGTCTTCAAAGTAACTCTTACAGATTCTTAAAGAATTAAGGAAAGATGTGGAGAAAGAAAAGTGATGCGTGAAGAAAAATGGAAGCATCAATAAAAGGTAGAAAAATTTAAAAGAAACTAAAAAAAATCTGCAGCTGAAAAGTACAATAATTGAAACAAAAAATACTCTAGAGGAGTTAAAGACAGATTTGAGAAGACAGAAGAAAGAATCAGCAAACTTAAAAGATAGGGTGATGGAAATTATCTAGTCTGAGGAACACATAAAGATTGAGAAAAGGTGAACAGCCTAAGGGACTTATAGGACTCCAGGGGACCAGCAGATGCATTATTGGAGTTCAGAGGAGAAGAGAGAAAGATGCAGAGAGAATATTTGAAGAGATAACGACTGAAAACTTCCCAAGTCTGCTGAGTATAAGCATCCAAGAAGCTTAGCAAATTCTAATTAAGGTGAATTCAGAGACCCACAGTGAGATACTTGAGACAGTATAATCAGAGAGGGCAAAGGACAAAAGAGAGAATCTTGCAAGCAGCAGGAGAAGCAGATCATCACGTAAAAGGGAATCTTCGGTGAGATTATCAGCAGGTTGCTTATTAGAAACTTTGGAGGCCAGAAGGCAGTGGGCTGGTAGACTCAAAGTGCTATAAAGAAAATATATATATACATCAACCAAGAATCTTCTGTCTAGAAAAACTGTTCTCAAAGAGTGAGGGAGACACTAAGATATTGCCAAATAAATAGAAGCTAAGGGAATTTGAGTTGACTCACTGGAAAAGAGTCTGATGCTAGGAAGGATTGGGGGTGGGAGACGGGGACGACAGAGAATGAGATGGCTGGATGGCATCACCGACTTGATGGACATGAGTTTGAGTGAACTCCGGGAGTTGGTGATGGACAGGGAGGCCTGGCGTGATGTGATTCATGGGGTCGCAAAGAGTCGGACACAACTGAGCGACTGAACTGAACTGAACTGAAGGGAATTCAGGACCTCTAAACCTGCCGTGCAACAAAAACTCAAGAAGTCTTGCACGATGAAATAAAACGACATTAAACAGTACCCCAGAGCTGTATGGAGAAATAAAGATCTCAATAAAAGTAAACCTAGTGATATAACAATGGTTTGTAACTATGCTTTTTTCTTCCTGTAGACCTTAAGATCAGTACGTTTAAGGTCCAGTACTTTAGTATAAGCTAACATTACCCTGCTTTGTGACTTCAAATCTTGTTTTCTACGTAATTTAAGAAACTCTATTCAGAAGAATTATTGGGGGCACACAATGTATGAAGATACAATTTTGTGACATCACTAACCAAAAGAGCTAGGGAAGGAGCTATGAGTTTTGGTATATTGTTAAAGTTAAGTTAGTGTAAGTTTAAGATAGACTGTTATGACTTTAGGATATTAAATGTAATTCCCATGATAGCAACAAAGAACTCTAGAATATACACAAAAGGAAGTGAGAAACATTTCACTACAGAAAAATAAGCTAAACATAAAAGAAGATAATAATGCAATAAAGGCGGGGAGGCTATAAGACATACAGAAAACAAATGGCACGATAACATAAATAACTTCTCACTGCCAATTATGTTAAATGTAAATGAGTTCAGTTCTCCATTCAAAAGCAATTGACAGAATGGATAAAAATACATAGTCCAGCTATATGCTGTCTGAGAGAGGCTCACTTTTGACCCAAAGTCACAAACAGGCTGAAACTGAAAGAATGGGAAAAGATATTCCATGCAAATAGGAATCAAAAAAGGTTAAAGGTGGCTCTACTAATATCCCATGGACAGAGAAACCTGGCAGGCTACAGTCCATGGAGTGACAAAAGAGTCAGACACCACTAGCAACTAAACAAAAGCTACTTCTAATATCAGACAAAATAGACTTTAAATAAAAAGGATTAATGAGACAAAAAGGACATTATATATTAATAAAAGCTTCAGTACAGCAAGAAGATAGAACAGTGATAAACATTTACAAACTTAATGACCAAAATATATGAAGCAAAACCTGACAGAATTGAAGGGAGAAATAGTTCTGCAATCCTAGCTAGAGACTTCAGAACCCCACTCATAATAATGGATAAAACAACCAGATAAAAGATAAGGAGAGGATTTAAACAACACAAACATATGCAGAACCCTGTACCCTAGGTGTGTTGTTCAACAATAGAATACACAGTCTTCTCAAATGTACGTGGGACATTTTCCAAGTTAGACCATATGTTAGGCCACAAATCAAGTCTCAGTAGATTTAAAAAGATGAACATACCAAGTATCTTTTCTGACCACAGTGGCATAAAGTTGGAAATCATTAATAAGAGGAAACCTAGAAAATTCATTAAGTGTGGAAATTAACACTTGAACAACTAATGGGTTCAAAAAGACATCACAAGGAAATTAGAAAATACTTAGATGAATGAAAATGAAAACACTGCATACCGAAACATCTGGGAAGGAGCAAAAGTGGTCCTAAGGGGGAAATTTATAGCTCTACATGCCATATTACATTAAAAAATAAAAAAGATCGCAAGTCAACAATCTGACCTCACAGTTTAAGGAGCTGGCAAATGAACAAATAAGCCCAAAGCTAGCAGAAGGAAGAAAATAAGAAAGATTAGAGCAGAGATAAGTGAAATAAAGTATAGAAAAGCAACGGAGAAAATTGAGGAAACCAAAAGTTGGCTCTTCAAAATATCAACAAAACTGACAAAACTTTAGCTAGGTGAACTGAGAAAGAATGTCTCAAATTACTAACATAAGAAATTGAAGTGGGAACATTGCTACAAATTCTCCAGAAATAAATATGAAAGTACTGTAAACAGTTATACACCAACAAATTGAATAACCTAGATTCCAAGAAACACAAAACCTACCATGACTGTGTTACAAAGAAATAGAAAGCATGAATAGATGTATAACCATCTAGCATATTGAATTAGTAATCAAAAACGTCCCACCAAAGAAAAGTTCTGGACCTAATGGCCGATTGTTGAATTCTACCAAGTATTTAAGGGAGAACTAATAGCAGTCTTTTTCAAGCTTTTCCCCAAAATTGAAGAGAAGAGAATGATTCCTAATTCATTCTATGAGACCAACATTACCCTGATTACCAAAGCCTAAGACACTGTAAGAAAACTTCAAACTCCTAATGAACATTGATGCACGTATCTTTAATAGAATACTCACAGAGTTCAGCACATTGAAAAGATTAAATACCAAGACCAAGTGTGATTTATTCCTGGAATGCAAGGATGGTCTAATGTATGAAACTTGAACAGTACAATATGCTATATCAACAGAATGTAGGTTAAAAGCCATATGATCCTCTCAGCTGATGCAGAAGGAGCATCAGACACAAATACTCTTGTGACAAAAACAGTTAACAACCTAGAAATAGAAGGAAGCCACTTTGGCATAGTAAGAGCCATATATGAAAAACCAAAGTGAACATCCTACTCAATGGTGGCAAGATTGAAAACTTTTCCTGAAATGAGGAACAAGGCAAGAATGGGATGCCTGCTTCCACTACTTCTCTTCAACACAGTATTGCATTTTCTAGCCATAGCAATTAGCCAAGAAAAAGAAGAAGCATTTAAATTGGAAAAGAATATGTAAAGTTATCTCTGTGCAGATGGTATGGCTTTATATGTAGAAAATCCTAATGATTACACACAGAGAGACACACATACACACCTGTTAAAACTGATAAATGAATTCAACAGTGTAGCAGTATACGAAGTTAACATACAGAAATCATTTGCATTTGTATACATGAACAGTGAACAATCTGAAATTACAAAAGCAAGTTCATTCACAATAAGATAAAAGAATAAAATACATGAAGTGACTTAGCACACATGCATGCATGCAAGACTTGTATAAGAATATGAAACATTGCTGAAAGAAATTTAAAAAGACACATAAATGAAAAGACCAATGTTTATGGCTTAATATTAAAATGTCAGTTCTACCCAAAGCTGTCTACAGATCCCAGTCCTGTCAAAAATCCCAGAGTTTTTAACGGATGAAAAATCCATCCTAAATTCATGCAGAATCTCAAGGGACAAATAGCCAATATAATCTTGAACAAGAAGAATAAAACTGGAGGACCCATATTCCCTGATTTCAAAACTTATACAAAGCTGCATTAATCAAAATAGTATGATATCAACATAAAGATAGTCTACAGACCAGTGAAATAGAGAGCCCATAAATATTAACTCATATAAAGCCACATTATTTTTGACAAGGTCACCAAGACCAGACTACTGAGGATAGGACAATCTTTTCAACAAATGGTTCTGGGAAAACTGGATATTCACATGCAAAAGGATAAAGTTGGTTGCCTACCTAACACCATATTCAAAGATCAATTCAAAATGGATCTAGCACCTAAATTTAAGACCTTAAACACCCCCTTGCCCCGCCAAAAAACCTTAAGAGAAAATGTAGGATAAACCTGATGACATTGAATCTGGTAGTGATTTCCTGGATATAACCCCAAAAACACAAGTAACAAACAAACAAAAAATAGATAAATTGGACTTCATGAAAACTTAAAAATATTATGAATCAAAAGACACTATCCACAAGTCACAGACTCTTAAGGATTATTAACCAGAAGATGTAGAGAACTCCTAAAACTGAACAGCAAAAAATGTCAAATTCAAATATGGGCAAAGGTCTTGAATAGACATTTTCCCAAAGAAGATTTGTGAATGGCCACTAAGCACATGAAAAGATGAACATCACTAATCATTATGAATATACAACTGAAAATTACAGCAAGATACCTCCTCATACCCATTCTCCTCACACTCGCTACCTAAGGCGAGCTCAGGGAGGACAGAAGCCTCCCGTGGAGCAGAAGGGCAAAAGCTCGCTTGATCTTGATTTTCAGCTATAGCCACCATCAAAAAAGCAGAAAACAAGTGTTTGCAGAAATGTGGGGATATTGGAGCCCTTGTGTACTGTTGGTGAGAATTTAAAATGGTACAGCCTTTGTGGAAGAAAGTATGGCAGTTCCTCAAAAAATTTCAAAATTACCATGTGATCCACCAATTCCACTTCTGTATATAAATGTAAGAGAATTGAAAGCTGTATATTAAAGTGGTATATGTGCACTGTCATAGCAGCATTACCCACAGTAGCTTGAATGTAGAAGCAATTTCGGTGTCCATGGATGGATGAATGGACAAACAAAATATGGTACATATATACAATGTAATAGTATTTGGCCTTAAAAAGGAAGGAAATTCTGCTGTATGTTACAACATGATGAACTTTGAGAGCATTATTGTTTATGAAATAAGCTAGTCACAAAAAAATAAATACTCTGTGATTACACTTTATACACAAGACATTTAAAGTAGTCAGAGTCATCAAAACAAAGTACGTAGTAGATACTGGAAGGAGGAAAAATAGAGAGTTGTTTAGTGGGTATATAATTTCATTTTTATAAAATTAAAAGTTATGGGAATGGATGTTGGTGATAGTTACACAACAAGATGTATTTACTACCACTGAAGTGTATTAATCTTTCTAAAATGTTGCTTTATTTGTATCATTTCTGTGCTCAAAAAAATTTCCAATGGCCTCTGGTGTCTCTTCTTACCTCCCATTGTTAACATCATGCTGTATGTTAGCTAAAGGAATTACCTTTCTTTCAACCTTTTCTACAACCTTTTGATTCTTGAAATTCTTGCTAATCCTGCCTTTAATGCTGTCTGCCACCCCCACCCACCCACCCCCGCCTTTCTCTTCCTTCTAACGTGTAAATATTTTTTAGGGGCCTAGTTAAACTTGAACATCCCTAGGAAACTTCCCAGTTGCTCCTCTTGGAGTGCCTTCTCTTTCTTCTAAAGATTTATGGCATTTAGTGTTTAAACAGTTCATTTAATAGTTGACACTGACTGATATTTGTTGGTGTGCACCTGTCTTATTACCCACCTACCTCTAAATTTAGTGGACCCAGAACTATATCTTAAAATTATTAGGATTACCCTCTTGACAATAATATGAACTCATTTATTGATATACTGTGAATAATAAGAAGTAAAGGTGTTCTTCAAGTAAATTTCAGACTTATCAGTTAGATTCAAGAGCATCTGGCAGTGTTTCTGTAGAAGATTCACTTGGTATTCAGATTGGGTACTAGTTCTTGTGAAATTATTCCAAAACAATCAAATATGGCACCAGTAAGTTGTTGGTTTATAAGGTGACTTTATATATGTTTCCAGGCGGTAAAATAATTTTCAGAAATTTGGAATCTTAAGTTTTTTGGCTATAGTATTATATCAGAAGTAAGTATTAGTTATATGAGTGCCAAAACTTTTGTTCATGTACTGGATTAAAGTTTGTTATAGAAATTGCTTGCTTGGTCAGTGTTGTAATGTTTATAAAGATTTTTGGTTTAAGTCAGATGAGTTAAAATGGACTTGAAGTTTCTAGCAAATCTGTGTTATTTTACTATGATACTGCATTTTCTCTTACGGAAATCAAGTTTTACTACCTTTGTTTGAGGCACAAAAGTTTCTTTATGTTAGTTGTGTGTGGTGTGTATGTGTTTGTGTGTGTATATGTATACACTTACATATGCCTTCTCTTAAGGTTATGATTAGGCTATTGACGTATTAAAAATATATTGATTTTAAGAACCTATAGATTACATTTCAGTAACTTTTATACCCTCTGTTAAGCACCTAGAAAAATAGAATTTTTTCAGAATTTTAATGGGGAATGTGTTTATCATGGGCACAAACTAAATGATGGATTAGTATCCTTTTTAAGCATTATTTTTTCCCCCCCAAATTGTTGTTTCACTCGTTGTTTTTGGAGAGTCTAATTAGATTGTAAATCGCTCAAGGATATAGATTTTATCTTAACACTTTGTGTCCCCAGCATCTAACCTAATATTTTGCATCGGAGTGCTTCAGTAAATGTTAAGATGAAAAAATGTCTATTTTTCAGGCTTTGGTTGTAGGAGAATAAATTTACTCTTAATTTTTATTTTTTTACAGCCCTATTGACAAACCTTCTGATTCTCTCAGCATAGGGAATGGTGATAATTCTCAGCAGGTAAGATTGTGATACTGTATTCCCTTGTTTACCTGCCATTTGCTGAAATAAGACCTTCTATGCAAGTGAATTTTCTAGATAATGAAAAATACTTTAAATACTGAAACAATTTAAAAACACTTTTAGTGAACATCTTTGTTAAATGTATAATAATTAGCCATCTTTTTCTCCACAGAATAGAGTATAATGTAACCCTTTCTTGATGATGCAGAAGTATCATTATGACCATATGTTACAGTTGCTGTTCATTGTTCAGTCCCTAAGTCACATCCGACTCTTTGCAATTCCACGGACTGCAGCACACCAGGCCTCCCTCCCTGTCCTGGAGTTTGTTCAAACTCATGTCCATTGAGTCAGTGATGCCATCCAACCATCTCATCCTCTCTCGTTCCCTTCTCCACCTGCCCTCAATCTTTCCCAGCATCAGGGTCTTTTCCAGTGAGTCGGCTGTTCACATACTGGAGCTTCAGCTTTAGCATCAGTCCTTCCAGTGAATATATATTTAGGGTTGATTTCCTTTAGGATTGATTGATTTGAGCTCCTTGCAGTCTAAGGGACTCTCAAGAGTCTTCTCAAGCACCACAGTTCAAAAGCATCAGTTCTTCAGCGTTCAGCTGTCTTTATAGTCCAGCTCTCACATCCATACATGACCACTGGAAAAACCATAGCCTTGACTAGATAGACCTTTGTTGACAAAGTAATGTCTCTGCTTTTTAATATGCTGTCTAGGTTGGTCATAACTTTCCTTCCAAGGAGTGTCTTTTAATTTCATGGCTGCAGTCACCATCTGCAGTGATTTTGGAGCCCAAGAAAATAAAATGTTACTCTGCTATGTACCAGTACATTAGTGTCCTTAGAATCCCTGATATTCGTGGTCTTTTTGACCCTACATGAAATGGTCCCAGACTAACATGCCTTGTGCATTCTTGATTTTGAGTTGTTTCTCTGTCCTGTGCTCCCCTGTCCCTTGTTGTCAACTTTAACTTTCTTTTTTTTTAATCTTATTGAGTTGATTTACAATGTTGTGTTAATTTCTGCTTTACAACAAAGTGACTCAGTTATACATATATTGTCTCATTTTTTTCCGTTATGTTTTAGGATATTGAATATAATTCTCTCTGAAATGCAGTAGGATCTTTTAATCCACCTTATATATAAGTTTATATCTGCTAGTTCCAAAGTGACTAATTTTCTGTTTCTTTCAATGAACTTTCCCCCAAGTTTCCCTCATTCCTCAAATGACTTTGGGCTTTGAAATGGTTGAATCAAATAGTTAACTTCACAGTTGTATCCAGTATGATACTGAATGAGGTCCTAATCTGTAAAGCATGCTTTGTATCATATTGTCTGGTTTAGTTGCTAGCTTTTCACTACACCTTCTTACTTTCTGTATACCCTCTTACTTTAAAAAAAAAAAAAAAGTGTTCTAATCTCTTCTGTAAAGAATGTGCAATTTCCCACAATGCGAAATCTAAATTACACTGCTTTTCTAAACTTTTTGTTCACGAATTCCGTGAAAGAATTTGAAAATCTGCATGTCCCCCTGTATATTTTAAGTTAACATTAAATATTTTTTCATAGTAAGTTAAAAATAGCCACAAAGAATGTAATTTCCAGCTTATTATAAGTTTTTATATTTTTAAATAAATAGGCTATATTGGGTTTTAATTAGTATTTGAGAAATTTAAGTATCACAATGTTTTGTTACTCCCTTATCCATTTACACAAGCTCGTCTTTAACAATTGGAAATTGTACATCCTTCCTTGACCTCTTTATTTTTTTTAATAAAAAAATTAATCATTTAACATAAAAGTTAAAATTGTGTTGGAAGTTTACTTTTTAATGAAGTGGATAGGGCATTTTAAAATTAGTTTTCTTGTATCGATGGATGAATGTTACCCTTTGGCACAAGGAGATGTTTCAGCAGCCATCTAATCGTGTTTTCGCTTTTCTAAATAAAAGTGCTGAGATATCTTGTTCATATATATAAGTAAATGGAAGAAAGAGTATTATGTCAATATCACTCAAATTTTCAAACTCTTAAATTTTAAATACCTAAGAATCATATTGAGATTTATTATAAAAATTAGTTTTAATGATGTGTTTGGAAACAACTTGATTAGATATTTTCATTTTGTTTAAAACCAGAGTATTGGGAATCACTTGGTTAGCCAAAGAAAATGTAGTCCTTAAAGAGTCAGACACTCTGTCATTACTAATCTGAATATTTCTAATAAAGTTGTGTTTGGCTTCCAGAAAGTTTTCACTCTTGGGCAAAATACTTTGGTTAGATCCCAGAGAGTAAGAAATAATGAGAGAAATTAGGTTGTAAAAGGAGAGGATACTGGCTGTGTCTTTTCAGGAGGGTCAGTTTTGTTATATAAAAGAGTACATATGTAAGTTGATGTTTTTTTGGCTGCACTGTGTGGCATGTGGGATTTTAGTTCCCATGCTGCTACTGCTGCTGCTAAGTCACTTCAGTCGTGTCCGACTCTGTGTGACCCCATAGACGGCAGCCCACCCAGGCTCCCCCGTCCCTGGGATTCTCCAGGCAAGAACACTGGAGGGGGTTGCCATTTCCTTCTCCAGTGTGTGAAAGTGAAAAGTGAAAGTGAAGTCGCTCAGTCATGTCTGACTCGTAGTGACCCCATGGACTGCAGCCTACCAGGCTCCTCCGTCCATGGGATTTTCCAGGCAAGAGTACTGGAGTGGCTTGCCATTGCCTTCTCCGCTGTTTCCCCTACCAGGGATCAAACTGTACATGCTCCTTACAGTGGAAGTGTGGAAAATCACTGGACTGCCAGGGAAGTCCAAAGTTGATGGATTTTTTGAAAATTCATACAGTCCTAAAAAAAGTCTCTTAGGTATCCCATTTTTGAAGATCACTATTCTAGTACCTTTCATTGCAAGCCCTTTAAATTATGGCTTATTATTGTATATAGTATAAATTTATGTTGATTATTCTTTTCTTTTCCTATTTTATTTAGATATCTAACAGTGATACACCTTCACCACCTCCTGGTTTATCCAAATCTAATCCAGTCATCCCCATCAGTTCATCCAATCACAGTGCACGGTCTCCTTTTGAAGGAGCAGTAACTGAGTCACAGTCGTTATTCTCAGATAATTTTCGCCATCCCAACCCTATCCCAAGTGGGCTTCCTCCTTTTCCCAGCTCCCCACAGACTTCCAGTGACTGGCCTACAGCACCAGAGCCACAGAGCCTCTTCACATCAGGTACATAACAACACTGCGTGTGTTAGTAATTATCCTCAGACTAAAATCAGACCTTCACTGGGTGTGCTGTTACGCTGTTTGTCCTCTTCTTTTTTCATAAAAATGTAAACATTTAAATTGCAAGAAATTGGATGGTTTTGGTAAGAGTTGTGTGATCTAGAAGTTACTGTGTTAACAGATTTCTCCAGAAATGAAGGATTAGATCATTTTTTCAATATTCAAATACTTATTCCTCTAGGAAGTATTAATAGTAAGGGCTTACAGTTTTTAATTAGATTTGTATTTATATAGTTACATTTTAAAAAGTGTTTTCCCAGCTGACAAGAAACGTATGTTAGTTAATATCGAAAGTTATATTTTGGCATTTTGAACCATTTCCAGTTTCATTCATTTTGTTCTCATTAATGTGAAGGATAGCATAAAATTAAGACAGTGTAAAAAAATATAAAGATTAAATACTTTTTTCATTGTTATAGTAGTATATAAAGCATATATTCAAAATTGTTTATACTTGTGTCTTTGAGAAATACATTTTAAAAATAAACTTTAATTGAATTCTCTGACCATATTTATTACTTTATTTCATTTAAACAACTTATTCTGGGTTTTGATGATGAATAGAGAGTATGATTTGGGTTTCAAGTAGTACTTTGTTTCCCTTGATTAGCAAAATCAGTCTGTATCATTCCATTTTTGAAGTTAGTGACTTAAAAATGAAATAATTGTTTAAAGTATCTGAGGCCAATTATAATTTTACAGTCTTAATGTTCTAATAGATCATAACAGACCTTGCATGTATTTATTTGCCTTTGTGTTATATAGTATGATGTTTCACTGGTATGGAAGTGAGATATATGTTTTAAATTCATCACTGATTTTCTTCCCATCAGAAACAATCCCAGTATCATCCTCTACAGACTGGCAAGCAGCGTTTGGCTTTGGCTCTTCTAAACAACCAGAGGATGACTTGGGTTTTGATCCCTTTGATGTCACTCGAAAAGCCTTAGCAGACTTGATTGAAAAGGAACTGTCAGTCCAAGACCAGCCTTCCCTTTCGCCCACATCTCTTCAGAACTCCTCGTCACACACTACAACCGCCAAAGGTCCAGGCTCTGGATTCCTGCATCCTGCTGCACCTACAAATGCCAACTCTCTGAATAGTACCTTTTCCGTCTTGCCACAGAGGTTCCCTCAATTTCAGCAGCACCGAGCGGTTTATAATTCATTCAGTTTTCCAGGCCAGGCAGCCCGCTATCCTTGGATGGCCTTTCCACGCAATAGCATCATGCACTTGAACCACACAGCAAACCCCACCTCAAATAGTAATTTCTTGGACTTGAATCTCCCGCCACAGCACAACACAGGTCTGGGAGGGATCCCTATAGCAGGTAGGTTCATTTATAGCCTTTGAGAATTTGTGAATAACTCTTGCCTACAGGTTGTTGGGTGGGTAGGGAGGGTACTTTGGATAACAGAAAGTATTTATTATTAGTCTTGGAAATTTCAATGGGAAACACTCTTTATCGTAATCTAAAAAAATTTTAATTGGATGGATGCCTTGTAATATTGAGCTTTATAAGGATGGTGGAGTATTATACCTGGTTATTGCTTGGAAGCATTTTACTTAATAGCATAGTTACCATACTTTTTTATGGCATATAAGTCTTTTTCAAATGCAAAAAGAAATGGGCTCTGAAATTATGGTGCCATAATGTCTAACACCAAAAATTCTGATGATACATTCTAAAAGTAAACTGGTTCAAAAAAAATTTTTAGAGATGATAATTAGTGAGAGCATGAGGGATGAAGCCACCCTCTTAACTCCTATTGACAATTTATTTTGACTGATAGACACACATTCACATCAAAACTCTGCTTATATAATAAAGGACATAATATTTGGGAACTCCTAATTTTCACAGACATATCATATGTGCATAATTGTACTTTCTGTGAAAAAGAAATTGTTCAAGGAGAGATTTTTTTCCTTTTGGTCTGTCATGTTTTTGTTTCTGGGGTAAATATTAGATTCCTGTAAGTGACGCCAGAATACTTTTGATTTTGTACTGCTGTCCTTGAAGGTTTCAGAACTTTTGGCTTTTAAGGTCTCATATGATATTTTTTAGATCAAGCAACTTCTATATTTGAAGGAATCTTTCTTACTAATAGTTTTTCAAAGTTTGATTTGGACTTTAGATATGACTGTTGAAAGAGTTTGTTTTCTCTTGATTCTGAAGAGAATCAAGTAGAATAGAATAGTCCTTCACTCTGTTACGTAACTCATAAAATTTATTTTTATCCCTTGTCTTGGCCTTTGTGATATGGCATGGCACAGCATTATTGTAATAATGTGCTATCACCAACAAGACATTTGGTCTCTTGTTTTTAGCAAGGTTGATAGATAAATTTTCAGAGATCCATCAAAATTCTTTGGCTCTATTCTCTTTGTGACTACAGCATTTGAATTTCAAGACAGGTAGGTAGGTTAAGAGAATATGGTGTGTGGCTTTTGATACAGTCAAGTTAATTTACACATAAGTGTGATAGCACATGGGGTCTGTAGCTCAGTTGTTAAAAGAATCTGCCTGCAATGCAGGAGACCCGGGTTCAATCCCTGGGTTAGGAAGATCCCCTGGAGAAGGAAATGGCAACCCACTCCAGTATTCTTGCCTGGAAAATCCTATGGACAGAGGAGCCTGGCGGTCCCCCATCCATGGGGTTGCAAAGATCAGACATGACTTAGCAACCAAACCACCACCACCATGGTAGCACCTAATGTAGTGGTTTGCACATTGGTGGGACTCGTAATATTTGTTCATTTGATTATGGTAGTTAGTAGGTAATTGAGAGTGACATTTTTTAATCCTCTTCTACATGATATTCACTTAAGAAATACTTAGTGTTCAGTTCCTGTTACTCATTTTTTTCCAAGTCAATATATTGGAATGTAATTTTGTTTTCCTTTGTTTCAATCATTTAGAAGTGTGGAATTTAAATTACTAGTCGTGCATCTCATAACACTATAACACCAAAAATTTAATTTCCCCTAAATATTCTAAACATTTAACAATAGAATATTAGACCAATTACTATGAATATTTGGGTATCTGCCCAACAATGAACTAGGCCATGTGGATAATGCAGAAAAGCTTTAAAATGCAGATACTGTTTCCAGATAATGTATAGTGTAGTTGACAAGATAAAATAAGACTGTGTATGAAGGTGGCAACTATTTGATGCTGGAATGCAAGACACATCAGTGGAGCCTATAAATTGTTGGGGAAGCATCATTGAAGAAGTAGGACTTGATCTGTATCCTGGATTTGGGTTAGCAGGAGGGAAAGGGCAAGACCTTTTGTGTTGGTAGAAACCCCCAAATAAAGGCATAGAGGCAAAATTTAGTGTGTCATTACATTAAGAAATAGTAGAACTACCTTCTGTACCAGGAGGTGCTTCATGTGTTTTATAGAGTGGATGAGAGGATGGGGAGCTCGGTCAGGGAGGCAGAACAATGTGGGCTTGATATGATAGGAAGGAGGATGCCTTTGTGGAACTCTAGTTCTTAGCTGTCTTCATCGTGTACTTTCATTTGACCTATTATGTGACCATCCTCAAAAATTATCTGTTCTTCTTATTTCATAGTTATCATATTGTCCATTAGTGTAAAAAGAGCAGTTTTTAACCAGATATTTTTTAAGCTGGTAGATATTCCAGAAATGCCACAGGGGTGATGAGTAATCACTGATTTTTGAGGGTAGTTGTCCTCCTGTTAGTCATTTGAAATCTTCATCTAGAACAGATACGCTATGAAGAAAAATGTGGCATTAAATCATGATCCTATCTTCGTGGGTTTTTCTTTTCTTTTAGCATATACTTAACCATAGAGCATAAAATACTTTTTTTTTTTTCTCCAGAAATTCTAAGAATGAAGTCACCAACTATAGATTCTGAATTCATTGTTCTATTTAATGGGAGGTGGGGAGAGTTTGTTATTTCAGTTTCTTGACTGTGCATACTAGCTTGGTATTTAAGTGGTGACTAATAATTAAGCTTATTTTTAGAGAACTCTTAAGGTTCCCATGGCTAAAGAAATTTTAGTGTTAATGTACCAAAATATTTAAAATTGATATCAGGAATTATGCAGAACCCTTCCATGGCCTATATATATTTGGCAAATACCTCAGGATGCTGAATGTGTGAAGCCTCAAAACAGAACAGTTTTCTAATTGTAGCCAGATGATTGAGGTTTTGCAGTAACAATTAGAAGTGACAACCTAAAATTCTGGAAAACTGTGTACATCTTAACTGTAAATTATTTGAAGCAATTTAATATGTAGGCAGTGTCTCCCTCCCACCCCTAGTTGTAACTCAGCTGTACTTGAGTTGAACTGTTGACAAAGGTTTAACTCTTATTTTTGCAGGGAATATCATGGTTTCTTAACATAGGGTAGCTGTTAAGAGCTTCATAAAGGAGAATCCATATGTTTCAGCGAGGTCTGCCACTTAACATATGCTTAGACAGTATTCAGTACTGGAAAAATCTTATATATTTGTTCTTTAGATATGTAGATGGGGTTCCTGACTTTTAGTTAGGAGTACATAGTCACCTTTGTATCTTACAAATGTCTGTGTTTATTATACATTTGTATTTAAATTTTAAGTTTTGGTTTGTTTCAGTTAAATATTAAAAATTGATATATCTGAAATCTATCATGGGAAGGACAGTTGCCAGAGGTTTGACATAAACATGGTTTCCATTTCCTCTGCCTATTTGAAAACATTTTTTAAATGTTGAAAATTAGTTATTTCCTGAAGTGAAATCTTTTTAGCAGCATTTTCTTGGCTGCATATCCAGTTTTCTAAATTGAGAAGGATTTTTGGAATAAATATTCTTGAGGGAAAACTTGGATTAGTAACCAGTAAGAGTGAAGTCCATTCAGATCTTCCTTGTTATTGGAACCATGTGCTTTTGTTTTAAAAAGTAACTTTTCCTGTTCCAAAAACTGACCTACCTATTCAACTCCTTCATTTTAGGAATGGCCAGGCTGTGTTCTGAAAAGGTTAAATAATTTGTTAGAAGTCACATATTCAGTTAGTAGTAGATTTAAGATAGGAACCCAGGTCTCAGGTTCAGTAACTGAAATGTTTTTCACTACAGTATTGATGTTCTCCTTCATAAATGAAGATTACTGGCATTTACTTTAACTTGGCTTTCTTCCCATAGTAATTGATTTTTGCTCTCACACTCTTGGGAGGTCCCTTTTTTATCTATTCATGAGACACTTGGCCCAGCCTAGGAATATAACCTGCAGTTACAAAATAGAATGCATTTCATTGACTTGATGAAAATTAATCTCTTGCTTAGTTCTTATGAGTACCATGTCCTCACCAAGATCTCTAAAATTTCTTTTACACAGCCTTCTTGCTATATATTTGGTACTTATAGAATATTTGCCAATTTACTGAAAAACTATGAAATAACCTGTTCTAAAGACTCAGTCTTTTTCTTCATGGTATCACTTAAACTATCTTTCCAAGTGTAACTTTGCAGATTTGTTTTTCAAAGAACTTTCTGCCAGGATGTTTTTATTCTATCGAGCTAAAAATTATTTGGGAAACAAATAATAGTCTAAGTCTGTGAGCATTGTTGTTTCACAATATACCTAGAAAAATGTTTGAAATTGTTCAGGATTATATTTTTGTTCATGTTTTGGTTTATTCAAATTTTACTTAAGAGAGGGCGTTTAAAGAAAATTCTTTGTTTCTGAATTCACTGTTTTAACAGTGACTTGATTGAATTTTGAATCATTTGTGAAACAAGTCACTTGTAGTCATTATCAATTATAATTGGGAGAACTGATCTCATTTCGTGTATAGTTCTTTGACCTAGAAGTAGTCATCTTACTTTCAGTCAATTGGATCATTGTATTGTTAGCATTTTACTATTTTCTCATTTCAAAAGTTCACATTGAATTTTCAGATGCTATATGGTAATTTGCTAAACTAATATTTATATCTTTTTATTTCTTTTTTCTAAACATAATGACTGCTTTTAAAACATGGATTTGTCATTTTTCCCTTTACAAAACTCACATTTTCACTTCTGTGAATTTAGTTTTAATTTTTTTTTTCCCCACAAAATACTACTATTAGGAGTGTCTATATAAAAGGTCCAATTGGCTTGGAAAAGAATGGCTTTCCTGGTCTCTTTTTTCCTTTTTGTATATTTATAATTCTGAATCTATTATTTGTTCTTAAATCTGACATAGTATTAAATTTAAGGGTGTGATTAGAGTGTAACTGCTTTCTAGGTGCTTGATAAGTTTATATTTTAAAATTCATGTCTTGTTTCACACCCGCATTCAGCCATTAAGCATGTATTTTATATATGTATCAGTATTCCAAATATTGAAATCATTTTTAAAGGGACTGTTAACAAATCTAGTCACCCATAACTAGACCATGACTGACTTTTCCACAGGGGAAGAAGAGGTGAAGGTTTCGACCATACCACTGTCAGCCTCTTCCCATTCATTACAACAAGGACAGCGGCCTACAAGTCTCCACACTACTGTGGCCTGACAACAGAACTGAGAGGAGAGGATTAGACTCTGGGGTGCTTGCATGGGCAACCGGATTTTTGCATGATTCCTTTCTGATTTTGCATTTAATGTATACACCCAAAAGAGCCAACATAAACGTTCCTCATGCCTACAACTAGTGTGTTACCTCATATAGCTGCTAAAGTATTTCTTCATTAGGCCTTTAACACAATTTATTAGCATAATAATTTTGGCATTGTTTCTCATGAGTGATACTATTTTTTAACTCACACAAATAAACTTGTAGTACTAATTAAGATCCCAGATGAGATTAGCTAGAATTGTTGCTTTGGCTCTGTTATTGAAAATATTCAAAGATAATGGTAGTTCCTTGTTTTCTGACTTGTTAAAAAATGGTAATATCCTAATATATTCATGAGAAATTTGGAAATTAAGAAGATAGTGTCTATTGCATTCTTTGAATACTTGAGAAGAAAGAATACATATAAAACAAAATTGTTGGTGTCATTTAATGCCCAGAAGGATGTTATCAGCAATTGTTTGTAGCTGTATGGATTAATGTCCTATATTATGCATTACCTGTTTAGAAACTGTTTTTGTTCTTTCTCATTTGCACATTTGCACTTTCTTTTTGAATGGTTGTTGATTATATAGAGACGCTTAAGAGATAATTATTATAGACTAAATGCAATATAATCTCTTTCCTAATGCACTGCCTAGTATACCAGGAAATGCCTCAGAAACAGAATTTCAACTTACAATTGATTTATCAGAAACTTGAATATGGGGTAAATATTGTATGTGAGAAGCAACCATAGTAGTGTAAAACTTTTATTGAAAAAATGGTAGTTCTGTGAGATATTTGTTTGGAAATTTCATTGTTTCACAATTGAAATGTGATAATAAAACTATATTACAAGTTCCTGACCAGAATGAGACTAAGGTGGAAGAGAAGAGATTGGGGATCCTCTAAAATTAGGCCACGTAAGTTGTCATAGGTAATTTTAATCACAGAGAATAGTGGTGTACTTTATTAGGATATAATGTGATTTTTTGGATAATAAACAATTTCTTGAAATAGTTTTAAAGCTGATAATGAAAGAAAATAAATAAACTGAGTTCAGTACTCAGCATTAGACAAAACTGGTTCAGAAAACATGACTGTTCTGCCTAAATTAGCATCTGGGAAGAAAAGGGAAAGTCAGATCTCCTCTTGGGATTTTCAAAGGACAATTGTGATATAAAAGATATGCCTTAATTTAAAAAAAATTAAAAGGGTAGCATGAATAAAAATGGAAGCCTAAAGATTTAAAATAATGATGATGATGATAATAATAATGAAACACCTTACTGGGAACTGATACTAATATCATGTTGGAGTTGGAGTTTTCAGGGTTACCTCTCTATGTAACGTCTAATAACTTTCCATTAAATAAAATACACAAATTAAATGGCTTTGTCCTGAAGTATAGGGGGTAAACTAAAATCCATTCTTAGATATTCTTCAGTTTGGTTAGCTGAGAGTATAGAAACAACTATCTAGCCATTTAAATTATTCTTGTAAAATTTCTACGTAAATGACAATTTCAGCTTTTGATTTAGGAGTGACTTTAGGACAGCATTATAAGAAATTTAGCAAATACAAACAAAATTCTATAAATTCATTAGAAGCCTTTTAGTATATGTTGAATATGAAGCCTTTTAGTATGTGTTGACTGTGGTTTCATTTTTGCTGTAAGAGGCCAAGACATCCACTTAATGCCTCCTGTTGTGCTGAGGCTCCTGGGCCTTGTGGACAAACTCGGGTTCCCTGCTAGGGCTTATTTAGTGCATAGTTTTCTCCAGCCTTCAGAGCAAGCCTTCCATTGCTTGAATCTTCTTATGAAAACATAAGAGGTGGTTAGCTCTCATTAACTTTCTTCTCTGTGTTGAGAAATACACATGTTAAAGAAGGCTTCTCTCCTGTGGTAGCTTTCTCTGCTTTCTCATTCCTGGCCATTGCCACAAAACTGTCAGAATTTATCTGAATTGCTCGAGCCCAGAACTGTCTTCCTGCCTGCTTCCCCTCCTATGCCACCTTATACACACACACTGTAAACAGAAAAATGCTTTCCTGGGTAATTAGACTTCAGCTTAGATATTTTCATGTGGATGAAAGATGATCATTTAAGTAACTTTGTAAATCTGAGACTTTATAAGCCTAAAAAATTAAGCTTCACTGTTTTGCTTACTTTTATGTATGTTATGGTTTTTTAAAGTGAAGTCCTAAAATCAGTCAAAATTAATTATGCTAAAACTCAAGAAATTACACAACACGTACAAGAAAGTACTGCTTCACATAGCAAGTAAATTGATGAAGCCAAGTAATGGTAAAGAATGAAAAATTCTAAAAACTTCAGATTAGTTTTTGATAAATTTCTTGCATGATATGTCATGCACAAGGGAAACTTTATGTGCTTTTATATCCTTTTCAAAAGTGACTAGTCTTTTCCTTAAATCAGAAATGTTTAACCTGGAATACAAAACTCCTTGGACATGCTTGTGAGTTGTATGTTTATACAGATGTTCATTTTTTTTCTGGGGAGAATATTCGTAGTTAACTAGACTTGTCGAAGCATTTGGTGACCGACCTCTTCCCCCGGCTGAAGTGGAGGAAAATGTTAAAAAAAGCATTTAAAGCATCACTTCTTAGTGCCACTGTAAAATATAGACCTGGACTGAATAATTTTGATCATATGATGAATGTCAAGTGCCTCTTTTTATTTTCTTAAAGATTCCATTAGGAAATATGTTCTGATTAATAATACTTTCCTTTTCATTCTACTGTTGCATTTTGTTTTTACAGGTGGTACTTTTGTATACTCTCCTCTTATTTCAACAGAGCATTAATTAAATATTTGAGTGCCTATTCTGTGTAGTGGCTCGAGCTAGATCTTGAGGGATACAAGTTAAATAAAGTATAGATCCTATTATATATTATCAAGGATAACAGTCTTGTGACAATTTTATTTCAGTTATTTCTATAGGGTCACCTCTTGATACAGTAGTCCACTCATTTCATTATTCATTGCTTTGACAGGGCAACGAAGGATATTGAATACTGATACTTGAAATTTTGAAATACATGATAATTTAGAGAGAGTGAAAAAAATTAAGAGGGGAGACATACATTCATTATTCTAATTGAAGTATTGCTCAGTCGTGGGCATGTACTCGTGTCTTATTCTTTAGTGTTGCGGTAGTTAAGTATAGATTAAATATATATATTCTTTTAAAGAAAGCTTCATTGCATTGTGTGCACGTTTTTACTGACATGGCTCCTGTTTGTACAGTGTTCCAAGCACCTTCAAGACTGACAGAGCTCTCTTCTGCTGTGATACAGGTTCATAGGGAGCTAGTTGTACAGAGCATTACCTCAGAGAGTTGAGAGCAAGGAACGAACTGCAGGTTTATTGAAACTCACAAAATGGACCACCAAGTTACTTGTGCATATATAAAAATGAGAGGACATTTTATCCTATATTGAGTTGTAAGGTTTTGGATTCTTTTGTTTATTTGATGATGAAGCTTTCCCATATCTGCTTAAGAGATGCATATCATACAGTTGAGAGCACAATAACTCTCAAGAAAAAAAGAAAAAATTTTTTTCTTTAAAAGAGGTGATACTGCAAAATGACGATATATATGTCTGTTTCTGTAAAATATAACTAAGTCATTTATTTGGTTTCAAGCTTGTTCTTCTGCCGTTAGTGCTGCGTCTTTCTCCTCTCAGTCTGTCTGAATATCTACTGTGTTGTCTTCTTGTGCTGAATAGTCACACATGAAATGCTGAGTGAGCCAGTTAGACACTTTCCTGATACAGAAGTAAAAATGGGATTTAGAGAAAGCAGTTATTCAGGCAGATTTGGAGAAAGGCTTCATAGGAAATGTCTGACTTTTTGCTTTTGAAGGATGGCTTGAAATTAAATGATGGAATTGGAAAATACAGTAAAGGGAACAGAATGAATGAAGAATTGGGGATGGAGATTAGCATGGTCTTTGAAGGGTCAGGAGAGGATAGTAAGGAGATGGACTTGTCTGAGGTATTACACAGGTCATGTAGGAAGGTGAGGTACGTGTACAAAAGCCTTGATAACTAGGAAGAAGAGTTTAGTCTTGATGTGGATGTGGTCAGTGGTAGAGGACTACATGTTCTTTGGCAAAGATGTAACTTGATTGTAATGTTTTAAGAAGATTAATACATTTGCTGGAAATTAGTACCAGTTAGAAAGTAGTTCCTGTGTATCATTGGTGACCAGTGAAAATAAGATGGTCTGGACACGAATAGTAATACTAGTAGGATTGCAGAAGAAATTATGAATTAGAAGTCAGAATGAGATTCAGGGAAAGGCCTTCGGGTTTGGCCATGTCTCTAGTGACCTTTAAAAATGCTACTTTCATAAAAAGATACAGGTGGAGGGGCAGATTTCTAGGATTCATGCGGAAATGTCAAGGATGTAGATGCAGCAGTCATTGACTAAAGACATTTGGCAACAAAGGAGAAGGGAAAAACAAGATGCTGACTAGACAGGTCGTAGATCTTAGAAGGCATTGCTTTAAGATAAGGGAGCTGAATATTTAACGCAGAATTTACAGAGTCGAGTGAGAACAGCATAGATAGTACGGAAGAGAAGATAGGCTAACCAGTGGAATAAAAGATTTCTGTAGGTGTTCGGAGGAGATACACCCCTGAGATGGGGTTAGGTTGTGGGCTTAAGTTAATCGAGATGGGCTATATCTTCTTTTGTTATTTGTAAAAAAACAATCTGAAAATCTAGGCGAAAGAAGGTGAGATTAGAGAAAATGAGATTAGATGAAGGTGCTCATATGGGTAATTCTTGGATGCATGTCATGTGAGAAAATGGGGGTGAAAGACTGGAGTTGGGAACCTGTTTTTTTTTTAAAAAAAAAGAGAGGGAGAGAAAGAAAGAACTCTGTGAGAATAAGCCTAGAAATTCATAAGAAAGAAATTTAAGAATTGTTGAATCAAGATAAGGATCAAATTTAAAAGAGTCAGATAGGTATAGTTTTGTATGTTATGATGATTCAACAGGAATGGATAAAGCGTATATGACAGTTTGGTTAGAAGGTGAAGAAAAAAGAACACAGAGATATTTAAGAAGGCAGAACCGATGATACAATCTTGTGATCCAGAGCTCATTGATTTTATATGTTGATGAGGACAAAAGAACCAGTATAGTATTGTTAAGGACAGATTAGGAGACTAGTCAGTGTGATGAGAACCAGAAAAAGGATTGTAGATAGATGTCTAACATTAGGACTGGAGGTTGGAAATAAGGCAAGCTTTCATTATCCCTGTGGTCTTTACTCGCCCAGCTTTCCCTCTAGTCCTTTTGTTGAAAGTAGGAAGTCAGACTGTGTGAGAGAGAACTGTAGAAAGCATGGTATTGCCTGGGGAATCCTGAATCATGTTTCCTATAAGTTGAAGGTGATTCAGAGGAAAACATCCCACAGTGGCGTGAACATTCCTTCCTCAAAGCACAGTAGGAGGATGTGAACACATAGTACAAGGGAAGCCCTGGGGAAAGCCAGAGATGAGATTGGACAGCGTAGGTATCCCCAGTGAGTGTACTTATGATGTGAAAGGTTTAGACAGAGGAAGTAGGTGCATGTGACGAGTCTGGTAACTTGGAGCTTTGGAGAGTATACCCTAAGTTTGAGTTATTTAAAAGTCTGGTTTCCACCTATTGGTACCTAGAATTGAAGGCAGGCCTACGCAGTATAAGCTGCTTGAGAATGAGACTGAAGTACCGAGAAGTTCCATGAACCAGATGGAAATTACTGTACTCGAGAACCAATCCATTTTCTTCAGGTTCCTTCACACCAGACTTCATAAAGCAGCTGTTGACTTTATTTTGTTCTTAGCCAGCTTCACATTTTATTATTATTTTCAAGGTTCCTGGAAGCTCCAGTCCAACCCCTAAGAACATACTGTGCTTTGAACAGTATGCTGTTGCAGCTCCTGGTTGGTCCTGAGACCCCCTTGCTGTGCTGTTATAAGCAACAGCCTCAAAGCTTCTTTTCCCTTCCATATAATTTATAAAGCCTTTAAAGAAGTCAGTACCTTTTTTTTTAAGTTGAAATTCACATAACATACAATTAACTACTTTAAAGTGTACAATTTGGTGGCTTAGTAGGACTGTTCTTTAATTATCTTAATGTTAAAATTGAATAAATAACCCACTCTGGCTGTGAGAAATTTGGCCCGTCCTTGTTGGGGCTGTGTGGTAATAGCTGCATCTAGACTCAGGTAAAAATGTTTAAAGTAACTGTCTGAGTAGTTCTTAAGTGGTAATTTTCCGTCTTCATGACATTTGACTGGTATATTACAGAAAAAAAGGCTTCCTTAGCAAGGAAGCCTCGCTGTATGTCTGAGGGTGAGATTGAGTGGGTTTGTGTGCATGTGCATTGATTTATATATAGTAATTTTCATTTAAATCCTCTACTTAGTGAATATGGCAGAGGAAAATGTCTCAGGCCATCTCCCTGTGACTTTTCGTGTATTTACTCCTTCTGTGTTCTCTTTAATTCTTGTGTTTAGGATAAGAGCTGTGTTCATATTCCATCCTTCTCTAAAGTTTTTTCCTTTTTTTTCTTAATGGGAATTAAAGTCCTATTCATATGCAGCAAGGTTAGAATATAGGTGCCCACTTCACCCCTGGTTATGCTTTATCTGAACAAATATTTTCATAGCTTTTTCTCATCAGATTTCAGTTCCACTACTGAACATATCCATCTCATATACTCTTTAGGAAAACCTAAGGAAAGGATAAAAAGAAGAAAAAGATGTTTTATTATGCAATCCTAAAACTTCAGAGCTGTGAAACATATAGCATAGCATAATGGTCCTTCTTTTAAAGACCAAATAATAATAATGATATTAATAAACAAGGCTCAGAAGGATTGTGGTTTGCCCACAATCACATTCTAACAACAGTTTAAAGTTTTGTTAGCCCTCACCAATGAATACGCTTTTGTATATGTAATTCAAGGAGAAGAAAACTTCAAGATTCAGAACATATCTCTTCTCTAAGCTTCATTGTATCTTACAGTTTATTATAGTAGTTCTCACAAGTCAAGGGCTTTTAACTGTGAATATCAGTGCAAATAATGAATTTAAGACGTTCAGATTGTCCATCTGTTGGCAACTGTTATTACAGACCCTGTAAGTTGTTAAATCAGCCTTGTGTTCAACGTGGCCTAGTGATCTTGGAGTAACTTATTGGGGGGAGATTGACACTTCACAGGTACTCTTAATGTGAGTATATGTAATTCAAGAAGAAAACTTCAAGATTCAGAACATATCTGTTCTCTAAACTTCATGTGTCTTACAGTTAATTATAGTAGTTCTCACAAGTCAAGGGCTTTCAACTGTGATCTTCAGTGCAAATAATGAATTTAAGGCATTCAGATTGTCCGTCTGTTGGCAACTGTTATTACAGACCCTGTAAATTGTTAAAACAGCCTTGTGTTAAATGTTGCCTAGTGATCATGGAGTAACTTTAGTCGGGGGAGATTGAAACTTCACAGGTACTCTTAATGTGACTTAAATACAGATGTCAAAACCAAAATAGAGAGTAAAACAGAGGTGAAATTAAATTTACCCAGGATTTTTCTTCAGTGCCAAAGAGCATTTAAGCATCAACCTGCATGACCACTAGACTGCTGATATCTCTAATACTACAGAATGAGAAAATTCTTACAGTAATGGCACCAAGATGTACTGTACCCACTCCAAAGGCTTGATCTCAGATTCATCTCTGAAGAGCTGCTGTGTGCTACACCGTGTAAAATAATAGCATATCTGCTGATTTTTTTTCCAATCAAGGAGGTTGTTGTTTTCAGCATAATGAAAAAGAGGGGAAGCTCCACACGGATTTAAAGTTGATAATACCATCATCGTCTCCAAGAAGAAATGCAGGGATGCTGACTGCAATCAACTTTTATAGCCTAGTGCTGTTTCCTAATATGGTGAGATCTCTTCCCAAGGACTGTACTAGCATTTCTACTTTGTTGTCATCAGTCTTGTGTATGGAAGTAATGTGTCTATGGAGCAGAACGTAGTGATCTGGAATATTGCTGGGATGTTTTTAAATATTGTCATTTTATGTGTTGGCATTGGCAGGAAAACTGACCCTGAAGCCATTCTTTTTTTTTTTTCTTTATTATATCTATAAATTGAATATTCAGCTAAAGGAAAAAGAGGCCCTGGGTTATGACTTCATCAACAAAGTAGGAAGATTTCTTACTGACCTTGAGTGTTATTTCACTTATGTTGTCTCTATTAAAATATGTTTTTATTAAAATTTGTGATTATGGATTACTGATAGTTGTATTCCTTTATCCCTCACGTAAGGTGTGATTTGCCTAGCAAATCCCATGAATGGAGGAGCCTGGTAGGCTGCAGTCCGTGGGGTCGCTAAGGGTTGGACATGACTGAGCTACTTCACTTTCACTTTTCACTTTCACACATTGGAGAAGGAAATGGCAACCCACTCCAGTGTTCTTGCCTGGAGAATCCCAGGGATGGGGGAGCCTGGTGGGCTTCCGTCTATGGGGTCACACAGAGTCAGACACGACTGAAGTGACTTAGCAGCAGCAGCATGAGGTTTTTTTTGGTTTTTGTTTTTATGTCTAAACTGTTAACATTCACTAATTAACCTAACCATAGTCTTCCCCAGCCCTAGTCCCAGATAGGAATGACATTTCTTGAGTCAGTGCTGCAAAACCTCACCTTTATTTTATTTTTTTTCTCACCTTTATTTTAAATGGCAGGTGATTGTAATGAAGCCTATTACTGAACTAAGCAAAGATCTTTAATAATTTCCAAATAAATACATACAGCCCTGCAGCTTTTGTTTTATAACACACTTTCTGGTTTTAGTTCTTGACCGCTGTGAGTCTTATTCTGGTAGCTTTATGCTCACCTCTCTGTCTAGTTTTTTCCCTTCCTTTGAGCAAAGAAGAAATTTGCTTCTTTCTTTCTCCATGTAACTGACCACAGTTAGAAGGGGAGGTGTTGACTAGATCTTAAGGTGCACTTCCTGTGTGATACCCCTGTAGGACCCTTGACAGGCCTGAATTTTCCCTTTTCAGAGGAGAAGAAAGGGCTCTGTCAGGTTCTTGAGGTTTCACTCAGTGTCTCTATGGTCATGTACCTCCCAATTTCCTTCTCAGTCAGACTTTTTGTTCTCTCTTAAAAATTTAAGCAGAAAGCACAGTCTGGGTTGGGAGTAGATTGAATAACAAATATCTGATTGGTAGACTTTACTTTGCTAGATTGCCATTATTCACTTACTTCTAAGTAATTCTAGCTCTTTAAAAATATTTTCTGGACAATGCTACTGAAATTCAGTGTTTCACAGATATATGTGATTTTTAATAAAACTTAATTTTTTTCCCACTAAAAATCCTAGTTCCGTAGAAAGCTCCAGGAGATGGTGAAATAGGAATTGTTGTTTCTAATTTATATTTAAGACTAAATATATAATTTATATTTTATTTTAAGACTGTTTTCATCTGATCTTGTTTCTCTCTTTCCTTCCTGCTTTCCTTTCTTCAACACTGATTGAGAATTGGTCTGTCAAAACTATCTCTGACATTCTTTGCCAGTTGAGCTACAATAAATGATAGCCAAGGATGAACACTTAAATGTATTTTTAAAATAATTTTTAAACTAAGGCCACTTAGTGAACCTGATGGTAGGCATATAGCTGTTTAAATTCATCAGCAGGTAGGCCTTTTGAAATGCTATCCTCCAAAGGAGTATTATCTTTTATAGGTCTGAAAAGAGTACAGTCTTATTAGGATTAAATCTCTTTAAATTGAGGCATTATTTGAAAAATTGAAAGCAAGAAAATTTCTGTATTTTCCACAGTATAAATAGTAAGGAGGAAGAAAAAGCAAAATAGTCTTTTTTTTAAGATCATAAATTTCACATATGTATGTGAAAATAAAAGAATAAGTAAATTTCAATTTATATTCTTGTTTTGAAAAATCAAATGTTTGTTTATAAAACAACCTCAAAACAAATTTTAACAAATACCTCTGGTTTGTGGAAATAGTACAGTGAAGAAGAAAGATGTGTGCTTGGTCTGTTTGGTCGGAAGTGTTTATTACTATGACTACATCCATTATCTGTTCATTTAGTTTTACTATAATAATCAAGACTTCGCTTCATTTCCTAAAATATTTTTTTTTCTAAAATTAAGAAGCAGTTTCTTATTTTAATGCCTAAAAAGATAACTTTCTAAAAATAAAGCTCATGGTTGGATTATATTTCAGAGCATGGAAAATCATATTTCAGAGCATGGATAATTTTTAGTTGTCTTTTGAGGGTATTTTTGTGTCTTTGATATAAACCCTTAAGATAGGAGCCATCCTTCAGAAAAAGATGAGACTGATCTTCACTGTCAAAACAAAAGTGAGCTGTGTAATAATCAAATGAAGTAAAAACTGGCTTTAGTGTTTTTTAATAACTTTTAGAAAATTTAGAAATCTTTAAATTTGTAAGGTTATGAACATAAAAAGTCTTAGAAATTTCAATGGACATATTACCCTATGAGGATTTGCTGCATGGGTGGCAAGATACTTTGGTCTGAATGCAAGCCTGAAGGGAACTTACACTCTCTTAAAAAATATTTTATTGGTACTAAACAATCGAAAGCTATCACTGCTTTCTTCAAAATAACCAAACTCCAGTGATCCTCTAAAGAAATAGAAAATAAGCAGAACAGTGTGACTTGTAGGACGCTGCTGCAGAATGTTACAGCATCAAGCCCCAGATGTAGCCAATAAATGTTTGCTGAATGAAAACTTGTGGTTGAGAGGGTGATGTTTGTATCTGATTATTTCTGGAGGTATGCAAAGCTTGGGTCTAGATCTGCTTTGTGTTAAATCTGGACTTGTGGAGACATTAATCAGATTCGTTTATAAATAAGTTATCTTATCTCTTGGTTGAACTGTGATCCTCAGTTCAGTGTTACAATTCGCCTCATCACTCCATGATCAGTCCTTCTATCTTCTCTACCTCTGAACTCTGGAAATTCAGCTTGTGACTATTCCTTGTTTTCCCAAGACCACCGTGCTCCCTCGTCCATACACACAAGCTTTAAAACATTTCACCTAACCAATAACCCTTCTTACCTCCAGTGTCTCATTTGTGACACTCACAAACATACACACACAATTCAGAAAGCCTTTATAAATACCTTATTTTCTAGAACTCTACTTATGTGAGTACTGAAGAGCTACTTGGGGAACTTAATACTTTGATAAGCAGGGTGCTCTCTTTAGGGAACTTAGATTGTTAAAGAATGTTTTTTCTTGGCTAAACCAAAATCTTTTTCTCATTTATGCTTCTTGTCAAATATGTGAAGGCAGTATCCAGTTGTCTAGTAACTTCTAGACATAGATGAAACATCCTTAGTCCTTTTAACCTTTTCACATTTAACGTGGTTTCTAGTTGTCTTTAGTCCATTTCTCCTTCACATATTTTGACATGACATTGAATGGCTTTCTTGAAATGTGGAGGTCATACTTTAATAATCCAGATGTGATTAGAGAATCTACTTTTTCATTAACAGTTTTCTTATTACTAATATTTGCGTATTCCTTTATAGTTTACACAGTCTCTTTATAAAAATATCCTGTGGAGTAGATATTATCCCTATTTTGTGAATGAGGAAACTGAGGCTAAGAGTGGTTATCATTTGTGATTGACTCAGTGTCATACAGTTGGTAATTTGGACATTTCACATCTATTTATGTGGGCTTAATGTTGTTTTCTTCCCTGGGTTGGGAAGATGCCCTGGAGAAGGGAAAGGCTACCCACTCCAGTATTCTGGCCTGGAGAATTTCATGGACTATACAGTTCATGGCGTTGCCAAGAGTCGGACACGACTGAGCGACTTTCAATGTTGTTTTTAAAAATTCTGTTACCCAATTGTTACGGTGTAAGTAAAACTACTAAACCTTTTTTCATACACGTGACTGGTTAGTTAGATCTCTTCCATCCTGTACTTCCCAAATGTATTTTTAAAAATCTCAATGTAACCATGTTAAATTGTGTGTTTGGATTTGGTGTAGTTAGAGTGTACCCTTGTTTGTATATTACCATCTTAACAAGTTTATCGTATGAGACTATGTGATTATAAAGTGAGAGATAAATGTTATTAGTAACATTAATAGTGAAGAGTTTAAGGATTTTAATTTAAGAATAGTTGTAGTTTTAATTATTGATTCTGTTATCTCTAGAATTGGCTTTTTGTTTGCATGTTTAAATAAACCTTGTGGGTTTTGTTAAGTATAGTAAGAAGCATGGAGTCAAAGATGAGCCAAGCACTATCTCAGGAACTTTCAGACTAACACACAGTGTCTTTAGCTCTATGACAGTTTATCTAAACACTGCTGTCATCCATGCTGTACTTTAGAATCTTATACCAAAAGGTTACTATTAGAAAACTTCCAGAAACTGCTGAATTTAAGATATATCATAGTTATATCCTAGAAAGTCTGTCCAAAGAATAAATTACTTTGATACGGTTGGCTCTTTATGGAAATGCATTTTGGCTTTCATCGACTATTCCATTTGTTTTATGGCATTGATGTTTTCGTGGGATAGAAATGGAGTTTAGCTGTGAAGTCTTTGAGTTTGGGCAGGCAACAGAAGAAGAAAGGAAATGGATCCCAGAATTTAGAAGGAGGACATTTCCAGTGGGAAACGATTGTCAGTGGAAGCTGCCTTCACGACTGCTGTTCACCTCAAAGTTAAACTTCCTGTGTATTTCATTAGGAAAGGAGCTGAGGTTTTAGTCCAAAATGTTGCATATTATTCCTCATGAAAAATGACCCCAAATGCAAACAATAGAGCAGTGCTTGCAAAACCTCCCATGTTCACTTCTAAAGAAATCAGGTATCTTCCAATCTGTTTCAAAATTTTCCCCAGAACCCATTTTGAACATTTAGCTTACAGAGCTGCCTTTTCTTTCTTTCCTTGTAATTCTCTTAACAATGGTTTTGTGGTGACGTCTCTGAGGATGAATACCCTAGAATAGAACCCATGTTGCACCTAAAAATTTTAAGCTTATTGAAACTGAGTAGATGTTCTTTTACTGTCTTTGTATCTCTTGTGACTTACAGTTCTCTCTCTACGTTGCTTATTCTGTCCTTTCTGGTTTGAGGATCATGCTCTTTTATAAAGAAGATGGAAGGAGGCAGAATGAAGATGGAACTACATAGCTCTGACTTTCCTCAGGACTTAACATTATGACAGGCTGAGCCGTGGCCTTTTCCTAATTTTCTTCTGTTCCAAACTTAGCTTTTTTTATTTTTTTTGCCTTCAGCATTTTTCACAAGCTTCAGATCATTATGGATTCTGATTTTAATCCTCAAGGATTATGATACTCTTATCCACAGGTAGGTTACATAACTCTATCCAGCTTTTCACATCTAATCCCATGAGACTCTCCCTGCATAAGAACTAGTTTCTTTAGATTTTGCCCCAATTTATTTTCCTTGTTAGATAATTTATTTCATAGTCAGAATGTTCGTATTTTTGCACCTTCTATGGTCTATGAATCACTGCCTCCTATAACCACAGGACCACGCTGACCCAACTTTGCTTTTTAAAAAAAAATACCTTCTTTGGAAAGACATTTTCTCAAAAAAAAAAAACAAAACTGGAAGCAAATGTTCAAGGCTCCTCATTTAGGAAACATTAAATACCTCTTGAGGTTCAGAAACTGTTCATTGTACACAAAGAGGATCAAATCAAGGCCCTTTCTGAAGGAACTCACAGTGTAGTAGAAAAAAACTGATAGACGAATGAATGCAATTCACTGTGGTGGTTGCAAAAGTAGCCAGGATGCCAGCCATCCAAGAACTCCATCAGTTAGTCTCATTCCTTGCTTCTTAAAGTCCTAAAATTATGTCATATACTTCTAGGGCTTCTATTATATTCACAATAGCCAACCTGTGCTTTGTTGGTCAGAAGTCCAGAAGAAAATTTTCCTCTGTTTCCACCTTGGGAAAGGGGGAGGCGGGGGTCAGGAGATGAATTTTATCAGGTTTGTTTTCTCCTGGCAGATTCAGATCTCAGAGATGTCAGGGTGGTTGACATTCTCCATGTCCCCGCAGTTTTGTAATTGGTTGAAATCATATTCTGATGGATCCACATATTTTCTCCTGGGTGGTAAGCTCCCTCAGTCATCCTTGGATGTCCTCATAGGGCTTTTGTTCATAGTTCTTGGTTTCGTGCTCACTTAAATGCTTTCTTTCAAGCTTCCAACTTAAGATTTTGTCAATTTCTTACATTGGATTTTTGTCCCTCCCCATCGTTGTTTTATGTATTCTGGTTCATGTTCCACCTAATAATGCTTCTAAGAGTGCATTGTCTTCTCCTTCATTGACTTCTCAGTTACCTTTTTCCTCATTCTAAATGAGGCTTTATATATAGACTTCTTAGTATAGGTATTTTTTCCTATTGTGTGTGTGTGTGTGCTTTTTTCCTTAGATTTTGCTTCTTCAGGTCCTTCCTAAAGCAAACATCTAAATGTTTTCCCTGCTCTTGTTAAAGGATCTGATTCTTCTCAAAAACAAACTTACAGATCCTTGTAGGAACATTCTAGAAGAGAGAAGTATTATACATTGTGCAAAACGCATCTATGTATATTGTACCACGTTCCTACTGTGTCTTGTGATCAGCTGCTTCTGCTGCTCTGTGTTCAGTATGGAATGCCTTTCCCTTTTCCATATCAGCTTCTCTTCCTCTGAGCTTAACCATCATTTATCCTGCATGCAGAAAGGCACAGTTGTTCATTTTCTTCCTTGTGCCCCACAGGATTTTGTTCATATCACAGTACTTATTATCACATGCCATATGGTTTTTTAAACATGTCTGCCCTCCCCTTCTCTTGGCATGTGAGTCCTGCCAAGGCACAGACTGGGTGGTAGTGTGCTTGGTGAGAACACACACTTTGGAATCAGAATGGATGTGATTACTGACTTTTTGAACTATTCCCTCACTGTGCACTTTATGTACTTGTTATCCTAGTACCAACAATCCTGTGGGCTAGGTAGCAGTTTCATTTTCCAGAGTCAACTTAGTTTCCACATTTATAAAATGAAACTACTACTTATTAGAATGTTGGTACTAGAATATCAAGTACATAAACTGCATAGTGAGTCAATAGTGTCTAGAATAGAAAAATGGATAGAATATAGCTAATAGGCCTGTTTACTGTCTCATGCACATAATGTTGGAATATCTTTTTTTTTAAAGTATTCCTGATTTATTTTGGTAAATTGGATTTTAAAAGTTGTATTTTTGTGTTTTGACATCTCAAGCACTATTGAAAGCATATTTTAGTGGCCTCTTTTCTTCAGAGAGGCCTTTTGGGCCCCCAAACTTAGCTGATTCCTCCTTTCAAAAGGATTTGCATCCCTTTTGGTAGAACAGGTCGAATCGCTGTATTATACAGATATTATGTAAATAGGCCTTTTCGGGGAAAGTGGTTTTTCAGCTCCTCTCAAGTTGGGTCCTTGATTCAGCAGGTATCTTGAAGCATATCATGTTTCTTAGAAAAAGATAGTGAGCTGTATTCTCAAGAAGGTATAAGACAGCCTCCTTCAGGCCTGTCAGTAGAGTTGTGAGAGAAGATGAGAGTACACGTAAGGGTGTGCTGGATGTCACAATGTGTGGCTGCAGGAGTGCAGTTGAGACCACAGTACTCTCATCCAGTATTATCTGTGGGGGAGACTTGGGCTTTTGAAAGAGTAAAAATTAATTGAAGAGATCAGGAAAGCATTCTAGACAAGGAGAAAGAAAGGAAGTAAAGACAGAAGGCCTAAATCATATTTAGCTGATCCTCAGGGCCTCTCTTTTCCTGTTTGTGTCATTTCTACTCTGAGTTCTTAGAATGTTTCACTTAATTTAATCTCCACTTTCAGATCTATTAAACCCTTAAGATTTTGTGTCCCAGCAAATGTGCTGTGCAGTAGTGGTCTGTTTTGCTTTTTATAACAAGCATAATTCTAGAAAATCTGAGAGTCAGTTCTTTTTGTTCTGATGGAATAACTTTTTTTTTCATAAGCTGATTTTATAAATCTGTTGAAAAGAATTAATTCACATTTTAGTTAATGAAATGATTGTTGTAACTGTCTTAGAGAACAGCATGCCTGTATCATAAAGGCTTTCTTTTAAGTTCTAATAGGAGAAATTGTGTGTGCTCTTCAAAGTTTGGTTTTATATATAGGACAAGCATAATTCATTTATATTTCAGTTGCTTAGAGATATGTTGAAGTTTGAGAAAGTTTAGGCTTTCTTGAAATCATATACTGATGGACATAGACTCCGTCTCCAAGCTCATAGGAATTAAGATCTAGCAGAACTGGGGGAGGCGGGGAGTTTAGCAAGGGGTAGAGTGGCTGAGACAGACTGTACTCAGTGTCCTAAAAATGAATATTTGAGAGTCTAAGTGGCAAGAATTAATCATAATGGGAACTAAATTTCCGATGGATAGCCCCTTGTACCAAGAAAGATTTGTTTCACTAAGTAACCTACCTTTAGAAATAGCCTCTGACTTTGAACTATAAAGGACAGCAGTGAAGAAAAGGAAGATTAAAGCTTTTTAGAAAACAAGATCAGATTGAGGAGACTTTGGGGAGTAGTGGTGTGATAAGGATTGAAAACTGAAGAGCAGAATAAACTCTTTTAGGGATGTTTTGGGACTTTAACTCTCAATGACTACTTGCCAGTTGAGTTAGACTGCTAACAGAAATTTAACTTGAAATAAGAGGTCTCTGTTCCTAGGGACTGTAGGCGGGAACAGAGTAACGAAAGGATCAGGGCTGAATACGTTAAGTGTGTTTTATTTCACCATGTTATTATACATAGATCCTCTGTCTTCTATCTTAGCAGGTCTTTGTTTTCAAATGCAATCTTACCTGCTACCCTGAAATGTGAAATAGATGAAGTCAGGAGTTGGGAGCAGATGTGTTGTCCTTCTACCCTTATCCCCTTAACTTCTTCCTCAGTGGCTCCTAAGGTGGTTTTACAGTCTGTATGACCAGTTTGAAAATTTCTCTCTTAGATGAAGATTTTATGCAAGCCAGAAGAAGTCATTGGCTTATCACCAGTGATGATTTATCATAAGGAGAAGATTTTCCCACAGTCTTGTTCTCTGTAGCAAAGTTTTACATTTTATAATAACATTTTGCAGTTAATCTGAGGAACAGAAAGGAGAGAAATCCACTTGGCTGCTGTAACGTGTACTCTTAACTGAAGCCATTCATCTTTTCCTGCTTTTGATTTTCTGTGAAAGGCCTGATGTCAGAACACAGCTTAATTTGATTTTGTAATGTGTTATAATCATTGCTTATAAAGTGTGTCTTTATGTGTATTTTCTAGCAAATAGTTGGGCTAGGTATATAAAAACACCAAAGAGAGTTTTAACTTGTCATGGATTTTTCAGGCTCAGGGCATCTGTGAACTTTAAACTCCATGAATGAGAGACTGAAACTCTCTTTCACCCGCATTTCTACACGTGTGCCTACCTAGCCTCTCTTTTTACTAAACTTTTATATTATTTGTTAATCATGTACAACCCCATGACATTTCTTCTGTTGGTTTGCAGGCTGTGGTTGTTGAGCTTTTTCCCGTTTGCATTGTCTCACCATCCAGACGTTAAGCTGCTTAAGAACAGGAGTTAAGGCATAAGGACTTTGTCCTCGCTGTGTGCTGTAGGCATTCACTAAATAGTTGCTTTGATTTTTATTTTGACAGCCTTAACACATATGTTTTCTGTTGTTGCTAAAAACTAGACTTGTCATCTTGCTTAATGCGTGTTGACCAGCTTGTTATGGACTGAGTCTTAGGCTACCAGCAAACTGGCAGAATTTTAACTATAATTTCTTCCTTAATAAAATGTGTTCTGAGCTAGGTAAATTGAAGTATACCGATGTTTCTTACACAGTGGAGTATGAGAATGTGATATAAGGCATCTTGAAAGTACTTTAAATTCTGTCTTTGAGTTCTGTTCTAAAAAATAAAGCTACTACAAACAACTTAATCTGCTCTCCTGCCCTCGAATTATTTAGAACCAAAAATAGTGGTTTTGTACATATTTGAAAATTATAAATTGAAATTAAAATTTTAACATCATAAAACATTTAAACATACCTGGTCGGCTGCCATCTATGGGGTCGCACAGAGTCAGACACGACTAAAGCGACTTAGCAGCAGCAGCAGCAGCAATCCTTTAAAAATACATGATCCTTCCCTAATGTATTACGCTGTGCTGTGCTTAGTTAGTCAGTCATGTCCAACTCTGCGACCCCTTGGACTGTAGCCCGCCAGGCTCCTTTGTCCATGGAATTCTCCAGGCAAGAATACTGGAGTGGGCTGCCATGTTCTCCTCCAGGGGATCTCTCCAACCCAGGGATCGAACCCAGGTCTCCCATGGTGCAGCCGGATACTTTACCATTTGAGCCACCAGGGAAGCCCAGTGTATTATGCTGCTGCTGCTGCTGCTAAGTCACTTCAGTCGTGTCCGACTCTGTGTGACCACTTCTAATTAAATACATTAACACTAAAATTAGTATTATTTAGTATAAAGTGTGTTCAGTGGCATGGTTTTCATTGTAGTTTGCTTATGGTAAGTTTATTGTTGTTTATTTATTTGGCTGCTCCAGATCTTAGTTGTGGCATGTGAGATCTAGTTCCCTGACCAGGGACCAAACCTGGGCCTCCTGCATTGGGAGCACAGGGTCTTAGGCACTGGACCACCAGGGAAGTCCCTGCTTACTGGACATTTAAAGGGCTTTCTCATGTCTTGTTTGTCTTTGTACTGTGTTGGTGGTGAGAAGGCTTATTAGTTAGGTTGACTGCACAGCACCTCTGGGAGAATGCTGGATGTTAGCTCTACATTCCTGGGAGGAGACTATTGTACACAGAGCCACTTCCTGGCAACTGAGAAATGTTCTTACCTTGGCTTTTTGGAAACTACTATCTATTCAGTATTGAGTATTAAAAAAAAAATTGTTGTTAGGCATTTATCAAGTAATAAATGGACTTCAAATTGTGTTTCCTTCTCTTATTTGATCCTTATAAGAGAAAAAAGGAGATGTTATAAAATAGGGTCCTGGCATATTAAGAGACTTGCATGCACTTTTATGTTCAAGGTTATGTTAATTACGGTTGCCTTATAGAGTCCACCTGCAGTTTTCAGCCCAGTGTTTTCTCCATTACAGCTATTGACTTGTACATAGTGAATTTATATGCCAGTGTGAAGTCCTGTATAAGTAAAGGGAAATGAAGTTGCATCAGGTTGCATCCAGGTTGCTATCTAAAAGGAAATGTGTATTCGAATGGGATTATTTAGAGTCCTAGAAACAACTTTCTTTGTGTCAGTGGTTGTCAACAAGGGATAATTGTGCCTCTCCACACCCTAGTAGCCATTTGGCAGCATCTGGAGACATTTCTCATTGTCAAAATTGGGCGGTGGGGGGGAGTGTTGTGCACAGGAGCCACTAGCATCCAGCAGTGCTGCTGAACACCTTCAGGGCAGAGGACAGCCCTGCATGATGAGAAACGAACTGTTGTTTCTCCTGAATGTCAGTTGTGCCGAGGTTCATCTGTCCTGCTGTATGTATTTCAAGGAGTGGAATTACCAGAAGCCCTCTCAGCTAGAACAGATTTGGGCCAGAGGTGGGGTAGGAATGCGGGCAGGGGGGTAGAGTAGGTGATTACAGGTGTGGCTGTTGAAGTTTTGATGGATTTATCTGATTTCCTTTTTCTTGGCCTTTCTTTGTGCCAACACTTGGCATAGCAATAGTATAGAAAACAGTGAAGAAAATTTGGTTTTGCAAGCAACTGAGAAGAGTGGTCCCGTAGCCTGAGCTGATGATGTCAGTCCACTTCCTGTGACACTGGCAACTTCACTGCAAGCCAACCATCCATGCTGTCAGGCTTCCATGGTGTCTAGGCACATACATGACTTTGTTTTTTGGCAAGATTGTAAGAATTCTAAACTAGCTAATTTATTTCCCAAGGTATTTTATAATCATAGTTCACCTTGGGAGGATCTAAGTTCCTCGTTGTTTCTATATCATGTGCCGTCTATAAGTGTCTTTGGCTAACATACTCTTGTTTGATTTCATTAGCCTAAAATCAGAGAAAATAGATGCTATTTTTTAGAGGATTTTTTAAGGTCACAGCAAAATTGAGTGGAGTACAGAAAGTTCCCATATACCTCCTGCCTGTGAGCAGATATCTGATTTTATTGTAATACTAATTTTCAGATAAACTTTATATAGATGCAAATGTTATTCTGTTAATGCAGAGTTCCTTAGTTCAAGCTTTCACTAAATACAAAGCAAAAGTAAGGAGAAGGTGGGTTTTTACTAAGTTACAGGTTTTTTTTTTTTCTTTTTCCCTATGCAGTAGAAGAAGGGACCTCAGTTTATCTTAATAGGCTTCTTGTTGAGTTTGGCTACCTAAAGTTCAAGGGCATTAATCTTCCTTAAAGTTTTCCCATGTAGTTGTACATCACCTTTTTATATTGGGGAGATTTTTTTTTCCCCCTCCTGTGAAGTTTTCCTTATTTAGAATTCAATTTTTGGTTAACTGAAACCTTAGTCCCTTGGGCTGCAAGGAGATCCAACCAGTCCATCCTAAAGGAGATCAGTCCTGGGTGTTCATTGGAAAGACTGATGTTGAAGCTGAAACTCCCAATACTTTGGCCACCTGACGTGAAGAGCTGACTCATTGGAAAAGCCCCTGATGCTGGGAAAGATTGAAGGCAGAAGGAGAAGGGGACGACAGAGGATGAGATGGTTGGATGGCATCACCAACTCAATGGACATGGGTTTGGGTGGACTCCGGGAGTTGGTGATGGACAGGCCTGGCGTGCTGCGGTTCATGGGGTCGCAAAGAGTCGGACACGACTGAGCGACTGAACTGAACTGGAACTAAGTTAAGTTATTCAGTCTGACAGAGTGACTACTTTAAAGGTTAGAATGTGCCATAGCCACCAAATCTTGTAATTGAGAGTGTTCTAGGACTTTGTTAGTGTGATTTTGTTAATGCTTCATGAAGTTGGAGCCAAGAGGAGCAAGATGGTTTTGTCGTCGATTAGAATTTTTTCACCCTGGCTGCCAAGTCTCATTTGTTCCTTTAGTGAAATATTTATTCTGCAAGTCATGACTGATGGACATTCTATAATGTTTCTGTGTTTTTTGCTTCCTTTTTATCATGGGTTTCACGGGCCCCTGGGATTTGCCTTAAACATTTAACTTGTTAAAAAGCTAAATAATAGTCTATACAGATACAAGGCAAATAGTCTATACAAAATCTAGAGCTTGGTGTTACTTAAAAAAAAAAAAATCTCAGATAAGGTCTGGCTTTCAAGTGTTGACTATGTAAGTTATGTGACTTGGACAAATTATTCCAGAGTCTGTTTCTTTATCTGTTAAATGCACGCTGTTCTTGCTCTGCATACCTCAGAACATGAGCATCAGATGAGATAATGACTGTGAGAGTGCTTTGTGAATTGTACAACACAGTGCAACTGTGAGGTAGGATGCAAATAGAAGGGTGAGCCTTAGGAAATTAGGCTGATGGTGAACTGGAACTTTGTCTGAAGAATTTATTTTCCTTTCTACTGACTCGTGTAGATTGCTTTTTCTTCATTTTAGTAAATTCAGAGATAACTTGCTGCATTTGGTTGTAGTTTCTATCTTCTTATAAATAACGTCATTAGGGTTAAATGCGTCACTGGCTGAAATGTTTTAATTTAGCTTAGGTCAGTGATTGGGGCAGAGGAAAAATTATAAAAAGAAAACTAAATTCACCAAATAGCCTAGACTGTACCTGATTAAGTGTCATTGTCGTCATCATCATCATCATTAATGGTGATTTCTCATCAGTTCTGTAGAACTCAGTTTTCTGTGCTCTTCTCAAGAACTGCAGTTTGTAGTTTGACCTACCATCCTAGTCTCAATAAGACAGTTATTCTAAGTAGTAATTACACTTTACCCTTCCCTCCCTCCAAGCACTTAGTTATATGCCATGTGGATTCTGGATGGTAGCAGATCAAATGAGTTTAGTCACAATTTATGAAAGCCTTTTTATCTTGATAGCATCTTATCATATTTGATGCTATTTATAAATAGAACCAGGGAACTAACCATAGGACTCCAGGTCTTGTGTTGTGAATGATTGGTAGAACTGTAAGGACAGAGTGGGCAGGCCACTGGAAATGATTCCATTTAAAGGGTAGCTTCGCCCCTGCCTCCTTGGCCTTTGTGACTAATGGAAAAATACTCTTTTCAGATTCAAAAGCCTATTCATTACGCCTTTCTCCTCTGAAATACATGATCAGTTTTATAATCAGGAAGAACTTAATTATTTTTTTTCTATTGGCTTATGTTTGTTTTTCATAAAATGGCTTTTTTTTTCCCATTTAATGGGCTCAGAATACAATCCTATACTGAACTTCACAGGCTTGCTTTTTTTATGTATAGCATAAATCACCTCAGCTGGCTACATGCCCCACTAACTGAAACTTCGTAATGTAGCTGGAACCAAATTATGCTCTGGAGCATTGAGTCTTTAAACTGGACTGTTGGCTTACAAAAGTAAATGGTGAAGCATCTGTCAGGACAAGAAGCTCCCTCTCCTGATCCTTGAGCAAGTTTTTCCTCACTGATTTCAGGGACTCCGAGCTCATGAGCAAAATCCTAACCAAATTTATCTTGCTAGGACAACCCATTCTAGATGCTCAATAAAGAAAGAATAATTCTTCTCCCGCTTAACCACAAAAGAACAACATATGTTTCTAACGTCAGCTTTTTATTTTTTTTTTATCTTTCATTTTTTTGTTGGTAAATCTCCCAGACAACAGCAGTTCTGTAGAGAGTTTAAATATGAAGGAATGGCAGGACGGGCTAAGGGCACTTCTACCCAACATTAACATCAACTTTGGTGGACTGCCCAATTCTTCCTCCCCCTCCAACGCCAGCCACAGTGCACCAGCGTCCAACACTGCCACCACCGACAGCCCGAGTTGGGACCGCCCTGGCAGCTGGACAGACCCAGCCATCATCACAGGTAACTTTCTCACTCCTTCAGCTCCACTGACTGCCACCAGTTTGGTTTTTAGCACAGATGATCTAAAAGCAGAGGTCTCATCAACATAATCTTCTCCCAGAGTCACAAGTGTGTGGCAGCTTCTTTGATCCTCTGGGGTCACGTAGCCTCAGTTGTAACTCTGTTGGCCTAGTTGTAACAAGGCGTTTGGTACCTAGGTTGCTTCCTTCGATGTCAGGAGGTGCTCGCGTCTGACAGCATGTGTGTATTTTGTAGGTCTCAAAGTATAAAAGGATCCGACTTATCCTCTTAAAGGAACATACTCCACTTTAAAACATAAAGCTCTCTATTATAAGGCTATCTGGTCCGTGTATCCCTACTAGAAAAGGAGAAGCACAGTTGGGAAATACCGTCATGCAATCTTGGGGACTGGTTTTTGCAACTCGGCCTCTGTGACATGGGGGGATAATGTCTGTATAGTTGAAGAGGAGGCGTGGGTTTGTGTGACAATAAATCGTGGTTGTTGTGGGTGGAGGATAAAAGTAACGTAAGGCCAAGAACGTCTTATTTGGATGGAGTTGAAAATTACATTTCTTTTTGGATAAACTAAGCACCTTAAAATTTTTTGTTTGATGAATTTCTTATTCTCTCTGCACAGACTCACCATCTTCTTTCTTGTTTTGTTTTCTCTCCTTAGGTATTCCAGCGTCTTCAGGAAACAGTTTAGACTCTCTTCAAGATGACAATCCTCCACACTGGCTAAAATCCCTTCAGGCCCTCACAGAGATGGACGGCCCCACTGCCGCTCCGTCACAAACCCACCACAGCGCCCCCTTCAGCACACAGATCCCTCTGCACAGAGCCAGTTGGAATCCCTACCCTCCTCCTTCAAACCCTTCCAGCTTTCACTCCCCACCGCCAGGCTTTCAGACAGCCTTCAGACCCCCCAGCAAAACCCCCACAGATTTATTACAGAGTTCAACACTGGACCGCCACTAGGGAAAGAGGAGAATTCTCTAGAAAATGCAGGATTTGTCCCACCCTGTTTTCTCCCTCTCAGCCCACCCACAGCTCCCTTCTCATCTCTTACGTTCTGAAGAATCCAGATCCTGATCAATTTTTTTTTCCTCCCTACCCCCAGATGCAATGCGATCACAGGGTCATTACCATCTTTTTTTTTTTAATTGTAAAAGTTTCTGTTGATCCAGCATTCAAGTGACACTGTTGAATGTTTTCTAAAAATGCCTTTTTAAGGAGGAAAAAAAAAAGAAATCAAAGGGCAGTCTCAAAACTTAGAAAATTACTGTTTGTCTGTTGCGCATAATAATGATATAATCTGCTTAGCAGAAAATGACGATTAATCTCTAGGAAAGGTGAAGTAAATGCATTATCAACTGCAGACGTTTGAAAACCAGGTTGAAATGAGATTGCTAAATGCATGGGGGAAAGCAGTGGTCCTGGCATCCATCTTGTATTCAGCTTATCACTATTGCAGGGAAAATGCTTTTAATTTAATTTTTAATTCTTTTGGCAAGTTGATGGAGAGGACTTGATTGTGTTGTTGAGCTTAAGAGTTTATTGGAAGTTGATGGAAAGATAAATTGATCTGTAGTAGTAACTGGCCTGTTGCTAAAGAGTTTATAAGGAGGGGAGAAGTGATTTTTTTAAAGGAGAAAAAATTTTGACTCTAGATTTAAAATAAATTCAGATGTTTTAAAGAAAAAAAGTATTCACAGATTTAATACCTATGCATAATATATAAGAGCTGAAATATAAGTGATTTTGTCAATCTTTCTCCTCTGTCAGAATCTTTTTTTCTTTTTATCGTAAATTCACCTGACTAAGGGCACTCTGAGATAGCACTGCTCTGGGGCCATCTGATCACCATCAGGAGCAAATCTCTGACCTCCTTGCCTGCAGCTTTTACTTAACCCTGTAGTTTCTGGACGTTTGTGCAGTATTGAAAAGACAGGAGAAAAGAAAACAGAAACCTGGTTATAACCTGATGCTAAAACTAAAAAAAAAAAAAGGAAATGTACCTCTTTCTTCAGAATTAAAACTAAAATCTTAAATAAAACAGAAAACTTGATGATGACCCTTGGGTTGTTCTTGTTTTTGTTTTTCCATTTTGTTGCATGTGAATTTGAAACATTTTGTGGTAACAGTCATCGGGTGTATCCGTGGATTTTACATCTTCAACAATAAGGAAGATGGGTTAGAAGAAGAAACTAGGAAAAAAAATTAATCTTATTGTCAGACGTTGCCATGTGTGATGATCAGCCCATCTTATCTTCAGGAGTTCCTCTTCCAGTGGCTTTCAGTGGAAGATGCTTCTTTGTGCTATTGCATTGTGTGGGCCACACCTTCCCAACTGAGGAGCCTCACATGCCACAAAGGAGTGCATCGGCTGTGTCGTGCTGAGACGGTGGTGGTCTCGGGGAGACCCGGCAGAACCAGCAGGCAGGGAGCCATCCAAGTAGCAGCAGGTGTGCGTGCTGCAACGGGAAAGAGATCGGAAACACTGCTGCAGGAAACCCACAGAGAAGTCTTTTGTGACCAACTTTCTAGGGAGGACCTACAAAGGAGAGAGTCACACCGCTGACCAGTGGAGAGGATGAGGTTGCTAGAAACCTGCGTGATTTGGGTTACATTCAGAAGTCCAAAGCTGGAGTTGGTATATTTCCAGCTACCTCCGTTAAGCAGATCTTTGTGGGATGAATTAAGTAGATCTTCTGAGATTTTATGTTCTGGTGTTTTTCGGGTTGATTGGCCACCTTCTTACCTTTAATCTGTACTTCTGTTTGATACCAAAAAAAATTTTTTAACAATCTTTGAAGAATGTGAAGCAGATTGTCTCAAATATATGTCACCACAAGTAGATATGACTGGGTGAACAGCAAATTGTGTTTTAAAAAATTAACCACAGTGTAACCTGTGATAGACAGGAGAAGACTATAGGCTGTAGGCTTTCTTTGGTCTGTAAGCTTTGCTTCAGTTGCCTACATCTTCCAGTTGCCTAAATCGTTACTTTGTGCTGCAGAGTGGTGGCCCAACACACAAGTAATATCAGGTAGTCTTGAATTATAATCAAGGCTTTGGAGCATTAGGGCCAGGAGGGTCGGTATATCAGTAAAAATGTAAAAGGAGGGCAATTCTATTTTGCATGGCTGTGCTATGGATTGTGTATATGCTTAATGAATCATACATACGGAAGACCTTATAAAATATATAAATACCACTTAAAGAATAATAAAACCCTATATGCCTACCACCTCAGTTAGAAATAGAACCTACAATATCGTGAAAGACCTCCTGTCTCTTCCTTTCCAATTTTCTTTCCTTCTCATCAACAGAACCATAATCTTGATATCTGTGCTAATCTTTCTTTCTAAAGTCTTGCATGACATACATATCCCTGAATAATGCATTGTTCCATTTTTTAAAAAGCTAAGTTGCAAACCGAAACCTAAATGTGTAAGGAAAAGCAGTATTATCACTATCAGATCCAGGCTTTTAGAAGATAAATTGAACAGCTTCTCTAGGTCATAATTTGGCTTTAGTTTCTCTGATAATTTATAAAAGTCAGTTCTGGGGAAGACTGTGCAAGGTCATGAGTGAATCCTGGAAAAGGAATGCCAGCGGGGCATCTGACAGGGCTGCCGTGAGCCTGACCCTGGGCGTCTGGCAGAGACCCTGATGCAGTAGTCTGCTCTCTGTCTTCTGTGTCCAAGCTCTCTGGTTTCCCTCCAGTCCTCTGGAGTTGATCAAAGCCCAACCTATGGGAATGGGATAGTTTAAAAGAAGCGTCAGCTGGTCAATTCACCAGGGCATGGAGGGGAGAAAAGAAGTTTCATTAGGTTTGGTCAAAATCAGATAAGTGCTAAAAAGAATCTGGACCAAACTAACTTAGGCGGTCTGCTGGCATAACAGCAGTAGGAATCTTGGTACCGACAGCCCTCAATGTCTGTTTCTGGGCTCACAATTCTTAGATCTGATGCACTGCTGACATTCCTAGTGCTCCCTTTACCTCTCTCCTTTCTTGGGTCTTTTCCCCGCTGTGTTCCTATATGCCATACCTTGGTCTTTTTTCCTCTAATTTTGTTGGAGTGACATCTTCCAGAAACTCCTTGAGAAATGCATGTAGGAAATAAATATTTTAGTATTTTGCATACCTGAAAATACTGTTTCAGTTGATAGTTTGGTGGATAGAAAATTGTAGGTATTTTTTCCTTTAGAACTTTGAAGCCTTTACTCTTGTTGTCTTGCTTCCAGTATTACTGTTAAAAAAAATCCAAAGCCACTCGTATGTGATCCTTTTGTCTCTCTCTGGAAGCTTGTAGAAATTGTCTTCTGAGTTCCTTGGTATGGGTCTGTGCTGAACACAGTGGATACACACTAGGTTTTTAAAACCTGGTGACTCATGTCCTTCAATTCAAGGAAATTTTCTTGACTTATTTCACAAGTGAATTTCTTGCAGTATATTTTCTCTGTTCTCCCTTTCTAAAAATGCCCTTATTCTGGACTTTCTCCTTTCTTTTCCAATTTGCCAACTTGGTCTTTTGCTCTTTCTAGGAAGTTTTATCTCGAGTTTGTTTATACATATAGTTGTCTGTTCCTTGCATTGTTTTCTGTTTCTCCCAGTTGCTTTTACCTCTTTGTTTGCTCTGATCTCTGTCTTTCATATTAGAGACTTCGCAGATCCCTGGTAACTCTTGACATCCGCTCATGAATAAGACTAAAAAGCTGACAGGAAGTTTTGTGAACACGAGGGCATGCCAACTTTGAACTTCACTTTGGGAAGGTCTGGATGGGCGCTGTTGGGGAAGACCTATTGTCAATGTCCTTGGGCTTTTTCTCCTGGGCTGGTCAGATTGTCTAGAGAAGAGTCTCGTGATGGCTGGCCACGGGGTGAGGGTCTGAGGCCAGAGTTGCTATGGTGATCTCTGTATTCGTTACCAGTATGTTTACTTCATCCTTGTTTTCAGTCCTTTTCTCTCCAAAGACTGTCTGCAAGTAAATAGCTGCCCATTTAAGAAACATGTGGTTGCACTATGGTGTGGATTGGAGGATTGAATCTAGGGAATGAACTTCTCGAAACAGCTTTCTCAGTAAGCTTTATTTTAGTCCCACCCCACACATTTTATCCGTGGTTCTCAGGGCACCTGGCACTGTCAGTCCGTGCCCTTGAGGGTTCTGTGATGTGAATTGTGTTGGGTCTCAGCATTCCCTACTGCTAGCGTGAAGTTTCTCATCAGCCAGGTGACTCAAACGCTGCTTTCTTGGTCACCGCAGTTTGCTCTGTCATCTCCTGTCAGGGTCTCCCTGCTTTTTTCTTTATTCTAATTTTAAGTTAAGTATGTAGGTTTAATATACCATCTTAGTCCAGTTTTGTGCTCTGATTTTATAAGCTAATCAGCATAGTTTTCTAGGCAGTAAAGTAGAGGAACAAGTGCTAGCCACCATGTTGTATATATATGGCACCTGCCCACATGTTTGTTTTGTTGACCTTGAAGTGGTTTCTCTCTTCTCAATATCCTCTTTTCCAATGAAGCTCTTTTGATTTACAATCATTAGTTTGTTTTCCCAAAGCTCGTCATACAGGGGGTCATTTTAATGGTTACAATTTTAATCTAGATGTCCACATTTACTGCAGTTTTAGGGGACATAGCATGTCAGATGGATGTGGGTCATTTTCTAGGCCACGCTGAGTTAGAGCAGTTCTAGAAATTGCAGAGGAGGAAATAGCCTGCCCTTAGCGCTATATGAATTATATTTTGTGAACAAGTAATAAGTGTCAGCAGTGTGTTTCCACAAGGATTATGCCATGACAACCCATAACAGAGCTGAATGCAATTAGCACTCTCCACCACCTGCCTGAATTTAAAGACATGGCATCCACTGCACATGTTATTCAAGTTTTCTATCAAGTTTTTACCATCATCATTTAAGGTCCTTATGATATTTAGGGTAGGTAAACTTTAAAGAGTTGACAGCTTATGTACTTTAAATATAATCATGAAATCATCCTTTGTCAGATATGGCTATTTCCACTCAAGCGATCTATCCAAGTGAAAGATGACTGAGGACGTTAACATGAATTCTTTAAAAAACAAATACTTATTTTGTCACAAAAATCAGTACTCAATTCTTTGTGCTTAACACATTATTAACTTAGTCTAGACATAGCTTTTAGACATGCGGGCAATTTCCTACCAGAAAGAACTGCCTTTGAAAATTCATTTCTAAAATTGCCACTGAACAAATTGATTTAAAGAAATGAGTACATGATTATGGGGGAGAAATCCCTTTAAAGGGTAAGATAACAGTTTCTATTGGTGGTAACCCAAATAATTTGAGCATGAACGTAAACACTGGCCCAAATGTTCAAGGCACATCTCATAAGAATGGGCCATACTAAAGCATTCGGCGCTTGCTCCGTCTCTGAAGGAAACAGTGTATTCTGAAGGTGTTTGTAAGTGGAGTCCTTGCACTTCCTTCTACAGCTTCCCTCCAGAGTCGATGGGAGTTGGTATATAGGACCAATAGAGGTTAATAGTTCAAATAGAATATTTTTGGTAGGCTGGGTGATTTTAAAACTAAGGCTCATAAATAAGAGAATTTGAAGAGAAACATGCAAAGAGCTGACTCTAGAAAAGACGCTGATGCTGGGAAAGATTGAAGGCAGGAGGAGAAGGGATTGACAGAGGGTGAGATGGTTGGATGGCATCACTGACTCAATGGACATGAGTTTGAGCAAGTCTTGGGAGATGGTGAAGAACAGGGAAGACTAGCATGCTGCAGTCCACGGGGTTGCAAAGAGACGGACACGACTGAGCTATTGAACAACAACAAAGAGAAACAATGATCTGTGGGGTGTTTTTGTTTTCAGCTTTAGTATTTGCAAAACTGAGATACTATTAATAAAATACCTAAGGTTCAGAAGCTTACATACAGCCCAGAGGGTGTGTGTATATATATATGTATGTAATGTTTCAGTAGTGTGAATTCCTTGGCTTTTATCAGTCTCCTTAATATGCAAAAAGTAAATAGACCCAAAGAAGTTGAGTTTTGTCCTGGGTCACAGATTTAATAGCAGAGCTAAAGCTCGTTGTTACCCGTTCTCAGCTACGTTTATCCATTACTTTGCTCATACTCCATTTCTGTTCTGAAGCTCCAAGTGCTCTGCCGCCTTTCTTGTTTATATTTGTAAAATGACTAAGATAAGGATGGAATTATCTGCTTCCCCGTTGTTTTATTTTTCTTTCTTCCTTATTTTAGCAAAGTGGTGGTGAAATAAAGTATGTGAAGAGACACTGCTTGTCCCAAATTATAGAGCGTGAGTCAAAGGTTGATTGGGAAATAGAACGCTGAGGGACTTCTTCACCATGTTGTGCTTATGTCGAGTTTTGTTTACATAGACTACCAAGTTAGCCAGTATCTCCTGGATTTTGGGCAAATAAAAAGGAACAAGGTAATTGTTTTCAAATATCTGAAGGACAGTTGTGTAGGAGGGGAAAAAGCATGAAGGACACGGCTGAGACTGCGATGTAAAGGAGAAATTTGAACTTAATTAAGTCTAACTTTTTTTTCAAATACCTACTTTGGGCTGGGCACTACGCCAGGTGCTTCAGGAGGTACAAAGATAAGGTGATTCCTGTTCTCTCACTTTGAAAGTGTTCGGGTAGTCAACCGTAAGACTGTGGACTTCTCGGTGGTCTTGTGATTCCTCTGCTGGGGCCACAGGTTCGATCCCCAGTCAGGGAAACGAGATCTCATATGCCACCCTCCAAAGAAACAATTAAAATTAAAAACTAAGATGATATGAATATCTAATTATGAAATATCAAACTAGCTCAAAGAAATATAAGCTTTGGATAAACTAAGACTTGGGTGGGGGGACAGCCAGAGCAAAGAAAGGCCTTGTGATGAGGTTGCATAGGCCATGTTCATCTCAGTTTGCAAGGAACGTGGGTTTGTGCAGGGGACTTGTGAGAAAGAAGGCCTGTAAGAGTCCTAGACTCTGATTTTGTTGGAAATGAGCCTGTTTCCGGTTTAGGAGAGAGACATTATAAGATTGTACCTTGTAAATACACAGCCCTAGGCAGGAATGGTGAAAATGGGAGAGACACTGAAGTGGGATTCTTTAGGTTAATGAAAAACCCCAAGAGTCTGGGGGTTTGCCTCAAAGGGACTGTTGATGACCGCCTGAAATTTTCTATGAAATAAGGTATGTGCATGTGTGTTCCATCAAAACAGAGGAAAGTCCATGATACAATAAAAGGTCTAGCTAGGAAATAAGAGAAATAGTCCAGGTGAAGGTTACTGATTGATAAGGGGGTGAGAAGATGAGAAGGGGAAATAATTCAAAAGATATTTAAGAATCTTGAATTTTTCCAAGTGACAGGTTAAGGATTAAAAAAAAAAAAATTGGAAACATTGAAGTTTCTAGAAGTTTCCACTAGACTGTAAGTTCTGAGAGCAAGGAACACATCTACCTGTTTGTTTAGGCCCTACCAAGTGGCATGTGGGATCTTAGTTCCCTGACCAGGGATTGAACCTGCCACCCCTTCAGTGGAAGTGCATAGTCTTAACCACTGGACCACCAGGAAGGTCCCCATGTCTACCTGTTAGCCGTGCGAGTCCCAGCACTTAGCAAAGGGCCTGGCACATAGTAACCTCTCAATAAATGTTTACCTGAATGAGAGTAAAATCTAGTATGGCTGTGGTTTGCAGCCAGATAGCTGGAGTAAATAACTGCATTGTGCATAAAAGAACTGTGGACTTGTGAAAAGGAACTAGTTTGAAAAGAAGGTGATTTTTATTGAATGTGTTCGAGGTTTCAGCCGGTCATCAAGATGGAAGTGTCCAGGAAATAATTGGAAATTTGGATGTGAAACTTAAGAGGAAAGGCCAGAGGTAGAAAGAATAGTTTTGGAATCATCTTTATAGTGGAGAGAAGAGAGATAGAAATCTGGGGGGAAATAGAGATGAGTGATCTGACACAAAGAACTGAATATATGGTGTCAATGTAGGACTGTTTCTAGGCAAGACTTGCTCAAAATGGTATCCTGTATGAGGCTTTCATCAGGAAACCAGGGGTTTCACAACCCCCAGGAATGCTGGGAGAAGAAAGGCTAGGAGGACCTCACTGGCTTGCAGGAGATCTGGAAGTGCTGGGGTCGGAGGAAAGCCTTCACCCAAGAGCTCCCTCTCAACTGCCTGCAGCGCTAAGTTGGTGATTCTCAGGAGGCTGCAGGAAGTAGCTACCAAAACCCCGTGTTTGCCAGTGGCCAGTGACCTGCCCATAGCTGCTGATTCTAGGAGTAAAACTTTTTCTTCCTCACCTTTCAGATTTAACTTTTTCTTATCAGCAGGGCCTAACCTGGGATCCTGTTGGAGGGAATCTGAGAACTGAGATGCAGAGAAAAGGGGAGCAGGATGTGGGGCTGATGATTAATTGTCAGCAAAGCTGGCACCTGTGGTTTAGAGCAGCTAAAATGGGTCATGTCACTTCCCTTCAAAACTCTCCAAAACCCCCACTCCCAACACATTCATAATGAAGTTTAAGTTTCACTAGGGTGATACCCAGTGCCTTCTCCCCAACACACAGTGATATTCTGTGTTTCACAAGACTGTCTGTTCCATGCATTTCTGTTCTCTCAACTTGGAATATCCACACCAATCTCATCTTCACCCGGGTAATCTCCTTGAAGCTTGCTCTCAAATTTTGGTGGTCCTTGGTACCTTTCGTACCCTGAGTAATGTTTTCTTTCTTTTTGTCCACATGTTCCCAGGGCTTAGCATACTGCCTGCCACTTATTTGCATACATGAGAGAAGGAAGGAAACTTTGGGTGGTGGGCTGCTATTAAATTTTATTGGGAGGTGATCAGTAATGATCTTCAAGGGACTGGTTTTAATACAGAGGATGTCTGAAAGCCAGTTGCAGTAGGTTGAAGAATGAGTAGGAATGAAATAATTAAGAGACATGAATGGCCAAGATGTTTGATGAAGAGATGATAACAACACAATTTCAGAGGCCAAATTAGAGTACAAGCAGCTTCCTGCCTGCCCACCCCTCTGCCTGCCCCCCAGGAAGCCATAAGCCTGTTGGAAGTCAGAGAAGACAAAACTACTGGAAAAGGAAATTTGAACAAGGAAGCCGAATTCAATCAAGAGCACATGTGGAGGTTTACTCATAGAAAGAGGGATATTTTTTCCTCCAAGATAATTAATAGTATCAAATACGAGAGAGGGTTTTGAGGTTAAAAACAAGAAATCTTTTCTTTTTTTAACATATATATTTTATTTAAGTATAGTGGTGGTTTAGTCGCTAAGTCATGTCCAACTCTTGCGACCCCATTGACTATAGCCCATCAGGCTCCTCTGTCCATGGGATTCTCCAGGCAAGATCACTGGAATGGGTTGCCATTTCCTTCTCCATTTATTTAAATATAGTTGACTTAAAATATTTCAGGTGCATGGCAAGGTGATTCAGTTATACACAAGACAAGAAATTTTAAGAGAACCCATAAGCTCAGTATAATGAGGAGGCCAGGGGTAGACTCAGGGTTTGGATCTTAACAACAGACAAAATGTTTAATTAGCACTTAGGAAAATGTAGCAGATAGGTTTAAAAAAAAAAAGGATAAAAAGGGTGGTAAACAAGTAGCAAGGGCCTAGTCGAGGTTAGCATATATCTGAAATGGACCCAATCAGAATAATTTGATGTCATCCCCAAATACTTAACGGTCTTCCAGCAAAGGAAAGCAAGCAGGCAGTAGAGAGTACCCGGACTTTTAGGAAATAGACATGGCAGAAAACCCTGGGGTTGGTGCTTTGGGAGAGTGGTGCTCTTACCACCGGGTTCGGATCCAGAGAAGGCCAGCAGTAAGGGATGTTCTTAAGCCATGCGCCGGTCTCCTGGGGCAGGGCTTGGTGCCAATAAGGTTGTGCACACGCACTAAACAGTCTCTTCTCGGGGCAGAGCCGAATAGGGGGGTGGTGGGCGTGGTGCCATACCAACCAAGAAGTTGGACCTTTCCCTGATCCCAAAAGTTGCTTCCAACATTTAGGATTTTATGATTATTTTAGGATTGCTGTAGACGTTGGCAATCTCCAGAATTCAAAACTGAGTGTAAAATATAATAGACTATATACAGAATTATTAAAATTCACAATAATCAAATTTCATATGTTGATTTTCTTCCAGGGGTATCTGTGTCCTCTTGTTAATAGTATCCCTTTAATTCTCTTTTTTTTTTTTTTCCCACTCAAAATATTTCTTGAGCCAGAGGTACTAGGCTATGATATGCTCTAGGGATACAGTTGGTAATAAAACAGACATAACTCCTTCTTGGGGGAAGGCAATGGCAAGCCACTCCAGTACTCTTGCCTAGAAAACCCCATGGATGGAGGAGCCTGGTAGGCTGCAGTCCGTGGGGTCGCTAAGGGTCGGACATGACTGAGCGACTTCACTTTTCACTTTCACACACTGGAGAAGGAAATGGCAACCCACTCCAGTGTTCTTGCCTGGAGAGTCCCAGGGACGGGGGAGCCTGGTGGGCTTCCGTCTGTGGGGTCACACAGAGTCGGACACGACTGAAGTGACTCAGCAGCAGCAGCAGCAGCTCCTTCTTTCTTAGAATTCATACTTGAGTGACAGTGCTGACCATTAAACAGACAGTCCAGCAGTGACTATGCACTCATATCGAAAATGCAGAGGAAGGAATTCTCTGGTGGTTCAGTGGTTAGGACTCCAGGCTTCCATTCATGGGGTCTGGGGTTTGATCCCTAGTCAGGGAGTTAATGGAGAAGGAAATGGCAACCCACTCCAGTGTTCTTGCCTGGAGAATCCCAGGGATGGCGGAGCCTGGTGCGCTGCCGTCTGTGGGGTCACACAGAGTCGGACACGACTGAAGCGACTTAGCAGCAGTAGCAGTAGCAGGGAATTAAGCCCTGGAGAAGGAAATGGCAATCCAGTCCAGTATTCTTGCCTGGAAAATTCCAGGGGCAGAGGAGCCTGGCAGGCTACAGTCCATGGGGTCGCAAAGAGTTGAACAAGACTGAGCATGCATGCACGTCAGGGAATTAAGATCCCACAAGCTTTGTGGTTTGGCCAAGAAAAGGAGTACAGAAGAATATGTTTATCACCCTAGGGTAAGGAAAGCATTTATAAGCAAAATGTAAGACCCAAAAGGAAAAATATTGATTCATTTACCAAACCTAAATTTAAGACTTTAAAACAAACACTGTAAACAAAATTAGATCAACAATAGACTAGGGGAGAATCCTTGCCACCTATGTATTAATAACCATAATCTAGCTGAGAAACCCCTGATATGAAACAGCAAAAAGTGCTACTGTTGACTCCGTGGCCTTAGGAAGACCACCCTACCCGTGCTGGCCTCTTCATCTGCACATCAAGATCTTTAAACTCATGTGGCCATGAGGCTTGAATGGAATGTTGTAAATGAGCATGCTTTGAAAAGGAAGTACAAGCAAATGCAAAGAAAGTGTGAAATGATTTACTGCTAATGTGCTTTCTTCCCCTGAAATATTGCTGTCCAGTGGCAGGCTGGTGGCTGGGAACATGGGCTTACACTTATGGTCAGGGGATTTCGTCAGTGTCAGTCAAGGAGCCTCCTAGACAGCCCTCCACAGGCCACACTGCATTGTGACTGTCACTCCCGCTGGGAATGGCACCCACAGTTTCCTTTCAAGAAGACCTTCAGTTCAAGTGACTTCTAGGTTTGAATTCTGCTACCAACCTTGATTGCCTCAGACGATCAAGATGACAGCTTTGAGTAATTACCCTTATTATATTTGACACTTAAAGAGCTTCTAATCATAAGCAGCTGTTGTGATAACCACTGTTACTCCAGGTTTTCATGTTGGGAGCAGATGCTCCTACACAGTATATGGCAGGGTATCTAAAGTGTGTTTCAGAATCCTGTATCTAAGAAGACTTTTCAGTTCAGTTCAGTTCAGTCGCTCAGTCGTGTCCGACTCTCCGTGACCCCATGAATCACAGCACGCCAGGCCTCCCTGTCCATCACCAGCTCCCGAAGTTCACTCAAACTCATGTCCACAGAGTCGGTGATGCCATCCAGCCATCTCATTCTCGGTCGTCCCCTTCTCCTCCCGCCCCCAACCTTTCCCAGCATCAGAGTCTTTTCCAGTGAGTCAACTCGTCGCATGAGGTGGCCAAAGTATTGCAGCTTCAGCTTTAGCATCAGTCCTTCCAATGAACACCCAGGATTGATCTCCTTTAGAATGGACTGGTTAGATCTCCTTGCAGTCCAAGGGACTCTCAAGAGTCTTCTCCAACACCACAGTTCAAAAGCATCAATTCTTCGGCGATCAGCTTTCTTCACAGTCCAACTCTCACATCCATACATGACCACGGGAAAAACCATAGCCTTGACTAGATGGACCTTTGTTGGCAAAGTAATGTCTCTGCTTTTAAATATACTATCAAGGTTGGTCATAACTTTCCTTCCAAGGAGTAAGCGTCTTTTAATTTCATGGCTGCAATCAGCATCTGCAGTGATTTTGGAGCCCAAAAAAATAAAGTCTGACACTGTTTCCACTGTTTCCTCATCTATTTCCCATGAAGTGATGGGACCGGATGCCATGATCTTCGTTTTCTGAATGTTGAGCTTCAAGCCAACCTTTTCACTCTCCTCTTTCACTTTCATCAAGAGGCTTTTGAGTTCCTCTTCACTTTCTGCCACAAGGGTGGTGTCATCTGCATATCTGAGGTTATTGATACTTCTCCCGGCAATCTTGATTCCAGCTTGTGCTTCTTCCAGCCCAGCGTTCCTCATGATGTACTCTGCATATAAGTTAAATAAGCAAGGTGACAATATACAACCTTGACGTACACCTTTTCCTATTTGGAAGACTTTTAGGGACCACCAAATGTGTCCTTATATATCAAAGAAGGCTGGGATATCCCTGGTGGTCCAGTGATTAAGACTCTGTGCTTCTAGTGCATAGGGTATGGGTTCAATCCCTGGTCGGAGGACTAAGATCCCACATGCAGCCCCCCCCCAAAAAAAAGAAGGCTGAATTGTAACCCCACATAGATGGATGAATATTTTGCTTATTTTTTCCTTGAACTTAGGTTTTACTGAGTACCCACCAGCTGCTGCTGCTGCTCAGTCACTTCAGTCGTGTCCGACTCTGTGTGACCCCATAGACGGAAGCCCACCAGGCTCCCATATCCCTGGGATTCTCCAGGCAAGAGCTCCCTAAATGAAAGGAAAGGACGTGTTTTCGACCACTAAAGAAATCACGGGCTCGAAGGGGAGACTGACATCAGTATTTCTTAAAGCATTTTGAATGAGAAATACAAGACATAATAGAAAGTACATAAAATCTAGATGTGTGCAGTGATCTAGTGACATGGTGGAGGGAGGGATTGGATCAGTATCTGGAAGGTCAAGGCCAACTTCCCCAGGGAAGAAACACAGAAGCTGGGCTTCAAAGGATGAATAGAGCTTGCTAAGAGAAGACCAGAAGTTTGAAGGAGGGCAGAAAGGACAGAGAGGACATGACATTCCAAGCAGAGGAGGTGGCAGCTGCAGGACACTTGAGAAAGGCATAGGAGGACTTGCCTGGTGGCGTGGGAGTAGCAAGAAGTGACGCTGGAAGTGTAGGTGGTGGCCGGTTTTGAAAGGTCTTGACCACCGTGCTAAAGAGTGTGGATTTTCTTTTGTAGTCAGTGTGAAAGAGTCTTTTCATGTCTTAGAAAGGTAATTTGGATTGTATTGAAACAAAGTGTTGGAAAAGAAAAACAAGATGTCATGTATGTGTGTGTGTGTTGTACAGTTGTGTCCCCATGGACTGTAGCCCACCAGGCTCCTCTGTCCACGGAATTCTCCAGGCAAGAATAGTAATTACCAATTCCTTCTCCAAGGGATCTTCCAGACCCAGGGATTGAACCTATATCTCCTACATTGGCAGTCGGGTATTTTACCACTGCACCACCTGGGAAGCCCCAGACATAATGAAACCAGTTAAAAAAACTATTGCTGAATTGGAAGATTTGGGTTGACATATGTGCACTATTGATACTGTGTACAAAACAGATAACTATCAAGAACCTAATAAAAAGCACAGAGAACTCTACTTAATGCTCTGTGGTGAATAAAAGGGGAGGGAAGTAAAGAGCAGATTCATGTATCTGTATAGCTGATTCACTTTTGCTGTACAGCAGAAAGTAACACAACATTGTAAAGCAACTATTCTCCAACAAAAATTTAAAAATAATGAAACATTGTAAAAACTACTGAGAATAAGCCAGACACAAAAGGACAAATGTGATATGATTACACTTACACGAGGGGCCTAACATAGTCAGAACCATGTAGAAAGTAGAATACTGATTACTAGGGCCTGGGGAAGGGGTGAGGAGCTTCTGTTGAATGGGTACCGTTTCAGTTTGGGATGATGAGAAAGTTCTGAAGGTGGATAGCACAGCAGTGTGAACATTTTCCATGCCACTGAACTGTATACTCAGAAAGAGTTCAAATGGTAAATTTTACGTTATTCATATTTGACTTTAAAAAAAAAAGAAAAAGCATTTGTCCTGGTAAGAAAGTGTACGTGAATCTGAATTGAGATAATGAGTTTAAAGAGGAAAAAAATAATACATTTTCCCCCCAGTAAGAGTGATTTAAGTTGAAAAGACATTCCTGGGAGGTGATTGGCAGGACTTGTGTCTGGGTGAAAAGATCAAGGAAGAAGGAAGCGGAGATGACAGAGGTCTTAAGTTTATACACAGCTGTGTGTGTATTGGCTGAAGAGGAAGGGAAGGAGCAGTTTGATGCTGGGTGGTATAATCTTCAGTGGACAGAATACACGTGTGCATGAACACGTGTGCACACACACACACACTGGATATCAGGGAAGAGCGTAGAGTTAGAGATGACACTTCAGGGGCGGGTAGTATGGAAGTGAAATCATTCAGGGAAGAGTGAGGAGAAGAAAACAAAAAGAGAACCATAAGCAGCCTTTTGGAGAATACAGCTTTGTGAGACTGGAGGAGACAGAGAGAAAAGAAGATCCAGGGTGGGGAGACGGCTTTATGGAAGCAAAGAGAGGAAAGAGTGTCTTGGTCACTTAGGTCAACGCCATGGAGGTTAGTTAGGATGAAGACAGCACAGGTGGCAGATTAGACGTTTGGGGTCACTGATGACCTTTTTGGAGGGAAGGCAGCTGAGCGATCACAGCGGGGTAAGAAGTGCGTGGGGTGTGAGGGCATGGACATGGTCAGCAGAGTCATTTTTCAGAAACGTGTGAGATTCTTCATCTCCTTTGCAAATACCACTAGAGGTTTTATCATTAACCCTCACTCTTAGTTATATATGGGTTCCCACTTCTGATTTCAGTGAGAAGCCCACTCAGCAGGGTGAGAAAAGCTGGGGGTGGGGCTGTGAGTTGAGGCCCACTCTGCTCTGCCTGTGCATTTGAGCACAGAATCCCAGGAGGCAGAGAATCCTAAATGCAAGCCGGCTCCCAGGTTGTTATGAAGGTGCATGTGTCAGGGTGGAATGACAGGACCGACTTACTCACAGCGCATCAGCGGGATTTGTAATCCATCAGTGGGCACGGGGTGCCTAGGCCTCGTTTTGTGTGTGTGCCCGGGGCCTGCCCACGTCAAGGGTGCAGGGTCCCCCAGATGCACTCCTGACATGGGCAGGCAGCCTGTCTTCTCTCTAGAGGTTTATAGGGACACAGAGTATCCCGTTCCTCGCTCATCCTCATACCCTTCTTAGGACATCTTCCTTAAGTTCAGTTCCCTTAAGGCATGCGGTGAGTTAGAAGGATCTTTCTGTTGACATGGTGAACGCTGCTGACAGGGACAGAGCCTGCAGTCAATCTCGGCCAGGTGCTTGCTCTCTCCAGCCCATCCTAGGAGGGGTCTGGATTGGGCCCCACAGACGATGGGATGGAGAAGACAGGACGGATGGCTGAGTGAGCAACAGCTCTGTCTCCCACCTTGCTCACCAAAGAACCCGGGGTGGGGATGGGGGTGGGGAGAGCGGGGAGGTCTCCACAAGGCAGCCTGCCCAGGATACCTCCCTGCTGGCTCGGCAGGTAGAGGGGGAGCCCAGGGCAGCAGGGATCGTGCTGCTGCCCCTCCCAGCTCTCCAGGGATCCTGGTTCTCCTGGGTCCCAGCCTCGGGGAGGTGTGTCTTTCGAGACCTGAGCAGAGCGCATGCCCCTTGGCCCCTGGAGCTGCTGGCAGGGACCCTGGTGAAGACTCCAGAGGGGAGACTCTGGCCTGCCGGTTGGCTGGAGGAGGTGTCCCTGGGTTGAAGGATGAAGTGGGAGAGAAGGGAGGGAGGGAGATGTGAGGGACCCAGGACGCCATCTATGGGGGCCCGCCGTGGGGTTGAGTGTCTTGGCGCTCAGCACTGTTTTGCTCTCCAGACTCGGATGTTTTCTCTGCTTCTGAGGGGAGGGTGGGCCTCCTCCTCCATCTTCACCAGACTCAGGGATGGACTTTTTCTCCTATGGCATGTCCCTCCACTGCTTTCCCATGCCTTTGAGGATAAAAGCCAGCGAGGGCAGTCTGCTGCCCATTCTAGCCAATTTCCAGTCGCACACGGCGCTCCCCACTCCTGTATCACCACGAACCCGGTTACCATCTAACGAGAGGCACTGATTGGCTATGGGAGTGAGGTCTGTTCACACCGTCCCCCTGTCATCAGGCAGATGGAGTCCAGGTAGCCATCCGGTCACTGGGCACCAAGTGGGAAGAAGGGCCGGGACGTGGGGCCTTGAGGGAGCCTGCTCAAAGCCCAGGCACGGCTGGGAGCCTGGCTGCATAGGAGGAACCAGCCAGCACCACGGGCAGGGCAGGAGGGCTGCCAGCAGGAGGCCGCTCCAGGGGACGAAGCCCACTTCTGCAGAAGCTGAGTGATGTTGGCCACTGACAAGGGACAACTGAGCCGGAGGCCCCTAAGGCACCAGTAGAAACTATGGGGGCAAGAAACCGGTTACCAGACCCAGACTCTGGGTCACAGGCAGCACTCAGCCCATCACTCCCTGGTGGTGGTGGGTTAGTCACGCAGTCGTGTCTGACTCTGTGAGCCCATAGACTGTAGCCTGCCAGGCTCCTCCGTCCATGGGATTCTCCAGGTAAGAATACTGGAGTGGGTTGCCATTTCCTTCTCCAGGGGATCTTCCTGACCCCGGGGTTGAACCCGAGTCTCCTGTATTGCAGGCAGATTCTTTGCCAACTGAGCTATGAGGGAAGCCCACCACTCCCTGGCCTGAAGGAAAATTTCCATTATGGTAGCTTGACCTCAGAGTAACCAGGACCGCTACCTTGGTGGACTGCTCAGGCCTTCAGGCATAAAGATCAGGATGTGGTCCAGCTTGAGACATTCCCTCTGAAAGTCCCAGCTATAGGGGTGGTGAGTTGATGGAGTAAAGGGCAGGAAGGTAGTTCTGCGTCCCCAGCCCAGCCCTGTCCATCAGTCCCACATGCCTCTTCCTGTGTAGGGCCACCTCCCTGGGTTGTACCTGGGGAGAGCGGAGAGAAGAGGGCTGGTCCTGAGAGAAGCACTTGGGAGCCAGGAGTGGCTTTGTGGGCTTCCCTTGGGGCTGCAGATGTCCCATGTCACCTTGCCTTTCCTCCCCACTCCAGGATGTCAGCACCATGGACAGGACTCAAGCCCAGAGCTGGGGAGGTGAGATCTGTTCAGGGTTCAGGCTAGTTGGAGCGAGATGGTGATGAATTCTCCACTGGGTGTCACTGCTCCCCTTGCTCTCCATCACACAGGCTCCGCCTGACTGCAAGGTCATGACGCAAAGGAGGCCCCTCCCTCTCCGCCAAGTAGGGAACAGGGAAGGAATTATCTGGGTCAGTCCGGAGAAGGCTGGCTGGGAGCCCAGCAATGGCTTTTTAGTCTTTGATGCTACTTAGCAGGCAGGACCCCACTTGACCTCAGCGGTAAGATTAGGATCGGCTGCACTCACTGCCCTGCGGAAAACATCGTCGGAGGGCTCAAGGGTTCCATGAGGCCCTGGCCAATCCCACTGGCATGGAAAGGGTTCACAGTGTGTTGGCCTACCCTCAGGGACTCCAGATTGCAGCACTGCCTCCCCAGGGACAGAGCAGCACAGTGCAGCCTGTTAGCTGACACCCCACTCAGCATTGGGGCCCAGAGAGTGACCTGAGCCTGCCTCGATGATGTCAGAGCTGAAAGGAGAAAGGCAGTGGCCTGGGCCCTGGGGCTTGTTAGAAGGACTCAGAGGAAATGCCAGAACTAAGAGAACTCATGTGCAATAGATCAGCCCTCCAGTCCTGCAGAAATCATATTTCTAAGCAGAAAAACCCACAGGCATTTGTATCACAGAGCGTCCCAAATGATCTCGGAAGTCACTTGGCAGTTCCCACTGTCCCCAAGTCAGGATGTGTGTCTGTTTCATCTTCATTGACCAGGCCTAGAGCTGAGTGAGGGGCTTCCCAGGTGGTGCTAGTGGTAAAGAACCCACCTACCAAAGTAGGAGACATAAGAGACAAGAGTTTGATCCCTGGATGGGGAAGATCCCCTGGAGGAGGGCATGGCAGCCCACTCCAGTATTCTTGCCTGGAGAATCCCATGGACAGAGAAGCCTGGCGGGCTACAGTCCACAGGGTCACAAAGAGTCAGACATGACTGAAGGGACTTCGCATGGATGCAGAGCTGAGTGAAGCAATTTCTGTATCTCTATGCTAGGACACAATTATGGAAGAAAGTGTGTCACCAAGTGTAAAATCAGCCAAAGTGCCATCCGCTGGGACTATGACCCGGTTTCACCCCCAACAGAGCCATCCTTTGAATGGCTATGGGAGCTGCTTCAATGGGGACACACGGGAGAGAGAGCAGGCAGGCGTGTAACCTCTGTGCCTTCAGTCCCACCCCCGCCAGTCCTCACTGCACAACCTCCCCCATCCCTCCCTGAACTGACAAGACCCGGCATAAACACCACCCTCCCGGCAGGACATCTTTCTTCATTCCTCCAAAATCCATTTTGTTGGACTTTTTTTTTTTTATTGGAGGCTAATTATTTTACAATATTATATTGATTGGTTTTGCCATACATTGACATGAATCCGCCCCGGGTGTATATGAGTTCCCCTTTCTGAACCCCCCTCCCACCTCCCTCCTCTCCTTATCCTCCCTCTGGGTCATCCCCGCACACCAGCACCGAGCATCCTGTATCATGCATTGACCCTGAACTGGCGATTCGTTTCACATATGATAATATACATGTTTCAATGCCATTCTCCCAAACCATCCCACCCTCACCCTCTCCCACAGAGTCCCAAAGACTGTTCTATACATCTGTGTCTCTTTTGCTATCTCGTATACAGGGTTATCATTTCCATCTTTCTAAATTCCACTGTTTATAATATCGAGGACATGGAAGCAACCTAGATGTCCATCTGCAGATGAATGGATAAGAAAGCTTTGGTACATATACACAGCCATTAAAAAGAGTATTACTCAGCCATTAAAAAGAATGCATTTGAATCAGTTCTGATGAGGTGGATGATACTGGATCCTATTATACATAGTGAAGTAAGCCAGGAAGAAAAACACCGATACGGTATACTAACGCATATATATGGACTTTTCTTCCATTCAAGTCATCTAAAGGGCTAAGGGCACAAATTGGGTTCCCAGAGTGGTCACTGGTCTGAGAACACTTTTCTAAGCTAATTACTGGGGGTGTGATGACGGTCCAGAGTGCCAGGCTGTTTTCTGTGTTGGGGAGCAGGATTCTGTGTTGCTGTTGCATGAAAACAACTCCCTTTGGGTTCAGGAGACAATGGGGGTCAGGGCTTCACTGCCAGAAGGGTGCCTTGTGAGGCTGCTGGTTGCCATGTCTGAGGCAGGAGGGAAGGTCAGGCCTGAGTGACAGGTCCCTCAAGAGGCTCTTACACAAGGGTTCTCCTGGCCTGGGTCCTAGTTTATTCAAATGCTCCTGCATTTATATCACTCAGTGAGTGATATAAACACATTGTAAATTTCAGTTTTCTAATAAATAAATAAATAAAATAAAATAAAAAAACAAATGCTCCTGCCATGACTTGGTCATTTTATGCCACTCTACTTCTGATTTGCCAGGCTTCTGAGCCTCCATGTACATTTTTAGAGTGTCTGGTTTAAGCCTAAAAAAATTTTTTGGGGGGAGGACCTTGTGGTATATGGGATCTTAGTTCCTTGACCAGGGATTGAGCCCGTTTCCCCTCAATGGAAGCATGGAGTCCTAACTACTGGACCCTCAGGGAAGTCCTTCAGCTTAAAATTTAACATGCCTGCCCCAGACACCTACTTTTACTGAAAGAGGTGTGGTGGGTCTGGCTGCTTGCCACTCAAAAACTAATAAACAGGCCAGGTTAGTGGAGAGGAGAGTTTGCTTTGTTTCAGATGCCAACAACTGGTGGGGGTGCGAGGGGCATATATCTGGAAAAGCCAACTCCACCCTCACCCCCTAAAAAGCAGGGGTGAGAGCTTTTATAGACAGAGCCAGGAGTGATGGGGCTTCATGCAGAAACAGCACCGTCATCTCTAACAGTCATCTTCAAATTGGTCATCAGTGGTCTGACCAGCATCATTTTGGCTGTTTTAGGTAGTGGCTCAAAGGTTAAAGCATCTGCCCCCAATGCGGGAGACCCGGGTTCGATCCCTGGGTCGGGAAGATCCGCTGGAGAAGGAAATGGTAACCCACTCCAGTATTCTTGCCTGGAGAATCCCATGGGCGGAGAAGCCTGGTAGGCTACAGTCCACGGGGTCGCATAGAGTCGGATACGACTGAGTGACGGAACGGAACGGAACCTTCAGTTCCAGGGTCCACTTGTTCCCATTTCTTTGTGGCCAATTCTCAGAATTGTGGCAGCTCCTGACCTGGGTACAGTCTGGTCACCATGTAGTTAACTTCTCCACCTCGTGTTCTAGTACTTATAAGACAGCTCCCAGGATATGGCTCAGAAAATTATCTACAGCCCTTGAGAAAGAACTCAAAGTCCTTGACTCTGCTTGATGACTACATTTTTATTATTTAGTCTCCTTTGACTGTTCTCCTTTGTTTTTATGTGTTCTCATTTCTCTGATTAAATTGTTCTTTGACTAAAGTTTTTCCATTGACAAAAGGCAGGCAGAGGACATGGTGGGGGGAGTGGCAAGGACCATCAGATCCTGCTCTGTTTCACTGCCACTGAATCTACTATTACAATGCCTTTTGATTTCTACCTGCCCTGCTCCATCATTTCAAGTTTATCATCCTTCCCCTGCCTCCATCCTCCAAACACACACTCACAGCATCCACCGGAGACCCTATGGTCAATGAGGGTGTCCTGGCCACTGAAGTCATTTCTCCCAGACTGTCTTAGGAGATGTGTGATTGACTTGATGACTCTGGACTTCTTAGACCCCCTCTGGGGACTTCTGAACCTACCCCTCAAATTCTTCTGAGTGTCGGTCCAGGGAGTGGCATTGCTCAGGAAACTTGTTCACATCTCCAGCAGCAATCAGAGTGGCTTTGAGATTTTTACCAGACACAGGGTAGATGAGGGTCCAGCCCTTTGCACTTTTCTGATCCTGGGAAAGAAAAAAAAGGTCAAAACTGAAACCAGACAGTATCAGAAAGAGGGTGTGTAGACTTATGCAGGTGTGTGCAAGTTTCCTGAAAGGAAACTTTCATGAGACATGGACCTGACTAGACCTCCTGGTTCAGCCTGGGTGGCTCACTCTTCAGTCACCCTCAGAACTGCCCCTTCCACACCCCCATCCTGTTTATAGTTTTCAGAGCTGTTGACACAATCCTTTAACAGCTTCCTTCTCCTTCTTCTCCACAAAGTCAACTCGCTAAGCCTGATTGTGCTGCTGCTTTTTGGGGGGTGGGAGTGGGGGTGAGGGGTAGGGATCTTAGTTCCCAAGCCAGGGTTTGAACCCACGTCCTTGGCAGTGACAGCGCAAGTCATAACCTCTGGACCACCAGGAGATTCCCTGTGCTGCTGCTTTGGTATCAGCGGCTGTGTGTCACCGCCCACTTCCCAGCCTTCTACATACCTTGCTCCAACCCAGAGCAGATCTGAGGGAAGGAAGGAAGCAGACATCAGTAAGGACTGACCTTTGTGACTGTCCAGTTGGATCCCAGACCAAAGCCAGGAGACTGAGAAGTAGGCGACTCAAGCCCCAGGGCCGTCCTGAGCCATCTAGCAGCCACTCTCCCCTGTGATCTCTGGTGCTTTCCCTCCCTCCTATCTCAACTCTAACAGCAGTCTATTTTGTTCCACCAAAGTGCAAGGCTTGTTTAGAAAGGATGGCAAAGGAAAGTTCTATTTCAGGCTCTCACTTCTCTCTCCCAAAAGTTTTATGGCCCTTCTCCATGGGCCCTTTTCAGGGAAGAAGTGTCATTACAAAGGTGTATGTGTGTGTGCTCAGTGGCTTGGTCGTGTCCAGCTCTTTGCTTCCCCGTGGGCTGTTGCTCACCAGGCTCCTCTGTCTGTGGGATTCTCCACTTAAGAGTACTAGAGTGGGTTGCCATTTCCTACTCCAGGGGATCTTCCCAACCTAGGGATCAAACCTGAGTCTCTTGCATCTCCTGCATTGGCAGGCAGATTCCTTATCACTCTGCCACTTGGGAAGCCCTCATTACAAAGGGGAAGGTGGCAAATGTAATACCCCTGAGGAGCTGCTCTGGTGAGCAGTGGGCTCTTGAGAAACTCCAAACCTCTCCATCCAGCATCATATTAACTGTCAGTTCAGTCGCTCAGTCGTGTCCGACTCTTTGCAACCCCATGAATCACAGCACGCCAGGCTTCCCTATCCATCACCAACTCCCGGAGTTCACTCAAACTCATGTCCATCGAGTCGGTGATGCCATCCAGCCATCTCATTCTCTGTCATCCCCTTCTCCTCCTGCCCTCAATCTTTCCCAACATTAGAGTCTTTTCAAATGAGTCAGCTCTTCGCATCAGGTGGCCAAAATACTGGAGTTTCAGCTTCAACATCAGTCCTTCCAATGAACACCCAGGACTGATTTCCTTTGGGATGGACTGGTTGGATCTCCTTGCAGTCCAAGGGACTCTCAAGAGTCTTCTCCAACGTCACAGGTCAAAAGCATCTATTCTTCTGTGCTCAGCATATTAACTGTATTTTCTTATTTCCTGGCATCTGGGCTCACAGAAAGACTGCCCTGCGGAAGAGGAGGTATTGGAGTCTCCAACTCTTTGTGGACAAAGACCTGGCCGAAGAGTTCAAAGTCACAACTTAATGACAGACATACTGAATACGTCTGGAAAATGCAATTCAATCCAACTGTTCTTCAGGGGGACCTACTGTTGGGTGCCACTCAGATGATGGGGAGTGGTGTGCCATGGGGCTCCGAGAATGCAAATTGTGAAAGCCATCATAGGCCATGCCAAGGATTCCTTTTACTGTAACTGTGGGGCACAGGTGAGTCAGGAAGGGTTTTAAAAAAGAGAATGACAAGACTAGATTTATGTTTTAAGAGTTGACTCAATGAAATTAGCTTAGATGAAACTAATATTATACACTTGCTGCCCCTGGACAACTGGACACACATGAGATGCATTTAGGAGGCGAATTGGACAGGACTTGGGAAGAACTGCGTGTGGCGGACTAAGCTCTGGCTTGGGTGTTGGTGGACATTAGTGTCCTTCACTGAGATGAGATGTGTGGGTGGAGTGGGTTCTGTCCTTTTTGGGACCTTAGTTTCTTCTAGAGTTCTTTCCAGATTTCATCATCTAGAATCCTACTTTCCAGAAACTTCTCTGCAAGAAGATGAAGGAAAAAAAGGGAGTAGCAATGTTTACCCTGGTGGGCTGTAAAGTCAGCTGCTGCTATTTTGCCAGACTGGTATTCAGAGAACGTCTGAATTCACACAGATCTTGGTCAGAGCTGGGCAGAAACCCCCCGTGATGCCCACCTGGTGTGCCTCTCAGGAGAAGCATTTTAGTATGTAGCCCAAGCTCTGCTGCTTCTCAGTCTCCTTAGAAATGTTTGACGAGAAGAAGGATACCACGTGCAAGAAGTATTTAGGTCAAACTCCTATTGAGAGAAATTGAGCGAAGAAAAGCCCAGAGGCTAAAGACACACTTTCCTTGTAAATCAAATCACAAGGGAATTCCACACATGCCAGATGGTCTTAGTCTGTTTGGGCTGTAATAACAGAAATACCATAGACGGGTGGCTTTGACAACAGTTCTGGAGGCTTAAAGTCCAAGATCAAGGTGCTGGCAGGCTCACCGTCTGGTGAGGACCTGCTTCCTGGTTCACAGACAGGCATCTTCCTGCTGTGTCCTCACAGGGCAGAAGGGGTGAAGGAACTCTCTGGTGTCTCTTTAATAAGGGCGTCCATTCCCAAGTCCTGTCCATTTATGAGGGCTCCGCCCTTACGTCCTAATCACTCCCTCAAAGGCCCCGCTTCCCAAGACCATCATGTTGGGCATCAGGATTCAACATATGAATTTGAGGGGAGCACAAGAGCACAGATCTTAGAAGGTCTCTGGCTCTGGGCTCCTGCCCCCCACCCCTCACTGCCATCAACCCCACCCCTCACTGGATAGCAGAAGAGCTGCAATGGAGCCCAGTGCCAAGACACCACTGTCTCCAGTTTAACACTGGGGATGGTGCAAAGAACGGCCAACCATGGGCACCTCCATGATATCTAGTCCCTGATTTGAGCTTGACGGTGGAGTGAGGGGAAGACAAACACTCACTCTGCTTTGTCCGTGGCTCACACACCACAGTTGCTACTCCTGGAGCAATTTCTACTTGTGTAAAACATTGACCCTCCTCCTTAAGCTTTCCATAACAAGACTGAATTCCTATAAGAAAAAATGTAGGTGGGCAAAGAGGACAAAACATTCATTTTTTACTGTGACCCTCCATTCTACTAGGATGGTAAATGTTCAACATTTCCAGCTGGGGTTTCCCCCTTTCCTGGAGTTTGTGGCTAAGTTCGGGAGCACATGGGGCATGCCAGAGCTTTAGGAAAGGTCCCATTTGGCCTTGAATCACTTGTGCTCAGGGCTTCCCTGGTGGCTGAGATGGTAAAGAATCTGCCTGCAATGCAGGAGACCCGGGTTCAATCCCTGAGTCGGGAAGATACCCTGGACAAGGGAATGGCACTCCAGTATTCTTGCCTGGAGAATTCCATGGACAGAGGAGCCTGGCGAGCTGCAGTTCATGAGGTTGCAAAGAGTCAGACATGACTGAGCGACTAACAGCTGTGCTCAAAAGTGTCGCCAGAGATGTCTGTTTTCTGCCTGGTCGATGTTCTTCAGTTCACATATGTCCCCATGAGGAGGCCCTCAGCGTTTCAAGCCATCAGCCATCATGACCACCTCTGATTCTCTGATTCTTTGGCTCAAGGACCCAGGAATTATTCAGTTGCCTCAGTCTCCTGGGAGGGTGCCGCTGGGTCCCTGCCACTTGGACCCATTGTGCAGATGGTCCCTTCAGGGTCTTGCTGTCCTCTTGTGGGACTCTTTCCCCAGGAAGTGGGGTTCAACCACCTCTCAGAGATCCACAAGGCTCTGACATTTTCCATTTCTGCTCATCATTGACCCTCTCAACTACCTGCAGCATGAAATCCTTCCCTTTATAAATGGTGAACTTTTGTTTTTTTTAGCCGGAGGAACCCAGTATTATCATTATTTCCAAAACATTATTCTTCCACAGTGTCTTCCTAATAAGTTTGATGTCCTCACAAAGATGAGGACATTGGCTCTCTCCTGCACAATGAGTGCCTGGTTCTGTGGGTCAGCCACTCCTAGCATCTCTTGGGGACAACTGGCTGAGACTGGATACTGGGCAAAGATCTCTTCTCCCTTCCTGGCACCATGCCCGCCCCTCCCTCTCTCCTTCCCATACAGGGGCCCAGCATGACTTTCCTTGAATCTGGATAATTCTGAGTGTCTTCCCTGAAAGCGGGGTATGGGTGGGGCTTTATTCCCTGGGGTCCCGGCTTTAAAGGCAAGCAGTGACTGTGGGTGGCCACCTGCTCCCAGTCTCCAGATATATCTGCTTCTTCCAGTCCTTGCCCCGGGTCTCAGCCATCTGCCGTCATACGGGTGTAGGGTCATCTGGGAATAGGATTGTGTGGGACCCTCAGCGCTCCTGCCTCTGTGCCCCTGGTCTCCTGAGACCTTCCCAACCACACCTCACTTTCACACTTTCAACTGAGAGTTCACAAGTCTATGGGTTAAACCACCCTTGAAAGGGCAGAAAATCCTAGAAATACAGCAAAAAGGACACCCATAGGCCCCAAATTCTGAAGAGATCTCTTGAAACTATGCCTCATTTGCTCGAGCTTTCCTAGGAGTTCAGGATCCTCCCTGAGCTCAGTTTCTACATTGAGCCTGGCCCCCATCTTTGGGTGGGCACCTGGGACCTCTCTGGTAAAGTGCCCCCCTTTCCTCCCTGATGGCCCATGACCCCTGCCTGGTCCCAGCCAGTGATACCAGGTCTGATAAATACCCTCTACCCATGATTAAAGTGAAAGAGGAGAGTGAAAAAGTTGGCTTGCATCTCAACATTCAGAAAACTAAGATCATGGCATCCAGTCCCATCACTTCATGGCAAATAGATGGGGAAACACAGGGGAAACAGTGGCTGACTTTATTTTTTGGGGCTCCAAAATCACTGCAGATAGTGACTGCAGCCGTGAAATTAAGACGCTTACTCCTTGGAAGGAAAGTTATGACCAACCTAGACAGCACATTAAAAAGCAGAGCATTACTTTGTCAACAAAGGTCCATCTAGTCAAGGCTATGGTTTTTCCCGTGGTCATGTATGGATGTGAGAGTTGGACTGAGCGCTGAAGAATTGATGCGTTTGAACTGTGATGTTGGAAAAGACTCTTGAGAGTCCCTTGGACTGCAAGGAGGTTAAACCAGTCCATCCTAAAGGAGATCAGTCCTGGGTGTTCATTGGTAGGACTGATGCTGAAGCTGAAACTCCAATACTTTGGCCACCTGATGTGAAGAGCTGACTCATTTGAAAACACCCTGATGCTGGGAAAGATTGAGGACAGGAGGAGAAGGGGACGACAGAGGATGAGATGGCTGGATGGCATCACTGACTTGATGGACATGAGTGAGCAAGCTCCAGGAATTGGTGATGGACAGGGAAGCCTAGCGTCCTGCAGTCCATGGGGTCACAGAGTCAGACACGACTGAGTGACTGAACTGAACTGGTACTTCTTATTGATCACGTGGCCAGTTCACTTGCCTGCAATAGCACAGAACTTGCGTGGGAAAACTTGCTGGGCTCCTCCACCCAGATGCTCCCTATTATGGTGATGGTGTCAAGTGATCATCTCCTTTCTACACCTTCCTTCTGCTTTTCTTCCCTGTCATTTGGAAAAACTGCCCCTTCCCCACTCTAGGTGTCCTACAGACAGCTGCCAGCTGTAGGACCCCACCACCACCACCCCAGTGCCATGGGCTGCCTCCAGGGGTGGGCACATAACACAGGCAGGACCAATCAGATTCTGTCTCCTATAGTCTGACTTCTGAGTGATGACATAAGGCAGAGACAGTGGGTGGGGAAGGTAATACCCAGAAAGACAAAGTCTGTGTTCCTGCCGCTGTGATTCTAGATCCACAGCTTCCATCCTTCCCAGCTCCTGGTTGGTCAAGTCTTCATTCTCTGAGCTACCAGAGTTCTTCAAGTAAATGCCCATTTCTTGCTTAAGTTGGTCACAGTTCGTTTCTGTTGCTTGCAACTAAGAACGCTAACTCATAGCGTTTGATTTACCCCTACTAGGCATCCTCTGATTTCCCAGCTCCTCCAATGGCCAGGCGGTAGCAGGGTGCATCATGAGTTGCCAACAAATGCTCTGGAATATAGCCCTCTGGCTATGTGGGCCACGAGGTGATCCATGAAGGTTGACGAATGGTACTCAGGCAGCAGAAACGATCAGATGGGGCACTTCAAGCTGGTGGAGTCTGTAATCCCAGGACCGCTCATGCCAGAAGGGTCTCTGCATGAGAGTCCACCTGACTTTCAGTGGTCTCCTCCAACCAGCTCCATGCTCCTCTCCCAGCCGTATTGACCTGGAGGTAGAGGGGTGGGGATTAGCAGAGCGTGCCGTAGGAAGAGCAGGAATTGTGAAGGCACCAGAGCTGGCTGCAGGGCAACGGGCAGCTTGGAGCAGCGTTAAATTTTGGCAACCTGTTTTCCAACTTTGGAATCTGCCTGGTTGTGTTAGAGTGTGCTTAGTCACTCAGTCATGTCCAGCTCTTTGCAACCCTGTGGTCTGTAGCCCACCAAGCTCCTCTGTACATGAGGATTCTTTTCCAGGCAAGTACTGGACAGAGTAATACTCTATTATACTCCTCCTCCAGGGTATCTTCCCAACCCAGGGATTGAACCCAGGTCTCCCGCATTGCAGGTGGATACTTCATCTTCTGAGCCACCAGGAAAGCCCTGTATCAGAATTAGTTTTTAACCCCATTCTCCAAAAGCTGGTTTCGGATTTTGGTTTTAAAGACAGCAGTCCCCTGGTCAGTACCATCTTATCCAGGTGTCCAGCCCTGTCTCCCCTGACGCCACCTGGATATTCTTCCCAGGGCCCCGCTTGCCCAACAGAAGGATGTGGACATGCAGAGACAGAGACGAGCTAAAGGATTAGCAGAAGCATTTAGTCTACACAAGAACAGAAAGAGTGTAACTGGCATATTGCCTGGTATGTTCCTATTAAGTCACAACAGGTGACTGCTTCTGTCAAGCAGCTTTGGAAGAGAAAAACAAAGAGGGATAGCAACTGAAAAAGAGAAAATAAGACAGATACACATTCAGTTCAGTTCAGTTCAGTTCAGTCTCTCAGTCGTGTCCGACTCTTTGCGACCCCATGAATCACAGCACGCCAGGCCTCTCTGTCCATCACCAACTCCCGGAGTTCACTCAAACTCATGTCGGTGATGCCATCCAGCCATCTCATTCTCTGTCGTCCCTGTCTCCTCCCACCCCCAATCCTTCCTAGCATCAGACTCTTTTCCAGTGAGTCAACTGTATATAAAATAGAAAAACAGCAAGGACCTACTGTAGAGTAAGGGAGCTGTATTCAATATTTTGTAATAGTCTATAATGGAAAAGAATCTGAAAAGAATATATAAAATAGAAGAGAAAAACAGAATTTTTAATGAGTTCTTAGCTAGACTTCATTTATTTAAATCATACCTCAGTTGTATCATCATAGATGAAAAAATTACACGCTGAAGACTTCATTTTCAGACTGATATTCTGTACCAGGAATCAGCAAACTTATTTTTTGTTTCTAAAGGGTCAGGTAGTAAATTAGTTTAGGTTTCTATCTTGTCACAACTGTTCAGCGCTGCCCTTGTAACACCAAAGTTGCAATAGAGAATATATGAATGAATGCTCATGGGTGTGTTCCAAGAAAACTCTGTTTACACAAGTGGGCCATGGTCCAGGTTTGGTCTGTGAGTCAGTGTGCCAATCTCAGATTATAACAGAGACTTAACTGAATATGGGAATTATTAATATTTAGACCAGGAGGTCATACATTAAAAGCCACAATCCATTTGAAGCATTTTCCCAAGCTGCATGTATCAAAATTTGAAGTAAATAACTTTGCAAAATCAAACCTAAAAGTCTACACAGACTTCAGCTTCTGTTAAAACAAGTCAGGACTTGATGAACATTTAGAAAATCCCAGCCTCCATGACTAATGTCGGTTTCTTGGCCTTTCACATCAAGAGTAGAAGATTAACGAATCAGCATATTGATGTTTGGCAGAAACCAACACAGTTCTGTAAAGCAATCATCCCTAAATTAAAATTAAAAAAAAAGGTGAACAAATGAGGTTTTCATTTGAGTGAAGCGTCTCAGAGACAAGGAGGCTTTACTCCGCTTCCTCATTACTCTCTTGGGTTTTTTGTGTCATGTTTTAAACAATGGATTCTATTGTGTGGAAGCATGTTGAGGTTGTCTGCATTGGAATCAATTTTAAGTTATTTTTATTGCTTTTGAAATTTAACAATCGTTGTTCGTGAAGGGTAAAACCTTGGTAAATGTTGTGTAAGTTATTCCAGAAAAAGAATCAGTCTAGGACTAGAGATAAAAGTGTAAGTTTGGGAATTTTTTATTCTTTTTTTGGCTTCAAATGACAGAAAATGAAAATCAGATTGATTTAAGTCAAAAAGAGAACTTATTAGCCGAGGTGTATGGCTTGATGTATGGATTCAAACATCACCAGGGCCTGCTCTCTCTTCTTCATATTGGCCCCCTTCAGAGACTCTGTGTGTCATGAGGTGGCTGTTGGCAGCTACATCCTGTAGGTTCAGATTTAGTGACGAAGAGAGAATCCTCCCTTCCCCAAATCCCAGCAAAATCCTATTGCATCTGTTACTCTGGTTGGCTAGCATGGCTAGCATGCCCATCACGCATCCACGGCAGTGGCCAGGAGCTTGCAGTGCTCCAATTCTCACCCTCATGCCAGAGATGCAAGAGACGCAGGTTCGATTCCTGGGTCTGGAAGATCCCCTGGCGTAGGAAATGGCAACCCACTCCAGTATTCTTGCCTGGAAAATTCTATGGACAGACGAGCTTGGCAGGCTACAGTCCATGGGGCCACAAAGATTCAGACACAGCTAAGCAACTGAGTTCACAACTGGCCTCTCACCCGCAAGCCGGGCAGCCAGGGGCAGAGTAAACTCTGCCTGAAGCCCATGGACTGGCTGCTGTGGGGTCAGGATGGTTCCCGCTCAGAAAATAGGGGAAGGCTAAACAGATTCTCAGTGGTGAAACCCTTAGTTTAGCTTGACCTTCTGAGAAACTCTGTTGGCCTCTTTCATTCTTGCCGTCAGGTGTGCCTTGCCCCATGGCTGTCTCCCAGCATATTCCCGCCAACTACCAATTTATCTGACCTCAATCCGTCCAGATCAAGCCTCCTTCTGTAGCCTATTCCACATACAAAGATGGTGCATTAGGTGGGGCTATTATGCATTATAGATTGAGAGGCCCAGTGCCTTTCTCCTCCCAAAGTGCCTGGGGCCTGAGGAACTGTCTCATAGCTTGGGTTAGAAGTTTATGTGTGAAAATGTAATGGAAGAGTTTTTAACTCCTTCACGTGTTTGAGGAACCTTCATAGGTTCCTCGCTGCTGCTGCTGCTAAGTCGCATCAGTCATGTCCGACTCTGTGCGATCCCATAGACAGCAGCCCACCAGGCTCCCATCCCTGGGATTCTCCAGGCAAGAATACTGGAGTGGGTTGCCATTTCCTTCTCCAATGCATGAAAGTGAAAAGTGAAAGTGAAGTTGCTCAGTTGTGTCTGACTCTTCTCAACCCCATGGACTGCAGCCTACCAGGCTCCTCTGTCCATGGGGTTTTCCAGGCAAGAGTACTGGGGTGGGTTGCCATTGCCTTCTCCAATAGGTTCCTAGAGAGACCACATATTCTTAAAACCAGTTTCTTATTCTTATTTCACATTCTTAAAACTGTCATTGTTTGAACTAATTACTAGATTTCCATGGTGTTGGAGAAGACTGTTGAGAGTCCCTTGGACTGCAAGGACATCAAACCAGGCAATCCTAAAGGAAATCAATCCTGAATATTCATTGGAAAGACTGATGCTGACGCTCCAATACTTTGGCCACCTGATACGAAGAGGTGACTCATTAGAAAAGCCCCTGATGCTGGGGAAGATTGAAGGCAAGAGGAGAAGGGGACGACAGAGGACAAGATGGTTGGATGGCATCACCGACTTGATGGACATGAGTTTGAGTAGACTCCGGGAGTTAGTGATGGACAGGGAGGCCTGGCATGCTGCAGTCCATGGGATTGCAAACAGGCAGAGACAGCTGAGCAAACGAACAGCAAGATTTCTGTAACTTGAAACACAGGGTAATAAATAATCATATGTGACTGTATTGAATGTGTAGTGGAGAATGTCAGGCTAGTGTGTGTGTAGGGTAGCAGGATCATTCTAATCAGGGAGGTAGGGCTGAGCCAACGTCTGGGGCAGCTGAGGAAATGGGAGAGTTGGGGTACCACTGAGGCTTTGGGGTGAGAGATGGTAGCAGAAGCTGAAACCACGTGACTCAGATGAGGTGTGAACCCACTGTCTTTTAATTAAAATCACACACCTGGTCTCAAGAATTACTGAAGTTCAGGTTTTACGTCTCAGCACAGAAAGGATTCAGTGCGAGACAAAGCGATAGGTAATACACGATTTGGAGAAATACACATTCCACAGACAGTATCCGGACAGTTTCAAAAGGCAAGAACAGCTGGAGGGCATGAGGTCATCTCAGAATGTGAGCGCTGTCATGGAAGAAGCACACTCCACAGAGTGTGGGCCATCTCAGGAGGCAAGAGGCCCCGAAACATGGGATGGTTAGTTTTTACTGACTGGGTAATTTCATAGGCTGGGGATTCCCTGGTGGTTCAGTGGTAAAGAATCTGTCTGCCAATGCAGGAGATGCAGTTTCGATCCCTAGGTGGGGAAGATTCCCCTGGAAAAGGAAACGGCAACCCACTCCAGTATGCTTGCTTGAGAAATCCCATGGACAGAAAAACCTGGTGGGCTATAGTCCATAGGGTTGCAAAAAGTCTGACAGGACTTAGCAAATAAACAACAACAATTTTGTAGGCTAATGAGTGGGAGGATTATTTGAACTATCTTGGAAAAGCGGTGGGGATTTCTAGGAATTGGGCCACTGCCCATTTTTTGGCCTTTTATGGTCAGCCTCAGAAGTGTCATGGTGCCTGTGGGTGTGTCATCAACATGTTAATATATTATAAAGAGCCCCCAGGGGCTGCTGGGAGTCAGTTCTTCCACCATCTAGTTGGTTCTAGCCAGTCCTGAAGGGCCCTTCCCTCCTGTTTCAAAGCCAGGCTCAGTCAATGATGAGAGGAGAGACAAATCTGTGGAAGTAACTTAGTTTTTTTTCCTTTTTTGGCTGTGAGGGTCATGAGATAGTTCCCCGACCAAGGATTGAACTGGAGCCCTTGGGATTGAAAGCACCGAGCCCTAACCACTGGACTGCCAGGGAATTCCCTGAAAATGACTTCTCAGGTGCGGAAGGTGGAGGAAAAGTAGTGGGGGCTGGCTTGGCTCCTCATCGCATTGAGCGAGAAGGGAACAGCGGCAGAGACCGCAGGCCAAAGGGCCAACGCTGGGAGGACACCCAACACAGAGCCTTGTGAGACAGACAGGGTGTCAGCCCCGGAAGACATGCTGAGGTTGAAGAGGGAGGAAGACGCTGAGCCCACGATACAGGCAGCCAGACGAAGCGGGGAGAGGGGCCCATCTCTCTGCTTTACCTTCCTTGTGCGGCTAACCCAGCGCCAACAGCGAGAGGAAAGGGCAGAGCCTGGTGAGGCCAGACCTCCAGTGTGGGGAGGGCAGAGTCTGAGAAGATGCCTCTTTCCTCGCTGTCCCTGAAGGTGACCCCAACTCTGCCCTTGCCCGCAGGTCTGTGAGGGTGGGGGGTGCAGGGACAGTGCAGTCAACTCCCCACTCCTGGACCCTCCTAGCCCCCCATTAAGCCAGGCCTTCCTGGAGCAATGAACAGAGCTTGTGCTGTTCATTGTCCACGTAAATGTTGGCACCGGCCCTCTGTCCTCACCTCCTTCCTCTCCCTGCCCTGGGGACTGCAGAATTAGCCTGCTCTGGGGATCCCAGCCCCCGCAGGACCCATCCCCTTGAAGCTGAGCAGCCTCACTTCCCCTTCTCAGGTGAACTTAGAGCCCCTGGTGCCTTTGGGGGAAGATCCACATTTCCTTTCTGGGTGGTGTGGGGAAGCCCCTCTGACCACACTCCCTGGACTGTGTCCCCTGAGCCCTCTTCAGGCCCAGAACACTTGCCTGTCTCTGATGGGCATCTCCTTCAGCCCCGTGGGCTGTAGGACAAGACTGTCTGGGTTTGAATCTCAGCTCCTGCATTTGCTACAGATCTTGAGCAAATAGCTTAACCCATTGACACCCATATTTCTTAATCTTAGAAAAATCTGAATTTATAAGAGTTTTAATCCTTTTGTAAAATAAGGATATGAATGCTAGTTTGTAGTGAACATTTAGTAAGAAAAACAGAAAAGGTATGGTGCAATGCTCAGTTAGTATTCAGTGAAAGTCAACTGCTTAGTGACCATTGACTCTCTTCTGGCCTTGGTTTTTCTGTTATAGCCTAAGTCAGTGCTCTCCCCTCCCATGTCAAACTTCTCATTGTGCTTTTCAGGGCTGCCTCTTGGACGGACTCCTATAAGGGTCTATGTATGTCCCACTACGTGTTTCCTGAAACTTGGGTCCCAGTGCTATCTGTTCCAGAACATCCCATCATTATGAATAACAGGTATTTGCCTGCATTGGCCTTCATGTGTATACATGCTAAGTTTCTTCAGTCGTGTCTGACTCTTTGCAACCCTGTGGACTGTAGCCACCAGGCTTCTCTGTCCTTGGGATTCTCTGGGCAAGAATATTGGAGTTGGTTGCCATGCCCTCCTCCAGGGGATCTTCCCGACCCAGGGATTGAACCCACATCTCTTACATCTCCTGCATTGGCAGGCGGGTTCTTTACCACTAGCACCACCTGGGAAGCCCCATTGGACTTCACAGAGTGGGGTTTATCGAGAGTTTTAGACGAACATTTTAGTACTCTGTGTGGGATAAGACTGAGGCTATGCCTTCCTGGATTTGTCTTTCCAATAGGTAGGTTACTAGAAGTTTCTACATATTAGGGAGACAGGCACCCAAGGAATAGAAGCATTTTTTCTCAGCCTCTCCCTGAGGTCTTTGCTCCACCCATGAGCCTTAGTAGCCTCTCCCAGGCCAGCATTTAGGGTCAGCAGTCCCTCCCTAATGCCTGCGTCAGTGTATCTCAGGGGCCAGGCTGCTTGTGTCACTTTTGCAATGCTTTCATTCCAGCTCAACCAGTCACTAGAAATCAGCTTTAGAAAACAGAAAAGCCTCTATGTCTGGCCCAGAGCCTCACCTCTCTCTTCTCCTGCCCCTGGGAATCTGGTTTCCGGAAAGTGCTGTCCTGCCACATCTCAACAGGCTGCACCCTGATTTGTTTCCTTGGTGCCATGGGGGATCATTAACTTCTCTGCAACTACCCGTACTTTTCAAATGATGCAACACTTACTATCACTGGATGTACCTTGGTCCCCTGCAGTGACCGCAGAGGGCTGGAGGGGGTGTCTGTTATCGACCAGCAGGTGGGGCTTGGAGGCCCCACCCTCTCAGATCCTCTTTCCCTCTCTCTTATTATTTTGGCAGGCTGTGAGAATTTAATCTTCCTCTCCAGCAGCAGCTTCGCTTCTTTTCTGTTCTGAGAGGAAGCCAAAAAAAGAAGATCCCAAGCGGCCATGAACTCTGCCATCACCAGCAGTGAGCACCCCAACCCCTTGGTGAGTGCTGGTAGAAGAGAGGGAATGATAGAGGTGGGCTGTGTGTTGTGTTAGTCGCTCAGTCCTGTCTAACTCTTTGCAATGTCATGGACTGTAGCCCACCAGGCTCCTCAGTCCATGGGATTCTCCAGGCAAGGATACTGGAGCAGGTTGCCATTCCCTTCTTCAGGAGATCTTCCTGACCCAGGGATCAAACCCAGGTCTCCTGCATCGCAGGCAGATTGGTGGGGTAGCCAAAAAGAGGCAAGACCCTGGAGAAAGGTCCCAGCATGGAGTCCTAATGCGGATTCATAAGGAAGGTGGCTCGTGTTCTAAGTGAGACTTTGAATTATTACAGCTGTTCTCCTGCTGCCACCCTCACAAGGCAAAGATGCCACCCTCAGTGCTAAACTCCATGAATGAATTACAAAGGAAGAAGGGAGAGCTGAAAGGTCCTCTTTGTTTTACTCTGTTGAATCTAAGTGTTTGTTTTCCAGGTTTCTCAGCATTATGATTTCTTTGATCAGAAACCCTTTCTGAAGCAAAGCAAAGAGAAAGAGGAAAGCAGAGAGAGAGAGAATGAGAGAGGCAGAGAGACACAGAGAGAGCGAGACAGGCACGGAACTGCTGTTTACCAAATGGCTGATATGTCCCAGCACTGTGCACTTCATTTTCTTCCTTCAAGCCACTGAGGCATACGCCGCTGTTCCCATTTTACATATAAGGAAGCTGAGGCCCAGAGAAGTAAAGCAACAATAACCCACCTGGAGGCCTCTCCAGCTAGTCCTTGAGCCCTGCTCTCACCATTCTTTCCAGCCTAGTTTGGCCACCTAAAATCAACCAGGGCTGGGGGTGGGGGGAGCTGAGAGTGGGGACCCTCTGCCCACCATAGCCGGACAGAGCCTCTCCCCACCAGGCCCAGCCATGGTGTCTGTGCAACAGGTGCCACTCATGAGCCTGGGCTGGGCCCTCAGAACTGTCCCCTGGAGCCCGGCTACCAGACCTTGCCCACTGCTAGTCAGCCTTCTGGTAAAGAGACTGTGGCCGACTCTTTTGGAAGGTTGTAACAGGTACCTGAGAGAAATTTCCTCTCTTCTCAGAATTCCTATTGCTAAAAGTAAAAAATTCAACTGGGTAAATTTAAAGCTTAGTTGGCTTTATTCTTAAAATTATTATTATTTCTTCTGGCTACACCTTGCAGCATGCAAGATCTTAGTTCGCCCACCAGGGTTTGGACCCAGGCCCCCTGCAATGACTCCACGCAGTTAAGTGTGGAGTCTTAAGTGATCGACTGCCAGGGAAGTCCACTCTAATTGGCTTTATTCAGTGATTCATGAAATGGACAGCATACCATCATAGAAGATAGAAGGGAGCTTTGAGGAGTGGTACAAAATGGAGGAGTTTCATAGGCAGAAGGAGGCATGGCAAAGTTATTCTATCAAAGAGTGGATTGTTTCAGGCCAGGTCACTTTCCTGAAAAGCAGGGGTCTACCAGGCAGATCACCTCACTCGTTCTGACCAGATAATTCGAGATGGACTAGCAAAATGTTACATTCCTATGAGAGACCAAAACTGCATGCAATTAATTAGGTTAGATAGTAAGTCTTGGTTGACTGATATGGACTTAGGATTAGTTATTCCATTTTGGACCTTTTTAAATTTTTTTAAACACTTCTGTCACCATCTCATAGAAGCTAAAAAAAAAAAAGGGAAATAAATTGAAGACTCTGAAAGCTGTGATGTTTTCCACATCGTTAGCACACCTGAGGCCAGTAGGGAGTGGTAGGGTCTGGGCACATATCTGTCTTTATTCAGTGAACTGTCTTTTCATTTTCCTCAAAGCCTTGGTCTCAGCACCCAGATTAAAAGGCCACTTTTCTGAGATGTTTTGGTCTTTGTGTGCACATTGCTTTGTTAGAACCTTCTAGGGATATAAACATGGGGAAGACAGATTCCCCAGTTATGTTTGGAGAGACGTGGACAATCCCAATGGCTAGAGTCAGTTGACTGGAAGTGTTAGGAAACAAACCTAGGGGGCAAGTTGGGGAGCAGGAGGCTGTGTGGGGGATGGATGGAGTCAGAGGGCCAAGGGATTCATTTCCCCCCAGGAATCCTCCTTCCCACTGCTGTTCCCCCTGTGCCAGTCTCCTCCTGCTCTGCTGCTCTGCTCCAGGGAGACGACAGGCTGTCCCTGTACACAGAGGAATGCACCTGCCAGCAACTGCCCTCGACCAGGAGAGGAGAGTTCCATTCTCCCATTTACAAGGGGACCTGGGCCAAGTCATGTAATCTCACTGAGCCTCAATCTCCTCTCTGGAGAATGAGTTGTGAGAATCAAATGAGAGGATGCATTGGAAACTCTTTGCAAACTGTAAAGCGCTATAAAATGCCACACCTCAACAGAATGCCTCTTGGAGCAAGTGTTTTGGTGAAATTACAGCCCATGTGTTGAGCTGATAGACTCCTCCAAGCAGAAGAGAAGCTTGTGGCCTGTCTTCTCATACCAGTGGTGACTCATGGGGAAGCTTCATTAAGAGTTTATTCTTCCTTCAAAAAGAGGCTTGGAGGCATTCTTCTGCCACTATAAGAGTCATAGACTTAAAAACAAATTATTTATTTGGCCATGCCAGGTCTTAATTGCAGCATGTGAACTCTTGGTTGAGGCATGTGGGATCTAGTTCCCTGACCAAGGATTGACCCTGGACCCCCTGCATTGGGAGCTCAGAATCTTAACCACTGGGCCACCAGGGAAGTCTGAGAGTTACAGAATTTTACTGACCATGGATTTTCCTGGGATAAAGTCACTTCCCCCATCTGGATACGCCCTGAGGTGGGTCTTTTTCCACCTCCATTTGGGAAGCCCCTGCTCTACAATATCTCTGGGATGTCACATTTCTATGTATATCTTTAATGTGCTAGTGACTCATCTCTGACACACAGGAATCTTAGTCCAATGTGTACCTGCTTATTTTATTTTTTGCCCCAGCACTTTATATAAGTGACACAAAGTACTTTACAGTATTTTGATCAGGCTCTGTGCTTTCTACCAGCCATAGCTGATGTGTTTCACAGAAGTCACACACTCTTATCAGAGTGAAGAACCAGCTGTTCTCAAGGAAGATAAGTTTATCTCTATTCTTAAGTTCTAATTTTTTTTTCATGTTGGGCCTCATACAAGGACAATTTCCAAGAAAAGTGTTGTAAAGCAATTACAGAAGTGGTTTCCATAACCTCTTCAGGTCCACATTGATATCCAGACAAAACTTAGAATATTCAGAGTCATCAGGCTGAGAACACTCTTTGAGTCATTGACTTTTTTAAAAAAGATTTTTTCTGATGTTGACCAATTTCAAAGTCTTTATTGAATTTGTTACAATACTTCCTCTGTTTAATGTTTTGTTTTTTTGGCCACTGGGCATGTAGGATCTTAGCTCCCTGACCTGGGAACGAACCCTCACTCCCTTCATTGGAAGGCAGTCTTAACCACGGGACCACCAGGGAAGTCCTGAGTCATTCAGTTCAGTTCAGTTCAGTTGCTCAGTCATGTCCGACTCTTTGTGACCCCATGAACCACAGCACGCCAGGCCTCCCTGTCCATCACAAACTCCTGGAGTCCACCCAAACCCATGTCCATTAAGTCGGTGATGCCATCCAACCATCTCATCCTCTATTGTCCCCTTCTCCTCCTGCCTTCAATCTTTCCCAGCATCAGGATCTTTTCAAAGAGTCAGCTCTTTGTATCTGGTGGCCAAAGTATTGGAGCTTCAGCTTTAGCATCAGTCCTTCCAATGAACACCCAGGACTGATCTCCTTTAGGATGGACTGGTTGGATCTCCTTGCAGTACAAGGGACCCTCAAGAGTCTTCTCCAACACCACAGTTCAAAAGCATCAATTCTTCCACACTCAGCTTTCTTTACAGTCCAACTCTCACATCCATACATGACCACGGGAAAAACTATAGCCTTGACTAGGTGGACCTTTGTTGGCAAAGTAATGTCTCTGCTTTTTAACATGCTGTCTAGGTTAGTCATAACTTTCCTTCCAAGGAGTAAGCATCTTTTAATTTCATGGCTGCAGTCACCATCTGCAGTGATTTTGGAGCCCAGAAAAATATAGTCAGCCACTGTTTCCACTGTTTCCCAATCTATTTGCCATGAAGTGATGGGACCGGATGCCATGATCTTAGTTTTCTGAATGTTGAGCTTTAAGCCAACTTTTTCACTCTCCTCTTTCACTTTCATCAAGAGGCTCTTTAGTTCTTCTTCACTTTCTGCCATAAAGAATGAAGAGTCATTCATTGACTCTTAAATGGGGGGGAAGGCCCCAAACTAACATCCCCTCATTGTCCCCCCAAAACGATCCCCTGCCCCCCCGCCCCTTCACCTTTCTGATAATTCCAAGGGGTCTTGGGAGAAGGTATGAGGTGAGTTTGCTAGAGCTGTACCTGACCGAGTCGTGTGAGCTCATTCACAGGCGCACATAACAGGAAGCCACATACACTTTTGAGTATTTCTGCAACCCTCCCACAGTCAGAAGGGGACACGGAGTCTGAGAGCGGGGAAGTGACGTGCTAATGGCTGCCAAGCAGGGGATTGACAGACCAGCGCGGCCCCAGTTCAAACTGCGCGCTCTGCTGTTCTGTGTAGCCTACGCAGCGTCAATCAACCAGCCACCTAATCAACAGCCATTCTTTTTCTTCTGCCCCTCCTCTTTTCTTCTGCCGGTTCTTCTGCTGTTGTGCTCAAGGAGTGCACCACGCGGCCACTAAAACCTCGCGATAAGTGCTCCGGAGTTACCTCGGGCTTCTTCCAGGCTATCTTTGGCTTGGCCTTGACCTGCTTAGGCAAAACTACCCTTCTTTAATATCCAATCCAAGTACCAAAGCTGCATCAGTACAGCTTTCTTTTCAGGAATCCAAATAGGATCCGCATAATGTTTCCAGAGAGTTCTAACCAGTTGTGGATTTATTTTAAAAGGTCGATAAGAGAATCTTTATGGTCATTAATTTATGCATGTGTTCATTTGTTTATTTATTTTTCACTCAACAGATTGTGCTGTGAGCACTAACTCTGTGCTAGCGATGGAGTAGAGAAGTTATAGGACTTTATGGCCTTTCAGATGAGGAAATAGTGTTACGGCTGTGAGGCATGCTGGGGCTGTAGTTTGAGCGGGAGTGGAGAGAAGTCAGGGAAGGCTTCCTGGAGCAGGTTTGGGAGGCATGCTTCCAGGCAATGCTGAATAGATGAGCAGAAACAAAACTCTTACATTTAAGTTTCAGAAACTAAATAATAGATTCATGGGCAAATGCTGCACCGAGGCCCAGGAACAGGGTGACTCTGCAGGGCTGGGCTGTGGCTGACTCAGTCCACCCACTCTCTGCAAGCCTGACCGCAGCCCTGAGCTCCTCGCACTGCCTGAACCTTAGTGCTCTGGGAAATTTTCTCCATCGCCAGTGATGGGGCCCCCGTGTACTAGGAAAGAGTTGAGATCCGATTTGTGCTCCATGCCACGGAGGAGGAGGACTAGCTTCCTCTGTTTCCACGTGGAGATGGCACATCTAACCCACCCACTCTCCACGTCAGCCAGAACTGTCCTTAGATGCAGCTTCCCTGGTGGGATCTGAACAATACCCTTAAAATGGCAGTTCTTAACTGGGGGTGATTTTTACCCTGCTGGTGACATTTGGCAATGTCTGGAGTCATTTTGGGTTGTCACAACTGAAGGTGAGGGCAGGGGCTTGCCACTGGCATCTAGTGGGTCCAGGCCAAAGATGCTGCTAAATATCCTAGGATGTATGATACAGCCCCAACCCCTGCCATCAACACACACAACACAAAGAAGAATTATCCTGTCCAAAATGGCAATGGTGCTGAGGTTGAGAAACCCTGTCTTAGAACATAATGTTCCCTAGGGACCAGTGCTGTCCTGGAAGTGGTAGGGGACAAACACCCAGTTCTTGATCTGGTGGCTTTCTTGTCTCTCTCCACTTCAAAGCAACTGGTGACCCCTTGCCCCCCACTCATCTGCTTCTCCTACTTCTCCAGAGCAGGGCCACTGATCCTTAGGGAGAGCAGCCATGGTGTCTGTGCCCACAATTTTTCTCTCATTTCTTTTAAAATCAGAAGGACGAAAATTATAATTTTAGTCACAGAAAATAGCAGATTTCTTGTATAGGAGGTGCACATAGCATTGACGTGATTAGCATTCCCAGGAGTCAGCGCAGCTTCAGTTCAGAAGTTGTTCTTTGAGGTTGTGCTGAAGTAAAGGGTGCTTGACTATGGAGGCTGGTGTTGGTATGGGTACCTTTAACATCCTTTCCAGAACTTTCTCTGTGAGAAGCCCACACTATCTTCAGGGCACCCTGGCTGTGCCACTGTGCAGAACCTGCTATTCCTCTGTGGTCTGACCAGGGCCCGGGACCCTGCTGGGGCTTGTCACCTAATTACCTGATCTTCATGCTGGTTGCCTTGCCGCATTCTGGCCACACTGAAGACATTGTTTTCCTTTTCCTCTCACCTACAGCTCCTCTAATGTCACTCCACCTACAGATGCTCTAATGTCACTCAAGTGTGAGTTAAAAGCCTTTGAAACATGGCACCAGAAGCTTATCATAATTAGAGCAGCTAATACTTAATTGGGGCTTCCCTGGTGGCTCAGAGGTTAAAGCGTCTGCCTCCAATGCGGGAGACCTGGGTTCAATCCCTGGGTCGGGAAGATCCCCTGGAGAAAGAAATGGTAACCCACTCCAGTATTCTTGCCTGGAGAATCCCATGGACGGAGAAGCCTGGTAGGCTACAGTCCACGGGGTCGCAAAGAGTCCCACGCGACTGAACTGAACGGAACGGAATACTTAATTGGGTAGGTGCACCGTGCAGGGCACTGGACTATGTGCTTCGTGCTGTTTTTTTCCCTAGGTTTATTAGATATAATTGACATATAACACTGTGTAAGCTTAAACTGTCCAAGACATTGACCTGATACAATTATATGCTGCAAATGATTACCACCATTGCAGTTATTAAAGATTCCTAGGTATGGCTCAGAGAAGGCAATGGCAAGCCACTCCAGTACTCTTGCCTAGAAAATCCCATGGATGGAGGAGCCTGGTAGGCTGCAGTCCGTGGGGTCGCTAAGAGTCAGACACGACTGAGCAACTTCACTTTTCACTTTTCACTTTCATTGGAGAAGGAAATGGTAACCCACTCCAGTGTTCTTGCCTGGAGAATCCCAGGGACAGGGGAGCCTGGTGGGCTTCCGTCTATGGGGTCACACAGAGTCGGACACGACTGAAGTGACTTAGGAGCAGCAGCAGCAGCAGCAGGTATGGCTAATGGTCAAGAACCGCCTGCCAATGCAAGAGACTTAACAGATTTGGGTTTGATCCCTGGGCAGGCTAGGTCCCCTGGAGGAGGGCATGGCTACCCACTCTAGTATTCTTGGCTGGAGAATCCCATGGACAGAGAAGCCTGGCAGGCTATGGCCCATGGGGTCTCAAAGAGTCGGACATGACTGAAGTGATTTAGTGACTTAGCAGCAGTTATTAGTAGTTAACACCTCCATCACGGCATGCAGTCACCACTTCTTTTTTGTGCTGAGAACATTTAGGATTTACTTTCTTAGCAACTTTCAAATATATAATACAGTATTATTCGCTATAATCACCACATTGTACATTAGTTTCCCAGAACCTATTCATGTTATACTATTTGTTTGTATTCTTTGAGCAACATCTCCCCATTTCTTCATGTTCCAGTTAAATTTTCTCACCTATGAAGTAGGTGTTATTAACATTTTTGTTACATAGATCAGAAAAATAAGGCTTATGTTAATAATTTGCCCAAATTTTGTCAACTATATAGCCAATAAATTGGCGGATAGAGTTTATGATTCAAAGTTAATTTGGAGTAACCTGATAGGAATGTTGCTTCCTGACCTGCATACAGGTTTCTCAAGAGGCAGGTCAGGTGGTCTGGGATTCCCATCTCTTTCAGAATGTTCCACAGTTTATTGTGATCCACACAGTCAAAGGCTTTGGCATAGTCAATGAAGCAGACATAGATGGTTTTCTGGAACTCTCTTGCTTTCTCCATGATCCAGTGGATGTTGGCAATTTGATCTCTGGTGCCTCTGCCTTTTCTAAAACCTGCTTGAACATCTGGGAGTTCACGGTTCACATATTGCTGAAGCCTGGCTTGGAGAATTTTGAGCATGACTTTACTAGCGTGTGAGATGAGTGCAATTGTGCGGTAGTTTGAGCATTCTTTGGCATTGCCTTTCTTGGGATTGGAATGAAGACTGACCTTTTCCAGTCCTGTGGCCACTGCTGAGTTTTCCAAAGTTGCTGGCATATTGAGTGCAGCACTTTCACAGCATCATCTTTCAAGATTTGAAATAGCTCAACTGGAATTCCATCACCTCCACTAGCTTTGTTTGTGGTGATGCTTTCTAAGGCCCACTTGACTTCACATTCCAAGGTGTCTGGCTCTAGGTCAGTGATCACGTTATCATGACTATCTTGGTCGTGAAGATCTTTTTTGTACAGTTCTTCTGTGTATTCTTGCCACCTCTTTTTAATATCTTCTGCTTCTATTAGGTCCATAACATTTCTGTCCTTTATTGAGCCCATCTTTGCATGAAATGTTCTCTTGGAATCTCTAATTTTCTTGAAGAGATCTCTTGTTTTTCCTATTCTGTTGTTCTCCTCTATTTCTTTGCATTGATCACTGAGGAAGGCTTTCCTATCTCTCCTTACTATTCTTTGGAACTCTGCATTAAGATGCTTATATCCTTCCTTTTCTCCTTTGCTTTTCGCTTCTCTTCTTTTCACAGCTATTTGTAAGGCCTCCTCAGACAGCCATTTCACTTTTTTGCATTTCTTTTCCATGGGGATGGTCTTGGTCCCTGTCTCCTGTACAATGTCACGAACCTCCGTCCAGAATTCATCAGGCACTCTATCTATCAGATCTAGTCCCTTAAATCTATTTCTCACTTCCACTGTATAATCATAAGGGATTTGATTTAGGTCATACCTGAATGGTCTAGTGGTTTTCCCTACTTTCTTCAATTTAACTCTGAAGTTGTCAATAAGGAGTTCATGATCTGAGCCACAGTCAACTCCTGGTTTTGCTTTTGCTGACTGTATAGGGCTTCTCCTTTGGCTGCGAAGAATATAATCAATCTGATTTCGGTGTTGACCATCTGGTGATGTCCATGTGTAAAGTCTTCTCTGTGTTGTGGGAAGAAGGTGTTTGCTATGACACAGAAAACTAACCAGTCTGATCACATGGACCACAGCCTTGTCTAACTCAATGAAACCATGAGCCATGCCATGTAGGGCTACCCAAGACAGACAGGTCATGGTGGACAGTTCTAACAAAACATGGTCCACTAGAGAAAGGAATGGCAAACTACTTCAGTATTCTTGCCTTGAGAACCCCATGAACAGTATGAAAAGGCAAAAAGATAGGACACTGAAAGATAAACTCTCCAGGTCGGTAGGTGCCCGATATGCTATTGGAGATCCGTGGAAAACTAACTCCAGAAAGAATGAAGAGATGAGTCAAAGCAACAACAACACCCAGTTGTGGATGTGACTGGTGATGGAAGTAAAGTCCGATGCTGTAAAGAGCAATATTGCATAGGAACTTGGAATGTTAGATCCATGAATCAAGGCAAATTGGGAGTGGTCAAACAGGAGATGGTAAAGTGAACCTCAAAATTTTAGGGATCAGCAAACTAAGATGGACAGGAATGGGTGAATTTAACTCAGATGACCATTGTATCTACTACTGTGGGCAGGAATCCCGTAGAAGAAATGCAGCAGCCATCATGGTCAACAAAAGAGTCCGAAATGCAGTACTTGGATGCAATCTCAAAAACAACAGAGTGATCTCAGTTCATTTCCAAGGCAAACCGTTCAATATCACAGTAATCCAAGTTTGTGCTCCAACCAAGAATGCTGAAGAAGCTGAAGCTGAACAGTTTTATGAAGACCTACAAGACCTTTTAGAACTAACACCCAAAAATGTCCTTTTCATTATAGGGGACTGGAATGCAAACGTAGAAAGTCAAGGAATACCTGGAGTAACAGGCAAATTTGGCCTTGGAGTACAGAATGAATCAGGGCAAAGGCTAATAGAGTTTTGCCAATAGAACGCGCTGGTCACAGCAAACACTTTCTTCAAACAACACAAGAGAAGGCTGTACACAGGGCACTGCTTTAATAGATCTCAGGTAATCTGATGAGAACCTTGTTCTTGGGCTCACTTGGTAGCTCAGATAGTAAAGAATCCACCTACAATGCAGGACACCCAGGTTTGATCCCTGGGTTGGGAAGATCCCCTGGAGAAGGGAATGGCTACCCATTACACTAATCTTGCCTGGAGAATTCCATGGACACAGGAGCCTGGTGGTTTGCAGCCCATAGGGTTGCAAAGAGTCAGATATGACTCAGTGACTAACACACACGATCTGATGAGTTTGAAGTTCCTTTAATCTGGAATGAAGAATGGTGACATCTTCCTCCTTAAAAAACTAGGAATAAAACTGCCATATGACCCAGCAATCCCACTCCTAGGCACATACCCTGCGGAAACCAAAATTTAAAAAGACACATGTATCCCATTGTTCATTGCAGCTCTATTTACAATAGCTAGAATATGGAAGCAACCTAGATGTCCATCGACAGATGAATGGATGAAGAAGTGGTACATATTCACAACAGAATATTACTCAGCCATAAAAAGGAATGTATTTGAGTCAGTTCTAATGAGGTGGATGAACCTAGAGCCTATTATACAGAGTGAAGTAAGTCAGAAAGAGAAAGAGAAATATCATATACTAACGCATATATTGTGGACTGTGAAGAAAGCTGATCGCCGAAGAATTGATGCTTTGGAACTGTGGTGCTGGAGAAGACTCTTGAGAGTCCCTTGGACTGCAAGGAGATCCAACCAGTCCATTCTAAAGGAGATCAATCCTGGGTGTTCATTGGAAGGACTGATGCTGAAGCTGAAACTCCAATACATTGGCCACCTCATGCGACGAGTTGACTCACTGGAAAAGTCTCTGATGCTGGGAAAGGTTGGGAGCGGGAGGAGAAGGGGACGACCGAGAATGAGATGGCTGGATGGCATCACCGACTCTGTGGACATGAGTTTGAGTGAACTCCAGGAGTTGGTGATGGACAGGGAGGTCTGGCGTGCTGTGATTCACGGGGTCGCGGAGAGTCAGACACGAGTGAGCGACTGAACTGAACTGAACTGATAGGAATGTAACTTGGCTATTGACCCTAGAGCATTCGATATGCTCTACATTTATTAACATTTGTGTTAGGTCTGTTCATTCCACCATTTACTCAGTCTACACTGAGCATTGGGGTTGTTCTAGAAGCTGGGACAACAAAGGAGAGTAAGGCACGGTGAATGCATTCTAGGAACTCAGTTCCAGCAGAAGAGATGGATAAGGAAATAGTCCATTATAATAAACACATTATGATAAGGGGTTTGGCACAGGGTTGGCCTGTAGGAGCATAAACAAAGGCAGCTACACCATCTGGGTTAGAATCCCCATTTCCTTGCACATTTTCTTGAGAAACTCACTTTTCTTTTTTTTTTTTTTGCCTACACCATGTGGGATCTTAGTTACCAGACAAAGGATTGAACCCATGCCCTTAACAGTGAAAGCATGAAGCCCTAACCACTAAATGAATCATCTAGGAATTCCTCTGCCCATTTCCTGACCATGGAGTTGATTACCATTCGTTCTTCCACAAAGTTTATTTTCTGTTAGGGCTTGCTGCAGATGTGTAATATAGAAAGTCACTGGTCTTTTGAGTCTGAATATAGAAACCACAAGCTGGCCAGCATATATCACCATACCACTGTTCTTGCCTCTAGAAAGCTGTCCATTTGTCTGGTTGTGATAAGAAAGTGAAACTAAGCGGGAGCCTCTGGGGCTCCTGGGCACAGAAGCCTTTCCATGTCTCTTGTTCGTTGTTTGTGGGGAACAGACTCCAGTCTCCATGACCTTCCCTGAGTCCCAAAGGTTAGATTCAAACAGTTGGTAATCAGGGAAAGGAGGGCATTCAGAGACAACAGAGAGCAGCCAGGAAATAATAGTGCAGGCTTGGGCAAGGTCCTGGTTCTACCTCAAGAGATAAAACAGTATCTTTATTTTCTTGGGTGCCAAAATCACTGTGGATGGTGACTGCAGCCATGAAATTAAAAGACATTTGCTCCTTGGAAGGAAACCTATGACAAGCCTAGGCAGCATGTTAAAAAGCAGAGATATCACTTTGCCAACAAAGGTCTGTGTAGTCAAAGCTATTATTTTTCCAGTAGTTATGTATGGATGTGAGAGTTAGACCACAAAGAAGGCTGAGTGCTGAAGAATTGATGCTTTCAAGTTGTGGTGCTGGAGAAGACTCTTGAGAGTCCCTTGGACTTCAAGGAGATCAAACCAGTCAATCCTAAAAGAAATCAATCCTGAATATTCATTGGAAGGACTGATGCTGAAGCTCCAATACTCTGGCCACTTGATGCAAAGAGCCCACTGACTGGAAAGGACCCTGATGATGGAAAAGATTGACGGCAAAAGGAAAAGAGGATGACAGAGGAGGAGAGGGTTAGATAGCATCACTGACTAAATGGACATGAATTTGACCAAACTCTGGGAGATAGTGAAGGACAAGGAAGCCTGGCGTGCTGCAGTGCATGGGGTCACATAGAGTGGGACGTGACTTAGTGACTGAACAACAATAACAAAAGGACTAAAAATAAATGGAAGATGTCACCATTCTTTTTATTTATTTGTTTGGTTTTTTAATTGAGGGATAATTGCTTTGCAGAATTTTGTTGTTTTCTGTCAAACCTCATTATGAATCAGCCATAGGTATACATATATCCACTCCCTCTTGAGCCTCCCTCCCATCTTCCTCCCCATCCCACCCCTCTAGGTTGATACAGAGCCCCTGTATGAGTTTCCTGAGCCATACAGCAAATTCCCATTGGCTGTCTATTTTACTTCATAGAACAGAAACAAAGAAACATAGAAACAAAGTTTCTATGTTACTCTCTCCATACATCTCACCCTCTCCTCCCCTCTTCCCATGTCCATAAGTCTGTTCTCTCTAATTCTCCATTGCTGCCCTGCAAATAAATTCTTCAGTACCATTTTTCTAGATTCTGTATATATGCGTTCAGTTCAGTTCAGTTCAGTTCAGTCGCTCACTCGTGTCTGACTCTCCGCGACCCCATGAATCACAGCACGCCAGGCCTCCCTGTCCATCACCAACTCCTGGAGTTCACTCAAACTCATGTCCACAGAGTCGGTGATGCCATCCAGCCATCTCATTCTCGGTCGTCCCCTTCTCCTCCCGCTCCCAACCTTTCCCAGCATCAGAGACTTTTCCAGTGAGTCAACTCGTCGCATGAGGTGGCCAGTGTATTGGAGTTTCAGCTTCAGCATCAGTCCTTCCAATGAACACCCAGGATTAATCTCCTTTAGAATGGACTGGTTGGATCTTCTTGCAGTCCGAGGGACTCTCAAGAGTCTTCTCCAGCACCACAGTTCCAAAGCATCAATTCTTCGGCGATCAGCTTTCTTCACAGTCCACAATATATGCGTTAGTATATGATATTTCTCTTTCTCTTTCTGACTTACTTCACTCTGTATAATAGGCTCTAGGTTCATCCACCTCATTAGAACTGACTGAAATACATTCCTTTTTACGGCTGAGTAATATTCTGTTGTGAATATGTACCACTTCTTCATCCATTCATCTGTCGATGGACATCTAGGTTGCTTCCATATTCTAGCTATTGTAAATAGAGCTGCAATGAACAATGGGATACATGTGTCTTTTTAAATTTTGGTTTCCGCAGGGTATGTGCCTAGGAGTGGGATTGCTGGGTCATATGGCAGTTTTATTCCTAGTTTTTTAAGGAGGAAGATGTCACCATTCTTCATTCCAGATTAAAGGAACTTCAAACTCATCAGATCATGTGTGTTAGTCACTGAGTCATATCTGACTCTTTGCAACCCTATGGGCTGCAAACCACCAGGCTCCTGTGTCCATGGAATTCTCCAGGCAAGATTAGTGTAATGGGTAGCCATTCCCTTCTCCAGGGGATCTTCCCAACCCAGGGATCAAACCTGGGTGTCCTGCATTGTAGGTGGATTCTTTACTATCTGAGCTACCAAGTGAGCCCAAGAACAAGGTTCTCATCAGATTACCTGAGATCTATTAAAGCAGTGCCCTGTGTACAGCCTTCTCTTGTGTTGTTTGAAGAAAGTGTTTGCTGTGACCAGCGCATTCTATTGGCAAAACTCTATTAGCCTTTGCCCTGATTCATTCTGTACTCCAAGGCCAAATTTGCCTGTTACTCCAGGTATTCCTTGACTTTCTACGTTTGCATTCCAGTCCCCTATAATGAAAAGGACATTTTTGGGTGTTAGTTCTAAAAGGTCTTGTAGGTCTTCATAAAACTGTTCAGCTTCAGCTTCTTCAGCATTCTTGGTTGGAGCACAAACTTGGATTACTGTGATATTGAACGGTTTGCCTTGGAAATGAACTGAGATCACTCTGTTGTTTTTGAGATTGCATCCAAGTACTGCATTTCGGACTCTTTTGTTGACCATGATGGCTGCTGCATTTCTTCTACGGGATTCCTGCCCACAGTAGTAGATACAATGGTCATCTGAGTTAAATTCACCCATTCCTGTCCATCTTAGTTTGCTGATCCCTAAAATTTTGAGGTTCACTTTACCATCTCCTGTTTGACCACTCCCAATTTGCCTTGATTCATGGATCTAACATTCCAAGTTCCTATGCAATATTGCTCTTTACAGCATCGGACTTTACTTCCATCACCAGTCACATCCACAACTGGGTGTTGTTGTTGCTTTGACTCATCTCTTCATTCTTTCTGGAGTTAGTTTTCCACGGATCTCCAATAGCATATCGGGCACCTACCGACCTGGAGAGTTTATCTTTCAGTGTCCTATCTTTTTGCCTTTTCATACTGTTCATGGGGTTCTCAAGGCAAGAATACTGAAGTAGTTTGCCATTCCTTTCTCCAGTGGACCATGTTTTGTTAGAACTGTCCACCATGACCTGTCTGTCTTGGGTAGCCCTACATGGCATGGCTCATGGTTTCATTGAGTTAGACAAGGCTGTGGTCCATGTGATCAGACTGGTTAGTTTTCTGTGTCATAGCAAACACCTTCTTCCCACAACACAGAGAAGACTTTACACATGGACATCACCAGATGGTCAACACCGAAATCAGATTGATTATATTCTTCGCAGCCAAAGGAGAAGCCCTATACAGTCAGCAAAAGCAAAACCAGGAGTTGACTGTGGCTCAGATCATGAACTCCTTATTGACAACTTCAGAGTTAAATTGAAGAAAGTAGGGAAAACCACTAGACCATTCAGGTATGACCTAAATCAAATCCCTTATGATTATACAGTGGAAGTGAGAAATAGATTCAAGGGATTAGATCTGATAGACAGAGTACCTGAAGAACTACAGATGCAGGTTCGTGACGTTGTACAGGAGACAGGAATCAAGACCATCCCCAGAAAAAAGAAATGCAAAAAGGCAAAATGGTTGTCTGAGGAGGCCTTACAAATAGCTGTGAAAAGAGAAATGAAAGGCAAAGGAGAAAAGGAAAGATATACCCATTTGAATGCAGAGTTCCAAAGAATAGCAAGAAGAGAGAAGAAAGCCTTCCTCAGTGATCCATGCAAAGAAATAGAGGAAAACAATAGAATGGGAAAGACAAGAGATCTCTTCAAGAAAATTAGAGATACCAAGGGGCCATTTCATGCAAAGATGGGCACAATAAAGGACAGGAATGATATGGACCTAACAGAAGCAGAAGATATTAAGAAGAGGTGGCAAGAATACACAGAAGAACTAAACAAAAAATATCTTCACGACCCAGATAATCATGATGGTGTGATCCAGACATCTTGGAATGTGAAGTCAAGTGGGCCTTAGGAAGCATCACCACGAACAAAGCTAGTGGAGGTGATGGAATTCCAGTTGAACTATTTCAAGTCCTGAAAGATGTTGCTGTGAAATTGCTGCACTCATTATGCCAGCAAATTTGGAAAACTCAGCAGTGGCCACAGGACTGGAAAATATCGGTTTTCATTCCAATCCCAAAGAAAGGCAATGCCAAAGAGTGCTCAAACTACTGCACAATTGCACTCATCTCACACACTAGCAAACTAATGCTCAAAATTCTCCAAGCCAGGCTTCAACAGTGTGTAAACCATGAACTTCCAGATGTTCAAGCTGGACTTAGAAAAGGAAGAGGAACCAGAGATCAAATTGCCAACAACTGTTGGATCATCAAAAAAGCAAGAGAGTTCCAGAAAAACATCTACTTTGGGTTTATTGACTATGCCAAAGCCTTTGACCGTGTGGATCACAACTGTGGAAAATTCTGAAAGAGATGGGAATACCTGACCACCTGAACTGCCTCCTGAGAAATCTGTATGCAGGTCAGGAAGCAACAGTTAGAACTGGACATGGAACAACGGAATGGTTCCAAATAGGAAAAGGAGTACATCAAGGCTGTATATTGTCATCTTTCTTGTTTAACTTATATGCAGAGTAGATCATGAGAAACACCGGGCTGGATGAAGCACAAGCTGGAATCAAGATTGCCAGGGGAAATGTCAATAACCTCACATATGCAGCTGACACCATCCTTAAGGCAGAAAGCAAAGAAGAACTGAAGAGCCTCTTGATGAAAGTGAAAGATGAGAGTGAAAAATTTGGCTTAAAACTCAACGTTCGGAAAACTAAGATCATAGCATCTGGTCCCATCACTTCATGGCAAATAGATGGGGAAGCAATGGAAACATTAGCTGACTTTATTTCGGGCAGTTCCAAAATCACTGTAGACTGTGTCTGCAGCCTGAAATTAAAAGACGCTTGCTCCTTGGAAGAAAAGCTATGACCTACCTAGACAGCATATTAAAAAGCAGAAACATTACTTTGCCAACAAAGGTCCGTCTAGTTAAAGCTATGGTTTTTCCAGTAGTCATGTATGGATGTGAGAGTTGGACTATAAAGAAAGCTGAGCACTGAAGAATTGATGCTGTGGTGTTGGAGAAGACTCTTGAGAGTCTCTTGGGCTGCAAGGAGATCCAGCCAATCCATCCTAAAGGAAATCAGTCCTGAATATTCATTTGAAGGACTGATGCTGAAGCTGAAATGCCAATACTTTGGCCACCTAATGGGAAGAACTGAGTCATTTGAAAAGACCCTGATGCTGGGAAAGATTGAAGGCAGGAGGCAAAGGGGATGACAGAGGATGAGATGGTTGGATGGCATCACCGACTCGATGGACATGAGTTTGAGTAAACTCCAGGAGTTGGTGATGGACAGGGAGGCCTGTCATGCTGCAGTCCATGGGGTCACAAAAAGTCGGACACGACTGAGCGACTGAACTGAACTGTACATGGCCTTATCTTATTAGCAGCCCCGTGTTTGAGCCGTTGCTATAAAACTTCTCACCAAATCCCTCTGGGTGGAGACACACAGTTTTCAAGGGCAGGAGCCACTGTGTTCCCCTTTGCCTGGCAGAGCAATAAGCTATTCTTTTCTACTTCATCCAAAACTCTGTCTCCGAGATTTGATTTGACACTGGTACATAAAGGCCAAGCTTTTTGCATCAAAGTGCACTTGATTCCTCTTGAAATGCTCAAACCTGTTTTTTTTCTTTTTCCCACAGAAGGGTGATGGTGTGCTCAGCTCCCATGAATTTGACCAAGGTAGGAAGAAGGATGGCCTGCTTAAGAGTCCCAGCAGCAGCCACCTGGCTTATGGCATCCTGGACATCCCACCATGGTATCTCTGCATCTTCTTGGGGATCCAGGTAATGCCACACAGAAGCATTGGGTGCAAGGAGGCTCTGTGTCAAAAGGAACATCAACACACATGGGTCAGATTAGTCAAGATCTAACTTCAGTTGCCGGAGAAGGCAATGGCAAGCCACTCCAGTACTCTTGCCTAGAAAATCCCATGGATGGAGGAGCCTGGTAGGCTGCAGTCTGTGGGGTCGCTAGGGGTCGGACACGACTGAGCGACTTCACTTTCACTTTTCACTTTCACACATTGGAGAAGGAAATGGCAACCCACTCCAGTGTTCTTGCCTGGAGAATCCCAGGAACAGGGGAGCCTGGTGGGCTTCCGTCTATGGGGTCACACAGAATCGGACACGACTGAAATGACTTAGCAGCAGCAGCAGCAACTTCAGTTGCTCATGTTCTTGGCTTCCATGTTGTTGACCTTTAGGGGACTCAAGGCTCCTCCAGGCTCTCTTTTCTCCCAGGGAGTTTGGGGCAGGGAGTTAGGGGAAGGTTCTCCCCCATGCTAAGCTACTAGGGCACATCAAGGACACCAACTGGGCCATTGTGAGTTTTTTTTTTTTCAAGATACCAATTATAATTTGTTTGGAAACAACTGAAATGTTTGATAACCAGTGCTTGGGGAATATTAGAAAACAAATATTGTCAAACACTTATTGGAATGTTATCTGGTGCAACTTTTCTATTAACTGGTAAAACACATGTTATTTAACCCAGGCCCTAATGCTTAAGAATTTCTCTGTAGAGAATTCCCCAATGGTCCAGTGGTTAGGAGTCCATCATTTCACTGCCAAGGCATGGGTTCAATCCCTGGTGGGGGAACTAAGTTTCCACAAATGGTGTGGCATGGCCAAATTAAAAAAAACTTTTTTTTTTTTAAGAACTTCTCTCTATATATGCTGGCAAGACTTGTTAAGATAAGTGCAAAGATGTTCTATTGATTAATCATAAAATCACAACAACAAACAAAACCCAGAAACACCCCCAAAATATCCATCTTAGAGACCTGTGGCATATTCTAACAAATAAATTTTTAATGTAGCTGTTAGAAAGAGAAAGATATATTTACCTTGCTGTTAAAAAATGATCACCAACATAGATTAAGTGAAAAAAGTCAAGTAAATAACTGTGTCTAGTGTGATGTTTTTTTACATTAAAGACAAACAAAAAGAGAAACAGAACAGCAGAAATAAGTATATGTAGTAATTTTTCCATGTCTTGAAGGAATCATAAGAAACCAATAGAGGTATTTAAACTTGGGTTGAGGAACTAGAAAAAGGAAAGTAGTTTTCAACTTTCACTGTTTGTTTTGTAACTTTTTGTAGCTTGAATCTTTAATCTCATAGATGGATTCATTTTCATTTTAATTCCAAAATGTTCAATGTGGAATATCAGGGATGGGATATACTTTTTTGTTTGCTTCCTTGTGCTTTTCCACAAAAGAAGAGAAGCAAATGTCTTACTATTTTTAAAAATATTATTGTGAGCCGATAAAATGGATAATGTAGATACTTCATTATGAAAGCATGTTGAATTTTGTCAAATGTTTTTTTCTGCATCCATTGGGGTGATAGTATTTTTATTTTTCATTTTACCAATATGGTGTATCATATTTATTGATTTGTATATATGGGGATAAAAATCCTTCTTAATCATGGCATATGGCCCTTTTAATGTACTGTAGAATGCTGTTTGCTAGAATTTCATTGAGCATTTTTACATCTATATCCATGAGGGATATTGGTCTGTAATTTTCTTTCCTCATAGGGTCCTTATCTTGCTTTGGTATCAGGGTTATGTGAAAGTCACTCAGTTGTGTCAGACTCCTTGTGACCCCATGGACTGTAACCTGCTAGGCTTCTCTGTCCATGGGATTTTCCAGGCAAGAATACTGGACTCACTTGCCGTTTCCTTCTCCAGGGGATCCTCCCAAACCAGGGATCAAACCTGGGTTTCCTGCATTGCGGGCAGATTCCTTACCGTCTGAGCCATAACCCCATCAGGGTTATGCTGGATTGTAAAATGAGTTTGGGAGTGTTTCCTCCTCTTCAATTTTTTTGGAGGAGTTTGGGAAGGCTTGGTGTTAATTCTTCTTTAGATACTTGATAGAATTCACCAGTGAAACCATCCGGTCTTGGGCTTTTCTTTGTTGGGAAATTTTGATTACTGTTTTAGTCTCCTCACTAGTCATTGATCTGTTCAGATTTTCTATTTCTTCATGATTCAGTCTTGGTAAATTGCATGTTTCTAGTAATCTATCCATTTCTTCTAGGTTATCCAATTTCTTGGTGTGTAATGTTACTATTGTTTTATGGTACTTTGTATTTCTATTGTGTCATGTCTCATTTTATTTGAGTCCTCTCTCCTTTTCTCTGAGTTTAGCTAAGGGTTTGTTTACCTTTAAAGAGCTCTAGTTTTGTTGATTTTTTTCTATTGTTTTTCATTTCATTTATTTCTGTTCTGATCTGTATTTTTTCCCTCTCTTCTAACTTGAGACTCAGTTTGTTCTTCCTCTTCTAGTTCTTTGAGAAATAAAGTTAAGCTGTTTATTTGAGACCTTTTTTCTTTCTTAATGTGGGCATATATTGTTATAAACTGTCCTCTTAGAACTGCTTTGCTGCCTCACATTAGTTTGGGTATGTTGCATTTCCATTTTCATTTGTCTTAAGTTATTTTTTATTTCCCTTTTGATTTCTTCCTTGACCCATTGGTTGTTCAAGAGTGTGTTTCTTAATTTCCACCAGCTTTTGTCCAGTTTCCTTCCTCTTATTGATTTCCAGTTTCAGACCACTGCAGACAAAAAAGATTGTTGGTTTGATTTCAGTCTTAAATTTGCTGATGCTGTTTTGTGACCTAATGTATAATCAGTCTTGAAGAATGTGCTCAGGCCTTCCTGGTCAATGGTCTTGCCCTCACCTTGTGCCTTATTTTATCTTGTCTTATTCCTATTCTTAAGACCACCTCCTTGGTTCCTGTTATGTCCTCCTGCACTGTGTCCCTACCTTGGTTTCTTACCTAGAACAGCAGTTCTCAGCCCTGGGGTCCTGCCTTCGAACCCCAGACCTTCTGGTTGTGTCCCTGTTTCTTGCTGCCAAGACTTCCTAGTTCCTGCCACTTGCCTGGATCTCCTCTGAGACCGAAGATTGAGCCTCCAGTAGAAGGAATAGGATTAGGTGGGGTAGGCAGCCACAGCATCTCTGAGTTTGTCTCCTCTCTCTGCTCTTCCTGCAGCACTTTCTCACGGCCCTAGGGGGGCTTGTGGCAGTACCGCTCATCCTGGCGAAGGACCTGTGTTTGCAGCATGATCCCCTGACCCAGAGCTACCTCATCAGCACCATTTTCTTCGTCTCTGGCATCTGCACTCTCCTGCAAGTCTTTTTAGGAATCAGGTAGGTAAAACTCCTCTCCGTGGATTCTGACTTGTATCTCCCAGGGTAGCAAGAAGGTTTGCTTGGCTTGTAGCCTGAGATGAGTTAGAAAGCCGGTGTGACATGACAGAGGGAGCACAGGCTCAGAAGTAAGCACCTAAGTTGAAGTCCCAGCTCCAACATTTACTATCTGCATTAGCCAGAGTTCTTGGTTAAAGTAATACAAATAGCTACAGAGGGCCATGCTTGAAACCTTTTCCCTTTGCAAATTCTACAAGGCTTGTGGCTAGTGAACACACTGTGGGGTCTCCTCCCTGGACTTTAGAAGGAGAAGCAAGTGAGGGAATCTTCACTGTAAGTCTGCTTGTGACCTAATCTGTGCCAGGTCTGTGCCCAGTTTTGGAGATGCAGAGGAAAATGGAAAACATTCCCTACGATGTGCTTCTTCCCAACCTGTCTTATGAGAAAATGACTTGAGAGGAAAAATGACTATTTATTCTTTTTTTCCTTCCAGTTTCATTGAGATGTAATTGACAGACAACACTGTATAAGTGTACAGCATAATGATTTGACTTACATACATCAAGAAATGATTGCCACAGTAAATTTAATGAATATCCATCATCTCACATAGATTCAAAATTAAAGAAACAGAAAAAAAATGTCCTTCTGATGAGAACTCAGGATTTACTCTATAATTTATTTATCCTTTATCAATTACCTGAATCAAACTACAGGTGAAGGCTGTTACAAGGTGGCTGATTATTTCCAAGATAGGCTGCCTGTAGAGAGTATCTAGAGAATATTCCTTCCTAACTGAACTGAACTGAACTGAACTGAACCTAGTCTTCTTGCCTAAATCAAATCAAAGGCTCTTTCCAAAGTGCTGCTTTTGCAAGTCATTTACAGGAGATATGCCAGTGCTTAAGGTCTCCCATTTTTTGTTGAGGAGAGGGGTTTAGAGCCTACATCTTTATCAAATTATTTCCTTTCTCTCTGTTCCTTCTTCTGTTGTCATCTTGAGAGTCAAGATTTCTTCCCAATCCCCCACCAAGCACTGAGAGAGGTTTAACGTTTGGTCTGATCTGTTTCTCAAGTCCCTGATATCCAGGACCCCTCCTACCTTTCCAGGATCAATCCCTGGACTGACAGGTGCTGCAGTAGAGAGGCCTTGCAGCCACCTGCCTGGACACCCAGGAGGTCCCACCCCTGGGCCACCCCATGGAGAGTTACATACACAAGGCTCTTCTGGATGGGGAAGCCCCTTGCCTTAAACTGAGATGGTGTTCACTATAATAATGGAGAAACATTGATCTTGGAACCTGGGGGCCTGAATTCTAGTTCTGGCTTCTGTGTTGTGGGAACCTGCACATGTCATTAACCCTCTCTAAAGCCCAGTGTTCTCGTCTGTAAAATGAGGGAGTTGAAGTGTGCCATATCTATAAGTCTTCCATCTCTAATAGGTGGACACCTGTGTTGTTGACAGAGAAGATGATGCAGTACTATGTTCCAACTGGAATCTCAGTACTGAGGGTGCTTGTGGGCCTTGCCTTCTGGTAAACCCTGTGAGAGACAAAACAAAATCAGAAGATAGAGTTAAAAGAATCTGCAGTCTAATTAAACATCCAGAGAAAGAGGGAAATAAAGTTAAGAAAGAAAGCCATGCTAATGTCGACTCTGATGCTGGGAAGGATTAGGGGCGGGAGGAGAAGGGGACGACAGAGAATAAGATGGCTGGATGGCATCACCGACTCGATGGATATGAGTTTGAGTGAACTCCGGGAGTTGGTGATGGACAGGGAGGTCTGGCGTGCTGTGATTCATGGGGTCGCGAAGAGTCGGACACGACTGACCGACTGAACTGAACTGAACTGAATGTCTTAGACTAAGGTGGGGACAGGAATACACCTGAGATTATTTCCCTGAAATAGGCTTCCTGTTTAGAGACTAACAAGTACAGTGGCTCATTGGAGACATTAGAAATTATAAAACTAGCTGATAGCTAGTAGATTTGATTGTGGGTTGAGTAGATTTGATTGCAGGTTATCAGATAAACAGTATTTAATGATGTACTTTTTTAGACTGCAAACAAAAATGCTGATACTGCAATAAGATTTCAGAAGATGTTAATGATTAAAACCATGTTAAATAGTCAAACGGAATGGCAAGCCACTCCAATACTCTTGTCTGGAAAATCCCATGGATGGAGGAGCCTGGTAGGCTGCAGTCCATGGGGTTGCTAAGGGTCGGACACGACTGAGCGACTTCACTTTCACTTTTCACTTTCACACATTGGAGAAGGAAATGGCAACCCACTCCAGTGTTCTTGCCTGGAGAATCCCAGGGATGGGGGAACCTGGTAGGCTTCCGTCTATGGGGTCACACAGAGTCGGACACAAATGAAGTGACTTAGCAGCAGCAGCAGCAGCAGCAAATAATCAAAGGGAATGATAAGAGGCAAGAAACAGCTTCCCTGATAAGAGCTGAGGAGTGCAGTGCCCATTGTGGGGCAGGCAGCTACAACTCTTGGCAGAGGGATGGCTGCCTCCCTGGTGTGACTTTATGGGTCTTGGGTGTATCCCCCAACGGCCTTCCCACTGAGATGCTCAGTTCTGAATTTATGTAACCATTCATTTCAAAAGAAAGCATTAAGTTTAAACGCAATCACTAAAGGAAATATTGACTGTGTAGTTCTGGGTCTTAATTCCATTTCTGGAATTATTCATTTTTACCTGGTGTGGTTCTGCAGTGGTTCCAAGTGATATATCTCCCTTTTTATTTTCCTGGGAATGTCTCAAGTGTGGAGCCAGTATTTCTGCCCAAAGTACATTCAGACCTGGCTTCTATACAGTCTTGCCCAAATCAGCCTGGGTCCTTTTCTTCCATGGACTTGCCTGCAGCTGGGCCCTGATCTGCCCGAGCTCTGTATCTGTTGCTAGGTTCTGCAGAAAGTCTATGCCCATCACCAGAGGTCTTCAGCGACCTTGCCCTTGCCTCAGCGACAAATTGCACAAGCCACCAGATGTGCCATTGGAAGTCTGTGCATGCTTGCTAAGTTGCTTTAGTCATGTCCCATTGTGACCTTATGGACTGTAGCCCACTAGGCTCCTCTGTCCATGGGATTCTCTAGGCAAGAATACTGGAGTGGGTTGCCATGCCCTTCTCCAGGGGATCTTCCAAACCCCGGGATCAAACTTGGGTCTTCTGCATTGCAGGGAGATTCTGTACTGCTGAGCCACCAGGGAACCCCATGAGAGAAATACATCTTATGTATACTGATAATCATTTATCTAGTTAAAGATAGCAAAAAGAATCAAAGAAATGTTAAAGGTTATTTTTGGGTGATACACATTATATATGAAAGGTATGTACCAATATTGTATGTGTGCTGATAAAGTTTATCTACTCAAGGGTTAAAAAAATGATTAGAACAAAATGTTAATAATTATTTCTGGGTTGTGGAATTATGGTGATTTATGTTTTGTATTTTTATTTACCATTAATTTTTCTTCAGAGTCCATATGTTGCTTTATAACTGGGAGAAATAAGAACCATTTAAAACTTTTTCTTAGAAAAGTATCAGGGCATGTTTCATGAGCCCCACACCCTTTGAATCTTTCAGTTAAGTTCAGTTCAGTCACTCAGTCGTGTCCAACTCTTTGTGATCCCATAGACTGCAGCACGCCAGGCTTCCCTGTCCATTACCAACTCCCGGAGCTTACTCAAACTCATGTTCATTGAGTTGGTGATGCCATCCAACTATCTCATCCTCTGTCGTCCCCTTCGCCTCCCACCTTCAGTCCTTCTGAGCATCAGGGTCTTTTCAAATGAGTCAGTTCTTCTCATCAAGTGGCCAAAGTATTGGAGTTTCAGCTTCAGTATCAGTCCTTCCAATGAATATTCAGGACTGATTTCCTTTAGGATGGACTGGTTGGATCTCCTTGCAGTCCAGGGGACTCTCAAGAGTCTTCTCCAACAACATAGTTCAAAAGCATCAATTCTTCAGTGCTCAACTTTCTCTATAGTCTAACTCTCACATCCATACATGACCACCGGAAGAACCACAGCTTTGACTAGACAGACTTTGTTGGCAAAGTAATGTCTCTGCTTTTTAATATACTGTCTAGGTTGGTCATAGCTCTTCTTCCAAGGAGCAAGAATCTTATAATTTCATGGCTGCAAGTCACCATCTGCAGTGATTTTGGAGCCCAAGAAAATAAAGTCTGCCACTGTTTCCACTGTTTTCCCATCTATTTGCCATGAAGTGATGGGACCAGATGCCATGATCTTAGTTTTCCGGATGTTGAGTTTTAAACCAACTTTTTCACTCTCCTTTTTCACTTTCATCAGGAGGCTCTTTAATTCTTCTTCGCTTTCTGCCATAAGGGTGGTGTCATCTGCATATCTGAGGTTATTGATATTTCTTCCGGCAATCTTGATTCCAGCTTGTGCTTCATCCGGCCCAGCATTTCGCATGATGTACTTTGCCTGAGAGCAAAAGTCCAGTAGACTTCCCATTACCATCTTGGGAGTGGGGCTAGGAGATATGGCTCAAGGCTCCAGGCTTGAGACAACCTCCCAGATTCTCCAACCTTTGTCTCTTCACCTGCTTTTATCTCTGTTTTCCCAATATGTTTCCCTGTGACAGTCAGCATTAAAGCCCTTAAAAGAAAAAAGAAAAGAATAGGTGTGCAAATCTTTGGGGCAGATCAGAAGGGAGGACTGGAGCAATGTGGGTGGCTGTCAAAGGCACTCTCAAGGCAGTAGGTAGTGATGGGTTTAAAGAAGACAGACAAACAGCCTTCTCCTACCAGAGAAGGAGATCTATCCCCCTCCCCATTCTTCTAGGCAGAGGCAAGCATTCTCATCCCTCCAAGCTGATTATTTAGCTATTTTTCCCCCGAGTCTCTAAGTAATACACTTCTGTCTTATGCACTAGTGACTGAAGTGCCAATATGGATGATTATGATTTCATTTTCTTTCACAGCCCCTCACTCCTACAACATGTAAGCATATTTTCCATCTTCCTATAATCACATCCTCCCAGCATAGGTCAACATTGAGTGTTCACATTATAATATTGTTCTTTAGTCACTAAGTAATGCCTGACTGTTTTGAGACCTTGTGGACTGTAGCCCACCAGGTTCCTCTGACCATGGGATTTCCCAGGCAAGAATACTGGAGGGGGTTGCCATTCCCTTCTCCAGGGGATATTCCCAAACCAGGGATTGAACCCTTGGCTCCCGTCTTGGCAAGTGGATTTTTTTACCACTGAGCCACTAGGGAAGCCCACACGTTGTAATGACTGTGTGTTTTCTCTAAAATTAATATCTTTAAAAAATATTTTAAAGTTTCTGTTTATTTTCATTTCAATGATAAGCTCTCTGCCTGTTGTATAAATCTCTTCTTGATAATTTCAGAACATCAGGTAGCTATCAGCTTCATCTTCTTGATGAACTACCCCCTGGGGCTCTCTAACTTGCTGTAGTCTGGAACAGGCTATGTGTGCCTGGTGTATATTAGATGTGTCATCTTGAGATGCCTCTTTACCCTTATCCTGGCAATTCTCTTCATGTCAGTTTTCAAGTCTAGATCTGTTGATCCCATGCCTTTCTCTTCTTTTTGGTGGAACATGATTACACAGTAGTTTCCTGAGAGGCCATGTGGGAGATAAATTTTGTAAGACTCCATATGTGAAAATATTTTGATCCTATTCTCACACTTGATTGATAACTTGGCTGGATATAGAATTTTAGGTTGGAGATAATTTTTTTTTTTCAGAATTTTGAAATCACTGTTCCCTTGCCTTCTAGTTTCCAGTGTAGTTTTAGGAACTCCAGAGTCTTAGGCAACCTTCCCCCTTCTGCTACAGGATTTTGTACAGGCCCAAGTTGTGCTGAGTCTATTTAACTGGAACAGATTCATTTATTCATAGTGTCTAACATACAAGATTGACGATGATCATCCTACTGCTACACACAATAAACAACTGTTCAACTAGGCTTGACTTTTGAGTGTCCATGCTGGTCTCTGCAAAGTCCAATTTTAGCAAGAATCTTGCTCCATGCCTGTAGCCAGAATGTCCACCCTCACGCTTTGACTGGGTTCCTCATTCTCCGTCATCCCCAGGTGATGTCTGATCACCTTGTCCTATCTTCATCACGAATCCTCTCCTTACCCTGATGCTTCCTCTTACTAACTTTCTATCCACTGAACCCCACCCTCCTCCTTGGCTATAAATTCTCATCTTTCCTTGTCATATTGGGAGTTGAGCCTGATCTCTCTCCCCCATTACAAAATCCCATTGTAGTAGCCCCCTTGAATAAAGCCTGCCTTAACGTCTTTAACAAGGGTCATGTATACTATTTTTATGGAATATGCATGAGAACTCAGAGAGAAGGATTGAAGCTTAACTTCCCAATACTTCCAAAAGGTTAGCTGTTCCTACTTTATGGTCCCAAATTGAAGTATTCATATATACTAAGAGATGAGAAAAATTACTCACATAATCATTACCGTAAACTGTTTAAGAAGTTTGTTCTTACCACATGTCTGTTCTTATAACAAACATACTGTCACAGTTTGGCCCTGTGACTCATACTTTCTGATCAGGGCTCTGCACTTCCCAGTTGAACCCTGCCACTGGCACCTCCCCCAGTATCAGTTTCCTTATACAGAGACAAAGCAGCACTGTGCTACACACCCTGCAATACTTTTGAGATAAGGATGAGGAAATGCTGTGTAACTTTAAAACACTATATAAGCTTAGATGTCAATAGTACCCCCCACGGACACATATCTGTGGCTTTGACCACTTAAAAAACCAATCCTATCAAATTTCTAAGGAACGTTCCTGAGACTGTAGATTTTGCAAGTCGTTGTAAAGGGAGATGGTGGGGAATGTTCTTCAGACTTGAGCATACAGATGAGATAGTAAAGAGTGAAGAGAAGGGGAGAATGGACAGAGAGAGTCTTAGGAAGCACATCTTAGAGAACCAACCTTCAAGAAATGGGAATGCCAGGCAACAACTTTAAAACAAAACAAAACAAAAAGCCCATATTGTAACATCTGTTATTTGAGGAAACATTAAGAAGAAAATGTTTTGGTATACATACGTTTTCCAACTCTTTGCAACCCCATGGACTATACAGTCCATAGAATTCTCCAGGCCACAATACTGGAGTGGGTAGACTTTCCCTTCTCTAGGGGATCTTCCCAGTCTAGGGATAAAACCCATGTCTCCCGCATTGCAGGCAGATTTTTTTACCAGCTGAGCCACAAGGGAAGCCCAAGAATACTGGAATAAGTAGTCTATCCCTTCTCCAGCAGATCTTTCTGACCCAGGAATCAAACCAGGATCTCCTGCATTGCAGGTAGATTCTTTACCAACTGAGCTATGAGGGAAGTCCTCATATGACTGAAGCCAGACTTCAACAGTACGTGAACTGTGAACTTTCAGATGTTCAAACTGGATTTGGAAAAGGCAGAGGAACCAGAGATCATATTGCCAACATAGAGAAAGCAAGGGAATTCAGAAAAACATCTGCTTCTGCTTCATTGACTACACTAAAGCCTTTGACTGTGTGGATCACAACAAACTGTGGAAAACTCTTCAAGAGATGGGAATACCACCTTATCTCCCTCCTTAGAAACATGTATGCAGGTCAAGAAGTAACAGTTAGAACAGGATATGGAACAATGGACTGGTTCCAAATTGGGAAAGGAGTATGAAAGGCTGTATACTGTCACCCTGCTTATTTAACTTATAATACAAAGTACATGATGTGAAATGCCAGGTTGGAGGAAGCACAAGTGTAATCACAATTGCTGGGAGAAATATCAATAACCTCAGACATGCAGATGACGCCACCCTATTGCAGAAAGTGAAGAGCAACTAAAGAGCCTCCTGACGAAACTGAAAGAGGAGAGTGAAAAAGCTGGCTTAAAACTCAACATTCCAAAAACTAAGGTCATATCATCTGGTTCCATCACTTCATGGCAAATAGATGGGAAAACAGTGGAAACAGTGGCAGACTTTATTTTCTTGGGCTCCAAAATCACTGCAGATGGTGACTTGCAGCCATAAAATTATAAGACGCTTCCTCCTTGGAGGAAAAGTTATGACCAACCTAGACAGTATATTAAAAAGCAGAGACATTACTTTGCCAACAAATGTCCATATAGTAAAGCTATGGTCTTTCCAGTAGTCATGTATGGATGTGAGAGTTGGACCATAAAGAAGGCTGAGCATCGAAGAACTAATGCCCTTGAACTGTGGTGTTGGAGAAGACTCTTGAGAGTCCCTTGGACTGCAAGGAGGTCAAACCAGTCCATCCTAAAGGAAATCAACCCTGAATATTCTTTGGAAGGACTGATGCTGGAGATGAAGCTCCAATATTTTGGGCACCTGATCCAAAGAGCCAAATCATTAGAAGAGACCCTGATGCTGGGAAAGATTGAAGGCAGGAGAAGAGGATGACAGAGGATGAGATGGTTGGATGGTAACACTGACTTGGTAGACATGAGTTTGAACAAGCTCTGGGAGTTGATGATGTACAAGGAAGCCTGGCGTGCTGCAGTTCATGGGGTCACAAAGAGTCGACATGACTGAGTGACTGAACTGACTGACTGACCCTTTCGAGAAGTAACCACACATTTCAGAGGGAATAATAATGAAAATTATTCTATTTACTGAGCTCTTCCCCAGGCATTGTGCTAATCACTTACATATATTTTATCTTCACAGTTACTCCTTGGGAGATTACTACTGTATTTTGTCAAAGAGGACACTGAGGCTTGCAGAAGTTGGCCAACATGCCTTGGTCACACAGCTGATAAGGCAAAATCGTATTCAAACTTGCCTTTGGTCTACACCATGCTCTTAACTGGTGTTATAGCGCCGTGGTGAAAAAACCTAAGACTTATCCTGGTTAACTCTATGACCTTGGGCTCCAGATCCATTATCTGTAAAATGATAAGGCCAGGCTGGATATGCTTCAAATGGCCCTTCTATTTCTAAAGTGTTGAGTTTTAAAAATCAACAATCTGTAGTTTACAAAAGAGTTAGAAGGCACATGTATAATAATAGTGAATCATATGCAAGGTAAAATTTTTAAAATAAGATGAAATTAATTGTGAAATTAAAAGCAGCTCTGAGATACACATTAAAGTCACCATAAAAGGTAAAATGTATATAGAACAATGAAAGCCTTGTCGTGATACTGAATGCATATATCTTAAACATGTACCAAGAAAGTGCATAAAAGAAAAACTAATAGAAATGCAAGAAATATACATAGATCTCTGTCAAAAGAGTATCAAGAAGAAGTTATGAGCAAGGTGGTAATGCTCATAAAACAAGGTGGGGAGAGGGACAGGAATGGATGGAAAATGGGATTGGAAGATCTGAGTATAGGAGAGCCAAGGAAGAATTTATGGATATGTTGTGTGAATCTAACTGTAGGACATAGGAATACACTCTAGTAAATTAATGGAAACAATTCATCTTGCTCTTGAACATAAAATGTGTTTAGTAGTTTCAGAAAGGTAGAGGGAATTCCCTGGGGTTCAGTGGTGAGGATTCAGTGCTTTTGATGCAAGTTCCCTTGGTGGGTGAACTAAGATTCTGCAAGCTGAGAGGTGCAGCCAAAAAAAAAAAAAAGGTAAGAAGTGCATCTATCATGTTAGTACATTATCCCAACTACGTGTAATAATCTTGAAAAAAAATAACATGAACAGAGTTAGAAAAATGCTGAACTACTTGAAAATTTTGAAATATCCCTTAAATAAGTTCTAAGTTAGGGATATAATAACAGAAAATATTTTTTAAGTGAAAACAAATCTCACCATCAGTAAAATCATTTCAAATATATTTTGGCAGTATCTAATTTCTATGTAATGAGTAACACAGTTTATAGACAAGGAAAAACAGACATAAAATCATATCTTTTGTGACTTAATGAAATGCAAATTCACATTTGTCAGGATTTCATTATATGCCTATTAAACTAAAAAAATGAAATGAGAAAATCCAATGTTGATAGATTTTGTAATACTAACCTCGGTGCTGGAGGGATAGAAAAGAAAAATAGACTTCTCTGCCCTCATGGAACCCAGTAATACTGAAATGGCTGAGGCTATGGTGGTATAGCAATGATGGATTGTTTGTAAGTAGAACTGTAAACTGTTTAAAGAATCCCTGAGAGTGAGTTACTGTAAATGATTAGTTTGTTAGTACAAGGGCTAACCAGGAAGTATGTAACTAGAATATACGTGGGAATTTTGTCTCACTCACTGTAGTATTTCCAATACCTGACAACCAGTGCCTCCCACAGAGCAAGTCCTCAGTAAATATTGTTGAATGAATGAAATGTGCATATGGAATTACAGCAAAAACCTGAAACACAAATCTTGTATTACATACTGTCTGTACATATGATATACAAAGATGTCTATGTTCATTTTAAAAGCCCAAAAGGGATTTTGCAATGATATAAGTATAGTGTGTTTCCCTTCTCTGTCAAGATACTTAGCTTCATAATTTCTATGAATTTTTAATTGAAGTATAGTTAATTTACAATGTTGTGTTAGTTTCAAGTATATAGCAAATTGATTCAGTTATACATATATATAAATCTATATTATATATAGATTATTTTTCATTATAGATTACTATAAAATAAATTATAGTTCCCTGTGCTATACAGAAGGCCCTTGTTGTTTACCTATTTTATATATATATATATTAGTGTATACATGTTAATCCCAAATTCCTAACTTATCTCTCCCCGCCATAATCTTTTTAATTAAAAAATCATTCATACATACCCATTCCATCACCCAGGTTTCCTGCCCTATGTGTGCCATATATTCCAATCTATTTTGGAGCCTTATGGGTCTAGATTTATGAATCTAGATCAGTTGTTCTCAACCCTGGCTGATGTTAGAATCACCTGGAGGTCTAAGCTCTCTCCATGCCTGGGTGCACCCTCTTGACAAGCCCGTGAACTCATCTGAGGCTGATGCTCAGGCCTTGCTAGTTCCTGTGTTCAGCCAGGGCAAAAGCCAGTTAGGCAGTAAAACTCTTTCGTATACTTTATATTTTCATTAAATAAAATGTGTTTGTTCTCAAGAAGACTCTTTAAGCTATCTTCATGGAATCCTGATTTCAAAAGTACTCTTTTAGTATTATTAAGAACAAGTATCTAAACTGGGTATGCTATACTATGACAAATGCAAGCAAGAGGCTAAGATCCTCTGTTCCACTCTCCTCCCCACCAGTTCTATTATAATATGCAGGGTCAGGAGACTAGGTCAGGCTTCATAGCTTCTGACCTTCTAGTAAGACAGGGTTATTGGAGGTTGACTTATCAGCTATGTTCACCTTGAAGGGAGACAAGTCAGATGGACAGTGCTAGAAGTTCTCACAGAGGCCAGAGTGAGACGCTGACCAGGAAGAAGAAAGGCCTGTGTGGGGGACATGCCTTGATAAAGGACCTCAAGCATGTTCAGTCCGTGTGATAAAAAGGAGCCTGGAGGTAGAGGTCTGGAATTGCCTTTCATTTTTGAAGACGCAAAGGAATCTGGCCACCCAGATTCTAGGTCAGTGGGGGAACTTAACGTGTGTGAACTGTGCTTTGATCCTGGGGTCTGGGGAAGTTTCTCTGGGACTGAGGAAGACAGCGGCACCCACCACATGTGTTCCTTGAGCTCTGTGCTGCCCCAGATCATTTCCCAGTACGTGACTCTCTGCTCCTGGGCTTGCATCTCCAGGACTGGGATTAGGTCTGCTTGTCTTATCCTCCCCACCTCTCCTACCTGTCCAAAGTTTGGCACAATTCGTGAATCTGACTTGGAGATTGATAGGAGTTCCCTCGGAGAAGGTAATGGCACGCCACTCCAGTGTTCTTGCCTGGAAAATCCCATGGACGGAGGAGCCTGATGGGCTGCAGTTCATGGGGTCGCGAAGAGTCAGACACGACTGAAGCGGCTTAGCAGCAGCAGCAGGAGTTCCCTATAACTGAGAACGGCAGGAGTCATGTGTTGCCCTGAAACCAAGGTGGGACTGGGGATTAAAAGGCCTCTGCTGGGGCCAGTGACAGGCTGGTGTTAAAGGGGCTAATGGGTAACTGTCTCCTTTCCCCTCCTCCAGGCTGCCTATTCTCCAGGGAGGGACATTTGCTTTCTTGGCACCCTCCCTGGCCATGCTGTCTCTTCCCACCTGGAAGTGCCCCACGTGGACACTCAATGCCAGCCAGGTGAACACCAGCTCACCTGAATTCACTGAGGAATGGCAGAAGAGGATCCGAGAGGTAATGGGTTGAGGGGTGGGGTGTGAGGAATGGGGTGGTCCTCGGGGGGCTTCAGAGTTGACTCATTTTTTTCAGCTCACTGCTAGGCAAGATTCCAAACTTTAAGACACTTCAGTTCAGTTCAGTTCAGTCGCTCAGTCATGTCCAGCTGTTTGCGACCCCATGAATCGCAGCACGCCAGGCCTCCCTGTCCATCACCAACTCCCGGAGTTCACTCAAACTCATGTCCATCGAGTCGGTGATGGCATCCAGCCATCTCATTCTCTGTCGTCCCCTTCTCCTCCTGCTGCCAATCCCTCCCAGCATCAGAGTCTTTTCCAGTCCTTGTTTAATTCAGTTGTGTCATTCAGGGAAAGAAACTGGTGGCTTTGAAGCAGGCTTTAAAGTTTGGCCATGCTTCAGGATAAGTTGAGCTGAGTGAGTGTTAGTCACTCAGTCGTGTCCGATTCTTTGCAGCCCGATGGACTGTAGCCCGCCAGGCTCCTCTGTCCATGGAATTCTCCTGGCAAGAATACTGGAGTGAGTAGCCATGACTTCCTCCAGGGAATCTTCCCAACCGAGGGATGGAATCCTGATCTCCTGCATTGCAGGCAGATTCTTTACACTCTGAGTCACCAGGAAGCCCGTGCTCCAGGTTGGCTTATCTAAATGATAGATTAGGAAGCCAGCACACAGGATTGTCAGCAGAAAGCCCAGCCACACCTTCAGGGACAGTAGGCCTCGTAGCTTCCAGACTCTAACATCCTCACCTGGCCTCGGAAGTGAAGTGTCAAGGATGGCTCGTGGGTGGAATAATACATGAGAGTGAAGGTCGCCTGAGATTTCTAGGAAGTCCAATCATCTCCATCCCAGCTTGACCTTAAATATGTAAGCCTGGAGCGACTCAAAGGACCGCCTCCTCTGGAGCAGGGGCAGAGTTACACAAACATTATATGGTGTGGGGGTCTTCTTGTTGTTGTTCAGTTGCACAGTCGTGTCTGACAATTTGTGACCCCATGGACCGCAGCACGCCAGGCTTCCATACATCACCAACTCCCAGAGTTTACTCAAACTCATGTCCATTGAGTCAGCGATACCATCCAGCCATCTCATCCCCTGTCATCCCCTTCTCCTCCCACCTTCAATCTTTCCCAGCATCAGGGTCTTTTCAAATGAGTCAGTTCTTCACATCAGGTGGCCATAGTACTGGAGTTTCAGCTTCAGCATCAGTCCTTCCAAAGAATATTTAGGGTTGATTTCCTTTAGGATGGACTGGTTGGATCTCCTTGCAGTCCAAGGGACTCTCAAGAGTCTTCTCCAACACCACAGTTCAAAAGCATCAATTCTTCGGTGCTCTGCTTTCTTCACAGTCCAACTCTCACATCCATACATGACCACTGGAAAAACCATAGCCTTGACTAGATGGACCTTTTTTGGCAAAGTAATGTCTCTGCTTTTTAATATGCTGTCTAGGTTGGTCATAGCTTTTCTTCCAAGGAGCAAGCATCTTTTAATTTCATGGCTGCAGTCACCATCTGCAGTGATTTGGGAACCCAAGAAAATAAAGAAACTGTTTCCATTGTCTCCCCATCTATTTGCCATGAAGTGATGGAACTGGATGACACAATTTAGTTTTTTGAAACAGTTTGACACAAATTAGTTTGTTGACACAATTTAGTTTGTTGAGTTTTAAGCCAGGTTTTTCACTCTCCTCTTTCACTTTCATCAAGAGGCTGTTTAGTTTCTCTTTGCTTCCTGCCATAAGTGTGGTGTCATCTGCATATCCGAGGTTATTAATATTTCTCTCAGCAATCTTGATTCCATTTGTGCTTCATCCAACCTGGCATTTCACAACATGTACTGTGCATGTAAGTTAAATAAGCAGGGTGACAGTATACAGCTTTGATGTACTCCTTTCCCAATTTGGAACCAGTCTGGTGTTCTGTTTCCAGTTCTAACTGTTGCTTCTTGACTTGCATATAGATTTCTCAGGAGGCAGGTAAGGTGTTCTGGTATTCCCATCTCTTGAAGAATTTTCCACAGTTTGTTGTGATCCACACAGTTAAAAGCTTTAGTGTAGTCCATGAAGCAGAAGTAGATTTTTTCTGGAATTCCCTTGCTTTCTCTATGATCCATCTGATATTGGCAATATGATCTCTGGTTCCTATGCCTTTTCTAAATCCAGCTTGAACATCTGGAAGTTCATGGTTCACGTACTATTGAAGCCTGACTTGAAGGATTTTGAGCATTACCTTGCTAGCATGTAAAATGAGTGCAATTGTGGGGTAGTTTGAACATTCTTTGGGATTGAAATGAAAACTGACCTTTTCCATTCCTTCTAGTACAAGGTAGTTTGCTCAGGCATTACTCCAGCCCTCACTTATTGTCTTAGTGTGCCTCCCCCAAGCTCACTAGGACTGGACCAAAGGCATTCCAAAACTCAGGGCTATGGACCTAGAGTTAGTAGATATCCCTGGGAGTCTAGCTGACCAGCCTTAGCGAAGCCAGGGTCCATTCAGCATCCCACCAAGTCCAAGTTCAACAGCCTTATGGCTGCAATAAGGGTTACATCCTCAGAACGTGACAGATGAAGGAAGAGGTAATACAGAGGAGACACATTCCTAACAAGATTCCTATTCTTACCCAAGTTTGACCAATGAGAGGGAATATAGAATTGACAAAACACTCCAATGTAGGGTGGGGGCGGAGGGACAATGATGTAAGTCCTGATCTGATTCCAAAGGCCTGAGAACCAGGAGTGCTGGTGTCTGGGGGCAGGAGAAGACGGATGTCCCAGCTCAAGCAGCGAGCGAAAATGTTCTTCCTCTGCCTTTTGGTTCTGTTGAGTCCCTCAGAGGATTGGATGGCTCTCATTCATATTGGGTGGGCTTCCCAGGTGCCGCTAGTGGTAAAGAACCTGACTACCAATGCAGGCTCCTCCGTGCATGAAATGTTCTAGGCAAGAATACTGGAGTATGTTGCCATTTCCTAAACCAGCAGATCTTCCCAACCTCGAGATCAAACCTGAGTCTCTTGCATCTCCTTCATTGGCAGGCAGATTCTTTACTACTGTGCCACCTGGGAAGCCCTTTAACTGGTGACTGGAGTTCAATATCCCAATATAGATTTTGTCATTTATCATTATTTCTGTGACTTTCATTTCATCGAGTATCATGTAAATCAGCTGTGAGCTCATAGTCTATGACCTATGACCTGTCAATTGTAACAGACAGACAACAGACCACGTCCTAAATATGCCAGCATCACTGTAGGTGCTGGCTGCTTTCACAATGTTCATTCCTCATTGTCCACTCAGTACAGCCCAGTATACTTTGGGTCTAGCTTTATTAGATGTGCTTCAGTTTCATAGAGCCAACTATGATGCCAGCACCCCTCATCCCAGATTGAAGATGTATCTAGAAGTATGACTAAGAAATCATTTTCTTATTCCCATTTTAAACACAATGGGCAAAAGTAGCATTATTTGATGCAAGATTTGGTGACTCCGATTCTTTCTGCCACCATCTTTTATTTTTTTCCCCACGATGAGCCCTTCTCAACCCATTTTCTTGCTCCCAGAGGGGGTTTTGAGTTATTATCCCCTAACTTTTAATTAGTGGGCTGGACAAATAATATTGCTAAACCTTCCTTTGTGTGTCCTTTCCCAAGGTACTTCAAATGATTTAATAAATATATTGTCACTGGATTCTTTCTACTGGGTAGGATGCATCCTGAAAAATACCAGACTTTCCGATCCGGCCCATAAATACCATCAGAATACCAGCAAGTCAAATTAAATTGATTCTAGCATTCCATCTTAAGGAACGCAATCAAAGCTCTAGTCCTGGGAAAATGAGATTTCTTTACCCTCTGCTCCAACTGCTCCACTGGCAACTCACTTTTGTGTCCCATTTTCAGCTTGATCTTGAGCTTACACTATGTTACCCTGCAAAGCCTGCCCTTCCTGCCTTTGTCAGCCACATTTTATTGCTTCAAGCACATATTCGAATTTTGCAGTACTTTTACTGCTTTGGGGTGAAGTATCATGAAATATGAAAAGGTCAATTGATATTGTATTTCTTGGTCCATTCCTGTCATGTTCATGCTGTGAAAAGTGATCCTTGAGCTGTTTAATATATGAGTTGATCTTCATGGTGATGCCAGTCTGGGTTGCTAGGCTCTATATTGTACCCTGGGCCAGGGCTTCAGTGAGAAGATAGGCAAAGTTCAAATCAGAAACACTGTCCATACCGGGTTCTTCTTGTTATTGTTCGGTCAGTAAGTCATATCTGACTCTGCGACCCCATGGCCTGCAGCACACCAGGCCTCCCTGTCCTTCACTGGCTCCTGGAGTTTGCTCAGACTCATGTCCATTGAGTTGGTGATGCCATCCAACCATCTCATCCTCTGTCATCCCCTTCTGCTCCTGCCCTCAATCTTTCCCAGCATCAGGATCTTTTCCAATGAGTCAGCTCTTCACATCAGGTGGCCAAAATATTGGAGTTTCAGCTTCCAATGAATATTCAGGGTTGATTTCCTTTAGGATTGACTGGTTTGATCTCCTTGCTGTCCAAGGGACTCTCAAGAGTCTTCTCCAGCACCAGAATTCTCCAGAACCACCAGCTTTTTAAAGAGTATTAAAAATCTCCCATACTCTGTGGACTGTCCAGTTTGGGCAGCCTACCGGCTCTGTGATGGGCCATTTATCTTCATGTTCTCCCACCAGAGGCACCTGTGCACATCACTGTCATCAATCAATCAATCATTGTCATCAATCTGGATCATCCTGGGAAACACAATGTCAGATAGAGATGGAGATTGTGCAGTTTGTGAGCCCACATGTGCGTGGCTTGTGACCCGAGGTGTCACCTCCTGGACCCTAGTGACTACATTCAAAGTCATACTTCCCTCCTCTTTTTTAAGACACGGGGACATTGATATGAACCACCAGTATTTGAGATTTGACTATTAAGTCCTGTCCCATAAAAGGTGAAATTTCAGTATAGCCTCTATGACTGATTTGCCAGACCAAACTGCTAGTCCATTCATTGGCCACAGCTTGAGAACCTAAAATTCTAAAGGGATGACCCTGGGTAATTTCATGTCCACTGGCACATCACACATGTTGTTCATTGGCTGGACTTAGACTTGCCTTCCTTCCTCCATCAAAGCCCTTCTACTGAAATGTTACACTCTTTTAGTCTCAGTCTTTCTCAGGTGGATGAGCAGCACCTTTAGCAAGACCCCAACTTGCTTTTTGAATTCAGAGACCCACATAGTGAGATCCAAATCTTGGTTGCTAGAGTTAGACTATCTGGTGAAGTAGTGTCCACCCAGGGAAGGCGGGGACTGTCACTTACTCATGGATCCTATGAACGCCTCCTTGTGTAACTGTGTTTTCTTCTCCTGAATGTAACTATTTCCTTTTAATCGGCAAGTTCTTTTGATGAGACTTAGCATGCACGCCCGCCCCTTCCTTATTTGAATGTCTTTCTGACATCATTCAAGATATCATAGAGATTTCTGATCTTGGAGTTATTTGGTGCCAGTCAGTAGGGCTCTAATTCCAAACAGTGCCGAGTAGCAGACTAGTTAGGAATGGCCTTTCAGAGGGAGAGTGGCTGAGTAGCTCCTTTGGGCCACCTCTGCACCAAATGCCCCACTCAGAGCTGAAGCATCTGGCATCTGCCAGGGTCAGCCCTCATTCAGCGTGGACTCAACCACCAATACTTCTGTTATCTCAGGAGTGCTGTGCTGGTTGGGATGCTGGCCTGAGCCCAGTCTGAGCCATAACTTGTGAATTTCAGCCAGAACTTTCTGCTGTTCTTCCCTTTCATAAACAGCCTTTCTGCTCATGCCTGTGCTCTGATGTACAGTCCAAGAGCACGCCGGCTGTGGATGTGCTTCGGTGATCTATCGAGTCCTTGTGCTTCCTTTCTTTCCAAAAGGTGGACTCAGAGTTAACAGGGGTTTTTAATATTTAATAAACTTTTCCATGTAGCTCTAGACCAAGACTAAGGATTTCACTTGTCAAGCTGGTGGGCCCTGGATTTTTGCCAGGTCAATTGGCTAACCTTCAAATGCCATTTGTCGAACCACTTTTTTCAAAGCAGGGTGTATTTCTTCTTCAGCGCAACCTATTTGCATTGTATCATCAATAGCATGAATCACAAAACACATGTGGTTTGAGGTTTGGTTTTGTTTCTGCTCTCCCCCAGGGAGGCAATACTTGGCTTTGGCAAATCCAAATTAAAACTAAGCATAGAATAAGAAGTGGAAATTTTAATTAACTATCAAGTTAAGGGGAGAAAAAAAGGGATTTTACTCGAGCCAAACTGAGGATTATAACCCAGGGAGCAGATTGTCAGGAAGCTCTGGGAACTGTTTCACCTGTTGGAAGTCAAAGGCAAAGTCACATACACTTTTGAGAAAAAGGATCATATGTTAAAATGACATACTGATATTTCATGTAAAGTTCACCAGAGATACATTGTCCAGGGAAGCACATAGAAGGGAGCAGCAGGTCACCATGACTCCCAACAGAGCTGAGAAAGAACACTGTTCTTTCAAGAAGTTACATTGCTACAACCTAGAGGGGTGGCATGGGGAGGAAGATGGGAGAGAGGTTCAAGAGGAAGGGAACATATGTCTACCTATGGCTGATCCATGTTGATGTTTGGCAGAAACCAACACAATTCTGTAAAGCACTAATCCTTCAATTAAAAGGTAAATAAATAAATAAAAGAAGTTACATTGTTAGCATCAGAAGAAAGAAAAAAAAACTGCTTTACGGTTTATCTGGCCCTTCCATCTTTGAAGAGCTCTGGTTAATGTGTTAATGTGGGTGCGCACTGCATTTTGGGGAGGGAGGAGGCCCAAGCAAACAGAAGGAATTTAATATTTAATTTTGTTTCTTGCCTTCGTTGTTGCTGTTCAGTCGCTCAGTCGTGTCTGACTCTTTGCGACCCCGTGGACTGCAGCATGCAGGCTTCCCTGTCCTTCACCGTCACCCGGAGCTTGCTCAAACTCATGTCCATTGAGTCGGTGATGCCACCCAACCATCTCGTCCTCTGTCGTTCCCTTCTGTTCTGCCCTCAATCTTTCCCAGCATCAGGGTCATTTTCAGTGGGTCGGTTCTTCGCATCAGGTGGCCAAAGTATTGGAGTTTCAGTTTCAACATCAGCCCTTCCAATGAATATTCAGGATTTATTTCTTTTAGGATTGACTGGTTTGATCTCTTTGCAGTCCAAAGGACTCTCAAGAGTCTTTTCCAGCTTCACAGTTCAAAAGTATCTATTCTTTGGCGGTCAGCCTTCTTTATGGTCCAAATCTCACATCCATACATGACTACTGGAAAAACCACAGCTTTGACTATACGGACCTTTGTTGGCAAAGTAACGTCTCTGCTTTTTTAATATGCTGTCTAGGTTTGTTATAGCTTTTCTTCCAAGGAGCAATCATCTTTTATATTTTTTTTTCTTGTCTGCCTTAAAATATGAATTTTATTTCATCAGTTTCTTTACCCTGATCTGTTAGATGCCAGGGGCACGATTTCCCTTTCACTTAGACTTACTGAGAACTGTAATTCCTTTTTTTAAAATTTATTTTTGGCTGGGCTGGGTCTTCGTTGCTGTGCATGGGCAAGCGGGGGCTACTCTTGTTGCGGCGCGTGGGCTTCTCATTTCAGTGGCTTCTCTTGTTGCGGAGCATGGGCTCCAGGGTACCCAGGCTTCAGAAGGTGAGGCACGTGGGATCAGTAGTTGTGGCTCCTGGGCTCTAGAGCACAGGTTCAATAGTTGTGGCCCACAGGCTTAGTTGCTCTGCGGCATGTGGGATCTTCCTGGATCTGGGATGGAACCCGGGTGTCCTGCATTGGCAAGTGGATTCTTCATCACTGAGTGACCAGGGAAGCCCCAAGAACTATAATTTCTTATGCAACAATCTCTTGCCTTCTTGTCTCCTCTCCTGCCTCAGCTCTTCTGTTGCTCAAATCCTTCCTGTGTTCTAATGACGTGTCTGCTCTAATGCTGTAATAGTCAGAAGCAGTTGCCTTGTGTTTTGAGGACACAGTGCTAATAGTGAGAAGATGTCTAGGGACGTGGGTCATGCTGAGCCTGCACCGAGCACAGGATCCCAAGTGACAGCCAAAACTGTGTTTTCTTTAGTGCATTCATTATTCTTGTGTTTCTGAGTCCTCTAAAGCAAGAGTCAGCAAACTGTGGCTCTTGGACCAAATCTAGCTCAGTGCTGTGCTCAGTTGTGTCCAACCCTTTGCGACCCCATGAACTGTAGTCCACCAGGCTCCTCTGTCCATGGGGATTCTCCTGGCGAGAATACTGGAGTGGGTTGCTATGCCCTCCTCCAGGGGATCTTCCCAACCCAGGGATCGAATCCAGTTCTGCATTGCAGGTGGATTCTTTACTATCTGAGCCACTAGGGAAGCCCAAGAATACTGGAGTGGGTAGCCTATTCCTTGTCCAGGGGCTCTTTCTGATCCAGGAATCAAACTGGGCTCTCCTGCATTGCAAGTGGTTTCTTTACCAGCTGAGTTACCAGGGAAGTTACCCAGTCTGTTTTTTACTCCTTACCAATTAAGAATCATTTTTAAATTTATTTATTTATTTATTATTGGCCACACCATGCTTCTGGGTGTGTGGGATTGAACCTTTGCCCCCTGACATGGAAGAGTCGAGTTGTAACCGCTGGACTTCCAGGGAAGTCCTGGTTTTTACATTTTTAAGTTGTTTAAAATTTAAAAAATAATATGTGACAGAAACTACATGTGGCCCACAAAACCTGAAATGTTTACTGTCTGACCAGTTACAGAAAAAGTTTGCCAACCCCTGCTCTAAAGCACAGGGCCCAGGGTAGGGGTTCCTCTTGCCCAGATCCAGAAAAGTAGCCTCCACTATTTCTTTCCCACATCACTTCCAAGTGTCTGAGAGTGAGCACAAACCCAGAGTCTTAGCTGTGGTATTTTAGCTCCATCTGCTGGTCCAGGGTTTTTCACCAGTGCTGTAAGTATGGGAAAGTTTTTGCAAGTTTCAACTTCCTTTCACTGATCAATGGATTGGTTTAATTCACTGAGCTAGCCTATTGGAATTCAAGGTAGATTTTTCCATGTTTCACTGGGTTATATTTGTTTACACACAACTCAAGACTTGAAACCACCAATGGTTAGCGGTCCAACTCTACATCACAATAGTAGCCACAAATGAAAGTGAGGCAAATACAGGACCAATAGTCATGTCATTTCTTTCTGGGAGATGAGAAGTAATAGAAAGGACAGGTAAATAGTCATTATGTTGTAAGAAAATGGTGGTGGGGAAGAGATGGCGAGCTCAGGTTTCAACACATTAGACCAATTAAACTTCACCTTCTGGTATTATGGTAGTTTAAAATTTTTTATATACTTGTGTATGCTTATTTATAAGTGAAATGAATGACAGCAGTGATAAAATGGCTAGGTGGGAGAAATTAGGATTGTTTTGTTACTATAAGTTATTCATGCGACTCAGGAAGTGGTATAGTGTTATTTGAAAGTGGACTTGAGTTCACTGTAAATGTTTATTGGAAATTCTAGGGCAACCACTAGAGGGAAAACAATGGATAATAGTTATGCTAAGAAAGGAGAGAAAATGGAGTCATATAAAAATATCAGTTAAAACCACCAAAGGCAGAAAAAGAGTAGAAGACAAAAACAAAAAGAAATGAAGAACAAGGGCAACAAATAGAAAATAGTAATGGATATGGTAGATATTAATCCAACTAGATCAATAATTACTTTGAACATCATTGCTCTAAAGGCACTGATTAAAAGACCAGAGATTGTCAGAGTGGATCAAAAAATAAGACCCCACCATATGTTGTCCAGATGAAACCTACTTTGATTATTAAAAAATTTTATTGGAGTAGAGTTGATTTACTGTTTGTTTCAGATGTACAGCAAGGTGAATCAGTTATACATAAACATATATCCACTCCTTATGTCTAGACCGTTACAGAGTACTGAGTCATGTTTTCCATGCTAGACAGCAGGTCTTTATTTGTTATCTGTTTTATATATAGTAGTGTGTATATGTCATCCTCAGTCTTCTAATTTACTCCTCCCCTATCAGGGGGTCTCTTATCCCCTGATAACCATAACTTTGTCTGCTACATCTGGGACTCTATATCTGTTTTGTAAATAAGTTCATTTGTACCCTTTTAAAAAAGATCTATATATAAGTGATGTCATATTATATTTGTTTTTCTCTAGAAACCTACTTTAAATATAAAGATTCATGTAGATTAAAAGTAAATAGATGGAGAGGAATATACTATATTAACACTAATCAAAAGAAAGCAGGAATCAGATTTCTTTCTTTACTGGGAAATCAGACTTCAAGGCAAGGGATAAAAAAGAATGTATAACACCCAAATAAGTAAAGTAAAAAAGAGAAATAAACTCAATGAGTCCCATAGCTCAAGGGTTAGCAAACTACAGCCTATAAGCCAAATCTGGCCGGTTGCCTGTCTTCTGTTTGTTTTTTGAATGGCCCGCAAGCTAAAAATAGTTTTATGTTTTAAATGGTTGAAAAAAAATCAAAAGAAGAATATTTTATGACAAGTCCAAATTGTACAAAATACAAATTTCAGAGCCTGTCCATGGAGTTTTATTAGAACATGGGCAAGCTCATTTGTTCCCAACTTGCCTGGAAAAGTCTCGACTGAGCCTGGACAGCCCACAGAACCTCAACAATTCACTCTCTGTCCCCTTTGCCAACCTCTGAGACAGAAAACAGGAAAACAGAGAAAAGTAAAGCGGCAAGACGGTCAATACACTACTGGGTAACACCAGTATTACAAGTCATCAGCATTATCACCATGATCAATAGATAACCTTGAAGTCTACTTTCTGAAAAGCTTCACATAAGGTGAAAATGTCCAACAGACAGTTGGCAATAGAGGACTGGAGAGAGGAGTGAGGTCAGAGCTCGCCTTCCGTTGCTTCTTTGGGGTCCAGCTTTGCCCCCTGCCCTGCCTCTGAAGGTATCACCGATCCGGGCCCCGCCCCGCCGCAGGCCCCGCCCCGCCGCGGGCTCTCAGCCGATGAGCCCCACTCTTCCTCTTCAGCTGCAGGGAGCCGTCATGGTTGCCTCCTGTGTCCAGATGCTGGTGGGCTTCTCAGGCCTCATTGGCTTCCTCATGCGCTTCATCGGCCCCTTGACCATTGCTCCCACGATCTCCCTGGTGGCTCTGCCTCTCTTCGATTCCGCGGGTGAGGACGCTGGGATCCACTGGGGGATTGCTGCCACGTAAGTACCCTCCGGGGTCTGAGGGCCATTTGAGTTCCCTCTAGGGGAAGGTTACCCAGTTAAAAGAGCGAGTCCTGGATATTGGCAAGCTCAGGTGGTTTACAAGTACTTTCATGAACATTTGTTGTTGTTCAGTGGCCAAGTCGTGTCGGACTCTTCGTGACCCCATGGACTGCAGTATGCCAGGCTTCCTTGTCCCTCACCATCTCCTGGAGTTTGCCCAAGGTCATGTCCCTTGAATAGATGATGCCATCCAACCATGTCATCCTCTGTTACCCTCTTCTCCTTCTGCCTTCAATCTTTACCAGCATCAGGGTCTTTTACAATGAGTCAGCTGTTCGCTTCAGATGGCCAAAGTATTGGAGCTTCAGCTTCAGCATCAGTCCTTCCAAAGAGTATTCAGGGTTGATTTCCTTTAAGATGGACTGGTTTGATCTTGCTTTCCAAGGGACTCTCAAGAGTCTTTTCCAACACCACAGTTCGAAAGCATCAATTCTTCAGCGCTCTGCCTTCTTTATTGTCCAGCTCTTACACCTATACATGACTACCGGAAAGATCATAGCTTTGACTAGATGGACCTTTGTCAGCAAAATGATATCTTTGCTTTTTAACACACTCTCTAGTTTTGTCATAGCTCTCCTGCCAAGAAGCAATTGTCTTCTAATTTCGCGGCTGCAGTCACCATCTGAAGTGATTTTAGAGTCCAAGAAGAGGAAATCTGTCACTGCTTCCATATTTCCCCTTCTATTTGCCATGAAGTGATGGGACCAGATGACATGATCTTAATTTTTTTAATATTGAGTTTTAGGCTGACTTTTTCACTCTCCTCTTTCACCCTCATCAAGAGGCTCTCTAGTTCATGTACATTATAATACCTTAAAAAGCAGTGAAATGGCTATTTAGAATGTATTATTACTATTTATTTGTTATTAGTCCTCACAGACAATGAGTTCATCACAGGCAGTGTATAAACATACTTCGTGCAGGGTTCACTGAAGGCTGATGCTACCTGTCCCTTGCCTCCTAGGTTTTCACTGAGCAAGTATTTGTACACCTCCAGCTCCTGGGAAGGGTACAGAGACATAGCCCAGCTCTCAAGCATTTGGTAGTTTAGCGGAGAGTTAAGACTTGAGTCCAGGTACCTGTGACACCAGGAGACAGTGATGAGGGTCCCAGAGTGTCACGCTTGTTCAGGAGATGGGGTAGTGACAGCCAGCTTGTGGGGGATGGAGAGGGTAGGGGAAGAGTGTCAGGAAGGCTTAGGAGTGGGGTGGGGAAGAGGCCCTCAACATTTAAACAGAGCTTTGGAGGAATATGGCAACAACAGATGGATGTGTTCATTCATTCTGACCTCAAGGGCCTGCAGGACCACCTGGGAGAAAAGATGGTCTTTGACTCTGGCCTCGTTGGCTCCAGTATGGATCTATGCAGCTGTCATGCTCATTTCTCAGGTCCCAGGGAATAGTAGTCCTCTACCCACTCTTCCTCTTCAGCCCCCGGCAGCCTCTGAAAGGGGCCCGCCCACCTGTTCCCAGCTGGCAGGATGCAGAACAGGGCCTAGATGAGGACCTTCCTAGCACAGCCCCTCTCCCCAGACCCAGAGGCACACGGTGGCTCAGCTTCCTGGATGCTTGCTCTGGATGAGCCCCAGCTTGCCAGGTTGGGTGTGGTTTGTTTCTGTTTCAGGACCATCTTCCTCATCGTGCTGTTTTCTCAGTACCTGAAAAACATCGCAGTGCCCATGCCCGTTTATGGACGAGAGAAGAAGTCTCACACCTCTAAGTTCTACCTGTTTCAGGTCTTCCCTGTAAGAAGCACTCCCCACCCGCCGCCATTCTTAGCTGACTCACCTGGAGAGTGAGGGCAGCTTCTTGCTCACCCAGACGGGCCTCAAGTCAAATGCTCTCCACCTGCAGTGGCCTCTCCTCCTAAGCCTCCCCTAACTGCTCCTCCCCACCCTGCCCATGGGTGGTGGGAGCATTGGCTTAATGCCCTATAGCTCCTCCCTCTATGCTTCTCTCCTGCGGGAGCAGAGAGCTTGCCCCAGGTTGCTACAGTGGTCGCCAGTGTAGGACAGCTTCCTCATGTTTCCCGGGACGTCCTCAGAGCATGGCCCTGGGGGAGATAGCCAGATCACCACTATGGGTGCAGAACGTAGGGCCAAGATGCTTAGGTTCTTTCTCATTGGTTCCTGGATGACTCAGATGGTGCCTCCTTTTTCAGAGTCTTCTCTGTTGAATTTGTTCCAGTCTGTCAAGCAGGCATAGTTGTCAACCCCATAAAGATGTTTTCAGGTTTAATTCACCTGTGAACTACATTCTGCATTATAAAAAAGATACATACATATAATGATCTCATTGATCCTTCCACAACCCTGTAGGCCAGTGGTTCAGAAGTTCAGTGTACATAAGATTCACTTGGAAACATTGCTAAAAATACAGATGTCTGGGGTTCTACCACCAGAGATTAAAAATCAATACATCTGAGGATGCAACTTTAAGAAATCCTGCTTCAGGCTCTGCAGAGCAATGGCTGAAATTCCATTGTACAGATGAACAAACTGAGGCTCAGGGAGTTTGAAGCAAGTCATGTGACCAGCAAACAGTAGAAAGGGAGTCAGCTTGCAGTCCTTCTAACACAGGCCTTGTCTACTTTCCTAGACATCTCTGCCTCTACCAGGCATAAGGTCTCTCTATGGTTTATTGTCTGTGTTTCTTTACTGTGCTACTTATCTACTGACACACAGATTTCTGTTGTCACTGTAAGGGTTCCTAATCCAACACTGCCTCATTTTGAAGAGCTTTCCTGAATTCTCTCTTTTGCCCAACCCTGCTGGGAGGTGTGGACAGGGGCAGGGAGTGGGACCAGGTGTGAAGGGCACCTCCCTTCTGTAGGTGCTGCTGGGGCTCTGCATCTCGTGGCTGCTCTGCTTCGTGCTCACAATCACTGATGCCCTCCCTTCAGCACCCACAGCCTACGGGTACCTGGCCCGCACTGACACCAAAGGCAACGTCCTGAGCCAGGCTCCGTGGTTTCGCTTCCCTTACCCAGGTAATGAGAAGACTGGGCCCTTACTGCCTGGGACACATGCTTCCTAGGTCTGTCCATGGGGCTCAGGGCACCAGAGCGGGTGGTGAATGGAGCCAGGGGTGGGGGGATGGAGAATCTTTCCAAGGGATCTGACAACAGCCTGTGGTGGGGAAAAGCACAGAGGAACCCTGACCTCTAGCTAGCATCTGGATCTCCTCCTGGACTTGGTGGGTCCCACACAAGGGAGGCTCGGGACTGAATGGGAAAATTCCTGGGTTGGAGGTCAAGACCATCCCTTAGGCCTCTTCTGGTCTCCTCTCCCTGCAGTTCTTGGCTCAGGTTGTGTGAATAAGCACGTTTCAGTGGTGATAGGCAGGGGTGGCCTCATGGGCTAAGGAGCTGCGGCCTCCCTGAGTAAGTATCTTGACTTCAGAATGCTTCAGGGCCTTCCTGGGAAAAGGCCGGGTTGCTGGTTCTTCGTGTGCACTGCGACCTCGAGTTCAGGGCATTGACCTACCCGCAGGGAGGCACGGGTAAGGCAGGGGTTCAAGATAAAGTCTCAGGACAGTTTTGGGGCTGGAAGACGTGTTGCCCAGTTTTTAAAGCCTTCCGGAGAATCCTCTTGGAAAGAAATTATTTGGGGTCCAGTAACCTGCTGTCTTCTGGGTTAATATTCCCTCTGCATTGCATTTTCAGGACAGTGGGGCCTCCCCACCGTCAGCCTGGCTGGGGTCTTTGGGATCATCGCAGGGGTAATCTCCTCAATGGTGGAGTCAATAGGCGATTATTATGCCTGTGCCCGCCTGGTGGGGGCGCCACCGCCCCCGAAGCACGCCATCAACCGAGGCATTGGCATCGAGGGCCTGGGCTGCCTGCTGGCAGGGGCCTGGGGGACAGGGAACGGCACCACCTCCTACAGCGAGAATGTGGGCGCGCTGGGCATCACCAGGGTAAGGCTGCAGACAGTGGTCCGTGGGTACGTGTGTGTGGCAGGGGTTGGTGGGGTGGTGTGCAGGCTAAGTACCTGGATCTGTCATCCACGTCTTATTTGCTTATTGTTGCTGCAACAGATTACCACAAACTTAATGGCTTTCAACAACCCAAATTTATTATCTTACTAACCTGGAGGTCAGAACTCCAATACAGGTCTCACAGGACTACAGTAAAGGTGTTAGCAGGGCTACCTTCCTGCCTGGAGGCTCCAGGGGAGAATCCATTGCCTTGCTTTTTCCATCATCTAGAGGCTCCCCACATCCTTGGCTATGGCCCCTTTCCCCCATATTAGAGCCAGCAACATTGCCTCTCTCTGACCTTTCTTCCTTTGTCACGTCTCCCTTTGACTACACCTGGGAAAAATTATCTGCTTATGTGGGTATGTGTAATTAGATTGGGCCCACCTGGGTAATTCAGGTTACTCTCTCCATCTCAAAATCCTTAAGTCCCCTTTGCCATGTGAGTTTTGGGATCAGGATGTGGACATCTTTGAGGAGCCGTTATTCTGCTTACTGTTCTTGACCTTCCTGCTTGTGCTTACCTGTCCCTGCATGTCCCAAGGGTACCTCTCACTCAGCACGGCCCCTTTCTTACCTCTCCTCCTTGTAAACTTGTCCTAGTGAATTCACCCAAGGCATCCTTACCGTCTCTGTCCTGTACCCCTCACGGTGGATTCCGTTTCTCAGTGTGCCTCTGGCCCTCCTGTCCTCTTTTCTCCAACCGGACCACAGCTTGATCAACCATCTCTCACCTGAACATGGCAGCATCCCTACCTGTCTCTTCCCAGGATCTTGCCCATCTCTCAACTAGCTGCCATGTGGCTGCCCAAGGATCTTTCTGGAACCCAATTAAATTAGTCCCTGCTTATCTCTTCTGGGCTCCCATTTTCCACAGGAAAGCCCCATAAGTTCAGCACAAGTTCTTCAAGATGGTGCTTTTAAGAAGGCTTAGAAAAGAATATTATTATGATGTTGCTTTCCCGTCTGCTTTAGTGCAGAGGTGCGGTGTTTCCCAGAACAAGTGAAGTCACCTTTGGAGAATACAGAGCCCGCTACTCACTTCCCCTCTCTGCATTTTCTGATTGCTCCCTCAGACCTATCCACCTCTGTGTCTGCATGACCTCGGGCCCACAGTGGGAGCTAAAATGTGTGAGCAACAGCAGAGCCAGCACCCACCCCTGGAGCAGTTGACACCATGGATGCTTGGATATTTTCCCAAAGTTTCCAAACCTTTAGTGCAAGTGAAAGGAATGTTTTTCCATGTGAGGAACACTGACCCACACAGAAATATAACAGGAATGGGCTACACAAGTAAAAAGCAGCAACTATTTTTCCTGCTAAAGGAAGCAAATATCATGCAGAACAGAAAATTATACTCAATAAACAGAATAAAAATTTTTTTGATGTATCATTTCTAAATTAAGGCTGTTTAGAATAGAGGGGGGAGAAGGCAATGGCAACCCACTCCAGTACTCTTGCCTGGAAAATCCCATGGATGGAGGAGCCTGGAAGGCTGCAGTCCATGGTGTCGCTGAGGGTCGGACACGACTAAGCGACTTCACTTTCACTTTTCACTTCATACATTGGAGAAGGCAATGGCAACCCACTCCAGTGTTCTTGCCTGGAGAATCCCAGGGACGGAGGAGCCTGGTGGTCTGCTGTCTATTGGGTTGCACAGAGTCGGACACGACTGAAGCGACTTAGGAGCAGAATAGAGGGGAGGAGCAGGGAAGAAAGGTACATGAGCAGGCTGCAAATCCCGTTGTTGTTCAGATGCTCAGTTGTATCCTACTCATTGCGACCCCATGGACTACAGTTCAGTCTAGCTGTTCAGTCGTGTCTGAATCTTTGTGATCCCATGGACTGCTGCACGCCAGGTTTCCCTGTCCTTCACCATCTCCCAGAGTTTGCTCAAACTCATGTCCATTGAGTCAGTAATGCCATCCAACCGTCTCGTCCTCTGTAGTCACCTTCTCCTCCTGTCTTCAATCTTCCCCAGCATCAGGGTGTTTTCTAATGAGTTGATTCTTCGCATCAGGTGGCCAAAGTATGGGAGCTTCAGCTTCAGCATCAGCCTTTCTAATGAATATTCAGGGTTGATTTCCTTTAGGATGGACTGGTTTGATCTCCTTACAGTCTAAGGGACTCTCAAGAGTGTTCTCCAACACCACAGTTCAAAAGCATCAGTTCTTTGATGTTCAGTCTTCTTTATGATCCAACTCTCACATCCATATGTGACTACTGGAAAAACTATATCTTTGACTATACATACTTTTGTGGGCAAAATAATGTCTCTGCTTTTTAATATACTATCTAGGTTGGTCATAGATTTTCTTCCAAGGTGCAAGCGTCTTTTAATTTCATGGCTGCAGTCACCATCTGCAGTGATTTTGGAGCCCAAGAAAATAAAGTCTGCCACTGTTTCCATTGTTTCCCCATCTATTTGTCATGAAGTGATAGGACCAGATGCCATGATCTTCGTTTTTTGAATATTAAGTTTTAAGCCAGCTTTTCCACTCTCCTCTTTTACTTTCATCAAGAGGGTCTTTAGTTCTTCTTCACTTTCTGCCATAAAGGTGGTGTCATCTGCATATCTGAGGTTATTAATATTTCTCCCGGCAATCTTGATTTCAGCTTTTGCTTCATCCAGTCAGGCATTTCACATGATGTACTCTGCATATAAGTTAAATAAGCAGGGTGACAATATACAGCCTTGATGTACTCCTTTCCTGGTTTGGAACCATTCCTTTTTTCCATGTCTGGTTCTAACTGCTGCTTCTTGACCTACATACAGGTTTCTCCGGTGGAAGGTAAGGTGGTCTGATATTTCTGTCTCTTTAAGAATTTTCCAGTTTGTTGTGATCCACACAGTCAAAGGCTTTAGCATAGTCAGTGAAGCAGAAGTAAATGTTTTTCTGGATTTTTCTTGCTTTTTTCTGTGATCCAGGGGATGTTGGCAATTGGATTTCTGGTTCCTCTGTCTTTTCTAAATCCAGCTTGTGTATCTGGAAGGTCATGGTTCATGTACTGTTGTTGAAACCTGGCTTAGAGAATTTTGAGCATTACTTTGCTAGCATGTGAAATGAGTGCAACTGTGCAGTAGTTTGAACTTTCTTTGGCATTGCCATTCTTTGGGACTGGAATGAAAACTGACCTTTTTCAGTCCTGTGTCCGTTGCTGAGTTTTCCAAATATTGGCATATTGAGTGCAGTACTTTCACAGCATCATCTTTTAGGATTTGAAATAGCTCAGCTAGAATTCCTTCACCTCCACTAGCTTTGTTCATAGTGATGTTTCCTAAGGCCCACTTGACTTCACACTCCAAAATGTCTGGCTTTGGATGAGTGATCACAGCATTGTGATTATCTGGGCCATTAAGTAATTTTTTATACAGATCTGTGTATTCTCTCCACCTCTTCTTAATATCTTCTGTGTCTATTAGATCCATACTGTCCTTTATTGTCCCCACATTTGCATGAAATGTTCCCTTAGTATCTCTAATTTTCTTGAAGAGATCTCTAGTCTTTCCCATTCTTTTGTTTTCCTGTATTTGTGTGCATTGTTCATTTAGGAAGGCTTTCTTATCTCTCCTTGCTATTCTTTGGAACTCTGCATTCAGATGGGTATATCTTTCCTTTTCTCCTTTGCTTTTCACTAGTTCTTGGTTCTCTCCTAGTTGGTGGGTTGGGAAGTGGGGGACAGGTGGTGGTATTGGGGGAGGAATTAGGTTGGTCAGAGACTTCCCATCACTTCTCTAGGGTGTTGTAGCTTCCAGCCCAAATGTCAATCCTGAGACCAAAAGAGGCCCAGGGCTGCATGGTAAATTCTGTGGTGGTAGGATTTGGGAGGGCTTCCCTGGTGGCTCAGAGGTTAAAGCGTCTGCCTCCAATGTGGGAGACCCGGGTTCAATCCCTGGGTTGGGAAGATCCCCTGGAGAAGGAAATGGTAACCCACTCCAGTATTCTTGCCTGGAGAATCCCATGGATGGAGAAGCCTGGTAGGCTACAGTCCACGGGGTCGCAAAGAGTCGGACACGACTGAGCAACGGAACGGAACGGAGGATTTGGGATGACCTGCCATTTATGAGATCATCAGTGTATCCAAAGGGCATTGGTTGAACCTGACAAGTTGATTTATTGTGCTTAGATTCATGCTTAGTTCCCACAGTTCATTGTTAGGGCTGTAAACAAAACAGAAGTTTCCTTTGATGTGTAAATTCTTATCACGTGTTTTCTTATGAAGTCAGTTAAATAAATTGTGCTCATGGGCTTCTCAAGGCAAGAATACTGAAGTGGTTTGCCATTCCCTTCTCCAGTGGACCATGTTTTGTCAGGCCCTGTATATCAGGGGCACGCCCTTCAGCCACTCCATGTAGCCAGAGGACATGACTGGTGCTCTGGTTGTCCCACTGCTGGTCCTCGCTGAGCGTGTAAACCTTCACCAGCCACCAGGTGTCAGTCATTGGTCAATGTGCTCTTAAGCTGGGAAGAAAAATAAGCAAAGGTAAAATCTGCTACTTTATCACTACACTAATGAACTTCAAGTTGTTGACATTGGAGTATCTTAAAATTTTTAAAAATTGTGGTAAAAGACACATAAAATCTACCATCTTAATATTTTTGAAGTGTACAGTTCAGTACTATTAAGTGTATAATGCTGTGCGACAGATCTCCAGAGCTTTTTATTCCTACAAAACAAACTACCCTGGAGTATCATTTTAATGGTTTTGTTTGTTTTTTTGCTTTTTTACATTTTGGCTGGGCCACATGGCATGTGGGATCTTCGTTCCATGACCAGGGATGAAACTTGCACCCTGGGAAGCCCTGTCAAACATTGCCCATGTATGCATGGACTTATTTGTGGGCTCTCAATTCTGTTCCCTTGGTGTATGTGTCTATTTTTAATGCTAGCACCATACTGTTTTGACTACTATAGTTTTGTAGTATAGTTTGAAATCAGGATTTGAGGTGCCTCCAGCTTTATTTTTCTTTTTCAGGTTTGCTTTATCTATTTGGCATCTCTTGTGCTTACATAAGCATTTGAGGGGGCTTCCCTGGTGGTTCAGATGGTTAAGAATCCTCCTGCAATACAGGAGACCTGGGTTTGATCCCTGGGTCAGGAAGATCCCCTGGAGAAGGGAATGGCTACCCACTCCAGTAGTCTTGCCTGGAGAATTCCATGGACAGAGGGTCCTGGTGGGCTGCAGTCCATGGGGTTGCAAAGAGTGGACACAATGGAACAATTGACACTATACTACTATAGATGAGCATTTAGGATTTTTTTTCTATTCCTGTGAAAATGCTGTTGAAAATTTGATAGGGATTGCATTGAAACTGTAGATGGCTTCAGTAATATGGAGAGTTAGCAATACTAATTCTTCAGGTCATTACATAATATACCTTTGCATTTATTTGTGTCTTCTTTAGTTTCTTTCATCAAAGTCTTATAGTTTCCACCTCCTTGTTTAAATTCGTCTTTAAATATTTTATTGTTTTTGATGCTATTGTGAATCGGTATGTTTTCTTTTTCAGATGTTTTATTATTAGTGTAGAAATATGTGAAATTTCTGTATGTTGATTTTCTATCCTGTAACTTTACTGAATTCACTGATTAGTTTGAACAGTTTCTTAGTGGAGTCAGGATTTTCTACATATGAGATCATACCATCTGCAAATAAAGATAATTTTACTTCTACCTTTTTTATTTGGATGCCTTTTCTTTCTTTATGTTACCTCGTTCCTATGGCTGTGGACTTCCAGTAATATGTTGAATAGGAGTGGTGAGAGTTGCCACCCTAGTCTTGTTTCTGATCTGATCTTAGATGAAAAGTTTCCCACCTTTCAGAATTGAGTATGATGTTAGTTGTGGGCTTTTTATATATGCCTTTAGGTATATTCTTTCTATATTTGATTTGTTGAAAGTTTTTCTTTTAATCAAGAAATGATGTTCAATTTTTTCCAGTGCTTTTTCTGAATCTATTGAGATGATCAGATATTTTTATCTTTCATTCTATTAATGTGGTGTATCACATTTATTGATTTGCATATGTCGAGACATTCTTGCATCCCAGAGATAAATCCCAGTTGATCATGGTGTATGATCCTTTTAATGTGCTGTTAAATTTGGTTTGCTAATATTTTGTTGATAGTTTTTGTATCTATATTCATCAAGGATATTGGTCTGTACAGTTGACCCTAGAACAATATGGGAAATAGGGTGGGATTAGGCACACCAACCCTCCTCGCAGCCAAAAATCCTTGTATAACTTATGGTTGGATCTTTGTACATGTGGTCCCTCCATATCCGTGGTTCCATCATATCTGTGGTTCCACGTTCACAGATTCAGCCTGCCATGGATAGTTTAGTGCTGCAGTGTTTACTGTTGAAAAATATCTGCATGTAGAGGAACCTACACAGTTCCAAATCATTGTTCAAGGGTCACCTGTACTTTCTTTGCTTGTAGTGTCCTTATCTGACTTTGGTACTGCCAGGGTAATGCTGGCCTCCTATAAGCAGCTTGTGAAGTAAGAATTTTTAATTCCACCTGATAAATTTGAAGGCTGATATTTGGAAAGGTTAGAGGCAGCTAGTTAGAGGCAGAGTTGGAACTGGCTCTCAAACCCCATTCTTAAGCATTGGGCCACTCCTTCCCGAAAGAGACTTCTTGCCACTTCTTCACAAAAAGCTGTCCAGAGAAGGAGCAGTGGAGTCAGGACTTGAAGATAGGTATGAGAAGAGCAGAGAGGAGAGGTGAGGGCAGAGGCTGGGACCCAAGGTCAAACCCTCATCCTTTCCCAAACCCCGTGAGAAGTAGAGGGGGGTCCTCCTGCAGGACCCCTGGAGCTGTTGTTTGTGATTCCCCAGAAGAGCGCAGAGGTCTCCAGGGCATGTGGCCTGGCTGGAGCTCAGCCACCATCTGTATCCCTTCTCTCTGAGTGCTGCAGGTAGGAAGCAGGATGGTGATTGTCACTGCGGGCTGCGTGCTGCTCCTGATGGGCATATTTGGGAAGATCGGGGCTGCGTTTGCCACCATCCCGACACCTGTGATCGGAGGCATGTTCCTGGTGATGTTCGGGGTCATCACTGCCGTGGGGATTTCCAATCTCCAGGTGAGGCAAGGGACCCTCAGCAGCATTGTATCTCCTGAGCGGAGCCCATGGGAATGGAGATGAATGGAACAGGCCGGGGACAAGGGAGGAGAAGGGAATCCTCCAGTCCCAGCAAATGCACCGGCCCCAAATGGAGGGAAGAAATAACCGGAAACATCCAAACTTCTGAAAGACAAAACTTCATCCGTTTGGATTGGATTATCCAAACCACTCAGCTCCCAGGGTCAAGGGGGCATTGGGACTTGACTGAGAGCCTGTGCCCTCTGAATCCGACATCCCCCTCCAACCTCCAGTGATGGGTGAACAGGGGGCACTTTGGAGGGGTGCTTGGTGTTCAGTATAGGTGCTGATGGCTGCGGGCCTCTCTCTTGCAGTACGTGGACTTGAACTCATCCAGAAACCTCTTCATCTTCGGCTTCTCCATCTTCTGTGGGCTTGCCATTCCCAACTGGGTGAACAAGAACCCAGAGAGGCTCCACACAGGTGATTCTCCGTCCTCTAGACTGTGACCGTTCCAGGGGCAGAATGGGGCCCTTGGTTCCTAGGAATTCCTGTCACTTCTTTGAAATTAACTATAGTCACCATGTTGAACATTACATCGCCATTACTTATTTCCAGTTTTGTTGAGATATTACTGGCATACATCACTGTATGAGTTCCAGGTATACAGCATAAAGTTTTGATGTACATCCATTGTGAAATGATTACCATAAATCCAGTTAACACCATCGTCTCATATGGATACAATAAAAAGAAGTGGAGGTAAAAAGGAAAAAAATATCTCCTCATAGCGAGAACTCTTAGGGTTTATTCTGTTAAGAACTGTATGGTTAACATACAGCAGCATTAACCATAGTTTTCATGTTGTACGTTACACTGCTCATACTTATCTCATAACCGGAAGTGTGTACCTTCTGATCACCCTCCTCCAGCACCTCCTTCTTCTCCCACTTCCCGCTTCTGGTAACTGCAAATCTGATCTCTTTTTCTATGAGTTTTTTTTTTTTTTTAAGAGTCTACATATAGTGAGATCATACGTATTTGTTTTTCTCTCTCTGATTTATTTCACAGCACAATGCCCTTAAGGTCTATCCATGTTGTGTAAACAGCAACATTTCATTCTTTTCCTTATGGCTGGATAATACCCATTGTAAATATACACCACATTTTCTTTAGTTGCTCATCCACTTCTGAACACTTAGGTTCTTTCCGTATCTTGGCTGTTGTAAATGATGCTACTGTGAATGTGGCTGTGCATGTATCTATTTGAGTTGGTGTTTTCATTTTCTTTGAATAAATACCCAGAAGTGGAATTGCTGGGTCATATGGTAGTTCTATTTTTAATTTTTTAAGGAATATCCATGCTGTTTTCCATATGGCTGCACTAATTTACAGTCCCATCAATGATACATAAGGGTTTCTGTGTTTCCACATCCTTGCCAACACTTCTCAGTTCTTTTTGGTAAAAGTCATCCTCACAGGTGTGAGATGAATATCCCACTGTGGTTTTGATTTGCATTTCCCTGATATCAGTGATGTTGAATACCTTTCACATACTCGTTGGTCACCTGGACATCTTCTTTGGAAAAGTCTCTATTAAGATCCTCTGCCCATTTTTTAATTCCTGTCACTTTTGTCTCCACTCTAGGGATTCTTCAGCTGGACCAAGTCATCCAGGTGCTGCTGACCACAAGCATGTTTGTTGGTGGACTTCTGGGATTTCTGTTGGACAACACCATCCCTGGTAGGGCTCATCTTTGCCCTGTAAGCTGGCAGTTTGGGTAGACAGTCAGCATTAGAGCCACCCGCATTGATTCCCTAGCCCAGTTCCCATGTGAGGCTGGCCACAGCATACCCTGAGTGGGTCCAAGGTCTGGGTGGGGTGATTGAAAGTCCCTGTCTACAAATATAGTCACATTCCAAGGAATGTGAGAAGGGGAGTTAGGGCTTCAACATATGATTTTGGGAGTGGGTGGGTGAGCACGATTCAGCCCATAAAAGGACCCTAAGGCGGGAAATATACCAGAAGCAAAGCGCAAAAGGCACAGCCCCAGCTCTCTGAGAGCCTGCGGTCTAGTTGGGGAGGGAGAGAACACATGTATATATTCCTATTCCAACAAAAGCCATAGCTGGTGCGCTGTGTTCCAGGGGCTCTGTACTGAGCATACAGAGAGCAGCAGGACATGCCCTGCCTTCTGGAGCCTCACAGGCTTGTAGGAAAGGGAGACGCAACCACAGACCATTACAATACAGGGCACGAGTGTGGTGATAAGCACGCCAAACCCATCAGTGCTGAGGATGTGTCAGGTGAAGGATGCAGAGTTGTCCTCACTGGTGGCTTTCCGTGCTCCCTTCTTGGTCCTCCGACAGTTTCTTGAAAGGACCTCTGTAATAACTCCTGCTTCATGATATTCTGTCTTCCACGTTTCTTCTCTCCACCAAATATAAAATACACCTGCATTCCAGAAACATTGAAACATAGAACGGTCCACCCCGGAAGATGAGGAAAGAACAGTGGTTCATAAAAGGTCGTACCCTAGAGCTCAGAAAACCCCTGGTGATGAGCTGAGTTGTTGTTTAGTCACTCAGCCATGTCTGACTCTTTGTAACCCCATGGACTGCAGCTCGCCCAGGCTGCCCTGTCTATCACCATCTCCTGGAGCTTACTCAAACTCATGTCCATCCAGTCGGTGATGCCATCCAACCATCTCATCCTCTGTCGTCCCCTTCTCCTCCTGCCCTCAATCTTTCCCAGCATCAGGGTCTTTTCAGATGAGTCAGCTCTTCTCATCAGGTGGTCAAAGTATTGGAGCTTCAGCATTAGTCCTTCTAATGAATATTCAGGGTATATTTCCTTTAGGATTGACTGACTTGATCTCCTTGCTGTCCAAGGGACTGCCAAGAGTCTTCTCCAGCACTGTAGCTCTAAAACATCAATTCTTTGGCGCTCAAGCCTTCTTTAGGGTCCAGCTCTCACATCCATTGAGTTGAGTTGGGTGGAGTTGGGCTGAGCTGATTCTTGGGATGGGCTGGGACGGGGAGAAGGAGGAGCTGCAGGCAGGACCAGGGCATTGCGAACTGGCCTCTCCAGAGGCTCCTCCTGCCCAGGTCTGCCGGCTCCCTTGGGGCCCAGTCCTGACCTCATTCGCTGTCTCCTATTAGGAAGTCTGGAGGAGAGAGGCCTCCTGGCATGGAATCAAGTCCAGGAGGAGTCTGAGGAGACTACGAAGGCCTTGGAGGTCTATGGCCTCCCCTGGGGGATTGGCACCAGGTTCTGCACATCCTCCTGTGCCCAGTACCTCCCCTTCTGGCCCGGGGAAGGCAAGGTGGAAGTGAGCCAGCTCTCGCTCTGCCCCTGGGACTCCTCAGGAGAGAGGCCCTGGAGCCCCACAGACACCCGGATGTGAGAAGGCTCCTTCTGCACCGTCCCCCACCCAGTGTGCTCCTCGCCCCACCCATGTATGGGAGGTACCCTGTCGTCCTGAGCACCTCTGCACCCCACACTTGGTGGCAGAGTTAGATAAGTGTTAGATTAAGGCCAGGGCAAGCATGCTGTGACCGGTCAGGGAGTCAGCGAGGTCTGGCCTCAAGCTACATGTTTACACCGTGCTCCAGCCCTCCCATCTCCAGTGTAAACCAGGGCAGCCCGGTGTCCACACAGAAAGCCTCTAGGCAGTATTTTGATGCTTTGGGAGGCAGAGGCTTTGGGTGGGGCAGGGGACAGAGATGGGGCTGTTAGCTGAAAGATGACAGTAACATTTCTCTTCCTCCGCAAAGAAGTATGAGGCCTGCTGACCCCTCCCATCCAGGTTCCTCCCAGTCAGGCCTCTCCTCTCCAGGCCCCTGCCATTTGTAAACGCTGTGCTTGTGCTAAGTCACTTTAGTCGTGTCCGACTCTGTGCAACCCTATGGACTGTAGCCCACCAGGCTCCTCTGTCCATGGGACTCTCCAGGCAAGAATACTGGGGGGGTTGCCATTTCCTCCCCCAGGGGATCTTTGCAACCCAGGGATGGAACCCACCTCTCTTACCTCTCCTGCATTGGCAGGCAGGTTCTTTACCACTGGTGCCACTTGGAAAACCCCTGTAAACACTGAAGGGTCTGCAAAGCTACAGTCCCTGCATATCCCCAGTGCTAGTCCTTGGAGCCAGATTGTGCATCACAGGATGGTATGGTGAGGCAGTGAGCACTGGGGGTGTGGAGTCAGATGGCACCAGGTTTGGACCCTGAGACTGAACCTGCACTTTAGGTTCTCACAGGGACATGAAACAGCCAAAGCCTTTGAAAGGCCTTCAGTGCAGTGGAGCCGCTGTTGTCATGACTTGTAAACTGTACAGAGCCAGGTCAACCCGTTCTCTCTGCATCCTCAATGGATTAGTCGGGATTCTCTAGAGAAACAGAGCCAATAGGGTGTGTGAGTACAGACATATGTGTATGTATATACATATATGTCTACAGAGAGACATATATATATGTACACACACACACATATGGGGAAGGCAGATGGAGAGGTTGACTTCAGGATTGGGCTCAGGTGAGTGTGGACGCTGGCAAGTCTGAAGTCTGCAGGGCAGGCCATCAGGCTGGGACGAGTTGCAGCTGGAATCTGAAGGCAGTCACTGGAAGAGTTCCCTCTTCCTGAGGAAGGTTAGGGCTTCCCTGATTGCTCAGTTGGTAAAGAATCTGCCTGCTAATGTAGGAGACCCTAGTTCGATCCCTGGTTTGGGAAGATCCACTGGAGAAGGGATAGACTACCCACTCCAGTATTCTTGGACTTCCTTTGTGGCTCAGCTGGTGAAGAATCTGCCTGCAATATGGGAGACCTGGGTTTGATCCCTGGGTTGGGATGATCCAAGGTGAAAGGCTATCCACTCCAGTATTCTGGCCTGGAGAATTCAGGGCCATGGGGTCGCAAGCATGGTCTGTTCGGTCCTTCAACTTATTCGATGAGGCCCACCCACACTATGGACGGTAATCTGCTTTACTCAAAGTCTGCTGATTTAAATGTTAATCTCTTCTTCTGAAAAAAAAAAAAACAAAACCTAAAACCTTCATCAGTTCAGTCGCTCAGTCGTGTCCGACTCTTTGCGACCCCATGAATCACAGCACACCAGGCCTCCCTGTCCATCACCAACTCCCAGAGTTCACTTAAACTCATGTCCATCGAGTCCGTGATGCCATCCAGCCATCTCATTCTCTGTCGTCCCTTCTCCTCCGGCCCCCCAATCCCTCCCAGCATCAGAGTCTTTTCCAGGGAGTCAACTCTTCACATGAGGTGGCCAAAATATTGGAGTTTCAGCTTTAGCATCAGTCCTTCCAATGAACACCCAGGACTGATCTCCTTTAGAATGGACTGGTTGGATCTCCTTGCAGTCCAAGGGACTCTCAAGAGTCTTCTCCAGCACCACAGTTCAAAAGCATCAATTCTTTGGCAATCAGCTTTCTTCATAGTCCAACTCTTACATCCATACATGACCACTGGAAAAACCGTAGCCTTGACTAGACGGACCTTGGTTGGCAAAGTAACGTCTCTGCTTTTTATCTATAAAAATGTTTGACCAAGTACTTGGGTACCATGGCCTTGCCAAGCTGACATGTAATAATAACAATCACCCCCAGTACACAGGCCCAAGTGCACTGATGCATTCTGCCCAGCAGCCTCACCAGAAAGCATTCTGAGCACTGTGGGACCTGGCATGGACTCCATTCAGGAGTCTTTATTGTCAGAAGAAGCAGATATAGGTGATTCTGCCTTGGTGTCCTGGAGCACAAGATTGAGGTCAGCATTGCTCCTGGGCTTTTAGAGCTTTCAGGATGTGGGGTGGAAGCCAGAGCTGTCTAGAACCCATCAACACAATGCCCTGAACCAGGTGTGCTGCAAGTACCCAGTGTCATGGGACAGATCCTGGCCATCCTGTTCTTGAAAGACTCATGGCCTGGTCCTCGGGTGCCTCTGGTACCCCCTGAAGAGGAGCACAGCAGGAGCAGGTGTGTGCCCTGCAGCAGGCCAGCACCTCATTCAAAACAACCCCAAAAGACCGACACACAACCATACTATTCTTAAATACTTTATAACAACCAGAAACTACAACCATCAAAATGCTTTCGGGACAGCCCACTCCAAAATGCCAAGGCAAGGGCAACTTGGGCTGCCAGAACTCAAAGCTGGAGACCACCAGCCTCCTCCATCCCCTCCTGCTTCCAGCCCTCCTGCATCACAGATCTTCATCGTCAAACGTCTCCGTGCACCTCAACATTGTCATCTCATCGTCGATGGGAAGGTCAGGTTCCTGCAAAACACCGGTAGAAGGGGATTCAAGTTTTATTTGAGGGCTCCAGGCCTCAGGTGGGGGAGACGGCCCCACCATCTCAGGCATGCCTCTTCCCTCTGCTTCTCCCCCACATCTCTTCAGCGGTATCTTCTCCTCCAGCTTCCAGCCAGGAAGTTAAGAGCAATGAGGGACAGAGAGTCCATTTCCATTTCACTCGACTCTGTACTCTAGTCTCCGAAGGGTTTCTCCTGGGTACAGTAGAACTGGCTTCTCTCCTCTCCTGGGGATTTCTAAGATCCCATGAGCGAGACAGGGGCAATCTTAAAACTTTATCCAAATGCCCTCAACAGAGGATGATGAATTATACCACGATGCACCCACCCATGGAATACTATGCAGCTGCTTCCAATAAAAGGAATGGGATCCTTCTCTGTGGGATACATTATTTTAAAAGAGCAAGGTTCAGACCAGTGTGTATGGTGGGCTACCATTTGTGTTTGATGTATGTGTGCTCAGTTGTGTCTAACTCTTTGCGATCCCATGGACTGTGGCCTGCTAGACTTCTCTGTCCATGGGATTTTCCAGGCAAGAATATTGGAGTGGGTTGCCATTTCCTTCTCCAGGAGATATTCCCAACACAGGGATCAAACCTGGGTCTCCTGCATTGCAGGCAACACAGAGATCAAACCTGGGTCTCCTGCATTGCAGGCAGATTCTTTACCACTAGTGCCACCTGGGAATACCATTCGTATTTGAAAGATTATATAAGTGGCTGGAGAATATTTTTGGATGACTATAAGAAACTGGTCATGATAATTGCCTTTGGGGGAGGGAATGCAATAGGAACAAGGAACACCGGTAGGCGAGAGACTATGTTTTCTTTGTATATCTTTTGGTAACATTTGAACTTTAAACCACCTTCATGGGTTAGCTATTTGGGGATCATTTTGAAAAGAAACAGCATTATGTTAATTTAGCAAGTGTTTCTCATTCCCTTAATAATGACACCAGCTAACCTGATTCCCCATTACCTCTTCCCCTAAAAGTATGTTCCTGGGTTTGTGTTCTTCCTGCATATCCCCACCCCAGCAGAAAATCACCCCTGTCGTTTGTTAGCGCTGCTCGTTAGGGGTTGATTCCCTTGGGCCTTGGGAAGCACCCCTAATCCAGCCAACCATCTCATGGATGTGGGACCAGACTGGGGGTGATTCTGAGAAAGAAGCCTCTTCAGCTCCAGAGAATTGTCCTCATCTGCCATGCCCTCCTGATAGGGGTGGGGCACATCAGAGCCAGAGTATCCAAGAGGGGGAAGAACTGGTCAAAGGAAAATCACCCGGACCCCTTGTTTAGGTTGAGGATGGTGGCAAAGGTTGAGAAAAGAGGGAGCTGGAACGTGGAGGATGCCCCGAGGTGAAACATCTGGGGAGGGAGCCAGACACTGGAGTCTGTCACAGAGTGCCTGAATGTCATTCCAAATGTTCTACTTCCTTCAGTCAGTTCAGTTCAGTTGCTCAGTCGTGTCTGACTCTTTGTGACCCCATGAACCACAGCACGCCAGGCCTCCCTGTCCATCACCAACTCCAGGAGTTTACCCAAACTCATGTCCATTGAGTCGGTGATGCCATCCAGCCATCTCTAAGCCCCTGAAAATGATGATGAGGGACTCTTCAGCTGCAGATCTGTGAAATCGCTAGGCTGCAAGAAGTGTCTGCTGGGACTGGGTGCTGAAGTGTGTTGAGCAGCATTCCCCCCAGTTCATGTCCACCTGGAGCCTGTTTGAAACTAGAGTCTGTGCAGATGTGATTAGCTGAGGCTGTAAGCTGAAGTCATCCTGGATTTGGGGTGTGCCCTCGATCCAAATGATAGGTGTCCTTACAAGATGAGAGGGACACAGAGACACACAGAAGATGGAGGCAGTGATGCAGCCTCAAGTCCAGGGATCTCTGGCATTGCTGGGAGCCACCGGGAGCTAGGAAAAGGCAGGGAAAATTCTCCCCTAGAGCTTTCAGAGGGAGCATGGCCTGTCAACACCGAAACTGGGCCTTCTGGGAGAATAAATTTTTGTTGTTTTAAGCCCCTGAGTTTGTGGCAATTTGTTACATCAGTCCTGGGAAACCAATACAGGTACTGGGATGAACGGGGAAGAGAATGCAGATGCCCTCTTTACACACCCTGTACCAAGGCCTGAGGCCTCCTGCATGAGGACACTCTTGGACAGCTTGTTCAAGGCACAGATTTCTGGGGCTGCATCTCACAACAATGAATGGAAATCTTGGGTGTGGGGATGTCAGGAATCTGCATTCCAATGAGCTCCCAAGGTGAGTCAAATCTGAGCGCCTCTGCTTTACATGAGCTCCAGTCCTGCCAGTTAGTTCTTTCTTTCCTGCTATGTGTAAAGTAATGAAGAGGGGGAAACCAAGACTGTCCCATCCATCTGCTCTCAAAGCCTTGGTAAAGTGACCTGACTTCTTTGTGTCCAGAGAAAGGGACTCAGTGGTCAGGGCTGGCGGCTAAGGGTTGGTGGGGCTGCAGAGAGCAAACTGCAGGAAACGGTCTTGGCTCCAAGTTGTCTCAGCAGAGGAAAGTGAAGGGTGAGCAGGAAAAGGGCCACACTGAAAAGCTGCCCTGATTACTTTTGGGCATTTTCATCACTATCACGTACCTTTTAAAATAAACAGCTATATTTTTGCTAAATCAGTGGGAAAACCCATGGCTCTGAATCTGAAAGGGGCTGTCTCCTTGGCAGCTCATGAATAACCCCCTCCCTCCATGGAAACTTCCAGGAATGAATGGACCTTCTAACTAAGACCCCCACAATGCATGTCACTGTGGGCTGCACAGTCAGCTTTTTGGAAGCAGAAATTAATATCCTTCAAAAGGTGACAGCAAATATTACCCCAGGGTCTCAGAAAATGATGAACTAGTTCAGCCTCTCAGAAAGGCATCAAGGAATCACACCTATAGGAATGCCTGCCAAGGGCCAGGCCTCTGAGGCCTGGTCCCTGCCTCAAGGCTCCCAGGCTCAGATGTGCCCTGAAGAGCATCCCTCTGTCTCTTCCCTGTTTCCCTGGACATCCTCCTTCCACAGGATGCATTAGACTGAAGTCAACTATCCGTGGAAGAACGTCCCCTGTGGTGTGAACTGGGGGAGCTGCAGCCAGTGCTCCCCTCCAGAGCCCACCATCTGAGGGGAGGCGAACCAAGGCCTGACTGCGCCCTGCTCCATCCTACCTGTTTGAACTGAGTGTTAACACAGCAAAGGCCTTTGAAAAAATCGATGATCTGCACGTAGAGCTGAAACTTCTCCTCGGGATTTTTTGGGTTGGAGACAGCCTGCACGTGACTAATGGCAGAAAGGAGGAAGAAACAGCATTTAGAATCCTAACTTTTTACCTCTGCTTTGTTGTTGCTCTTCAGTCACTAAGTCGTATCTGACTCTTTGTGACCCCATGGATTGCAGCAAGCTAGGCTTCCCTGTCATTCACCATCTCACGGAATTTGCTCGAATGCATGTCCATTCATTCAGTGATGCCATCCAACCATCTCATCCTCTGTTGCCCGCTTCTCATCCTGCCCTCAGTTTCCACCTCTGCTTGTACCCTCTAAAAATATCTGGATTACAATGAGAACTAAACACTTTGAAGCACGCAGCTGAACCCTCCAGTGGCCCAGCGCCTTCTGTGGAAGGTTTGCACAGCCCTAGTTCCAGCATCATGTCTGGAAGCTGCTGGGGAAGCAAGACTACAGGGAGGCTGGCCCATGGGTCATAGTTCAGTGTTCTGAGCTGTGGCCTGGGGAACAAGGAGCAAGATTTCCTCTCCGCCCAAAGTCAGGCTCTGCTCCCACCCGTGGCTGCCCAGGCTCAGGAAGCACAGGGCACGATCAAGTTCAGTCCCTTGAGATGCCTCTGCTCAGGAGGTCGAACGTGAAACGCCAGCCCTGGCACAGACGGAAGGCTGCCCTGAAGATTCTTTTCCTGCTGTTTCCTGGGACAAGGGGAGAAGCCCACCAATGGGACTGTGAATCAGGCCTGGACAGCTTGTGGTGCTTTGACCTCATTTCCTGCTGGAATGAGACCTCACAGTCAGCTTGGGAACCCTGGGAGCAACCCTCTGCCTTTTCTAGGGAAAGAAAGAAAAAAAAAAAAATTTTTTTTTTTTTTTTCTAATTGGTTGTTTTCTGTCCCACCAGCAGGGTGAGGAGTTAACAAAACTATTTGCCAAGTACACTTTGGCCACTTTTCAACCAAATTGTGTTCACAGCCCAAGCCCAACAAAGAAATAGCAATGTCTGTCTCCAGCCAGTTTCAGCAAAATCAAACTTTACACAGCCGGGAAGAGTCACCACGGAAAATCGCTTTGAGATTTTGGGCAAGTCTGGCTGGGCTGGGGGTGGAGGAGCGGGTGGCAGCTGAGTTGCAAATGCTGATGTCTGATCTGCCTGCAGGCTGCCAGGGCTCCAGGCTGGAGCCACAGGCCTCAGAAAGAATGGAGATGTTCTTTGGGATCATGAGAACATGAATGTCACCTCATTTCCAAGGCAGAAAGCTACATGTTCTTGCTTCTTAAAAAAAAAAAGTTATTTATTTGGCTGTGTGGGTCTTACTAGCAGCACGTAGGATCTAGCTCCCTGACCAGGGATCAATCCCTGGCCCCCTGCTTTCAGAGTGTGGAGTCTTAACCACTGGACGACCAAGGAAGTCCATTCTTCTTTTTAACCAGGTATCTGAGGGGTCTGTGCCTTAAAGCTGTAAGACCACAGCTTTTCAAAGTAGCAAGGAAATTTTAGTCCTAAACTCTCTCTTTCTGAGAAAACACAACTGTTTTTTATGTGTGCATATGTTTTAAAAAAACCAAGCTACTTCTTGTTTTAAAATCTCCCCAGATGCTCTTCTGACTTCAGGGCGTCATCCCTCCTTCTACACCCTTCCCATCAGCACTGTGAAAACAGCTTCTCCCCTTGCGCAGCTCAGAGACTCTGTCACTCACCCCAAGGCTCAGGCATGGGGCCTGTTTCCATGTTGGCACAGACTCTCTGTGTCCACCTCTCAAACCAGACTGACTGCTGTAACCCCCATGGCCACCTCACCCCAGGACACAGTGCAAACCCCCTAGAGCTGACAACTCAGGCTGATGGATCTCAGCCCTGGATCACAAGGGAAGAACAGTATCTGCTGAAGAAGCCCCAGAGAAGATCCTCCCCAGGATTGCCAGGGCAATGGCACACTCCTAGGACCAGCCCTTTCTGAATCACAGGAAAAAGTGGATTTCCAAGAACTTCCACTGAATTATGCTCCCCTCTGAGAGGCTGCAAGGGAGAGGGTCCTAAACACCCCAGCAAGGACACACACACACACACACACACAGTCTCATACCCCTCCTCACCTGGGGCTAGATGTGCCTGGAGCTTCACTTTTGTCCAGGAAACTTGCCACATCGAAGGCATCTTCAAAAAGTATCTGAAAGAAACCACAAAACTTCACATGTCAGAAATCCACCACACTCTGATGTTTGCTCTGGGCTGCCGAGGGATAGAAAGGCTCCCTACCCCTTGTCCCCAAAGGGGTGCATGTTAAAGCTGAGGCCCAAACCCAGGGTCTCTGCTTGGTGACCTTTACAAGGGATGAATATTAAGTTCTTGACTACCCAGAAAAAACTGCCAACCCCAGAGAGTGGCTGAGAGATGGGGAAGCACTGGGGACCACGGTCTCCTCTTTTTAAAGTGGGTGGGAGCTTAGGTGGGAGAGGCAACAGCCAGAGGTGAACCTCTGTTTACACAGGAAAGGGCTCATCTACACTGCCCGAGGGACAGACTGAGCCCAGGATCCACAGTCAAGCAGTTTCATGCTAGGGGAACAGAGGTTAAGGGGGCTTGGGAGTTAGGTTGCAGAGAGCCCATTCCCAGGGTGGGTATGCCACAGTCAACCCGCTCCCTCCCACATCCCTGCCCCAACCTCATTCTGCCTTGGGAGTCCCTTGCAGCCACACCAGTCATTTGGGGTGCTTGTTAAAAACACAGATTCTGAGCCATCCCCTTGAAGACTCGGATTGAGTGGGTCTACAGTACTAGCCAAGCGCCTTTTAACTAAACTCCACTTGAGAAGCCTGGAGGGGCAACAATAAACTAGAGACCAAAGGGCAGAGATTTGAAAAAAAAAAAAAGATTCTGTGATAAAGGATGCAATCCTTAGAGCAGGAACTAGGTATCCTGGATAGGTCCTCCCACACACTGGGCCTCGTCTGTGAATTGGAAGGACTGGATGAGGTAACAGTAGTTTTCCATGCCTGGGTCCTGGTATCTAGGAAGCCTCCCAGAGAATGGAGCATCCAGGGCTGTCCACTGGATCATAGAAAAAGCTAAAGAATTCCAGAAAAGCATCTGCTTCATTGACTACTTCAAAGACTAAAGCCTTTGACTGTGTAGATCACAACAAACCATGGAAAATTCTTAGGGATGGGAATACCAGACCACCTTACCTGCCTCCTTAGAAACCTGTATGCAGGTCAAGAAGCAAGAGTTGGAACTGGACATGGAACAATGGACTGGTTCCAAATTGGGAAAGGAGTACGTCAAGGCTGTATATTGTCACCCTACTTATTTAACTTATATGCAGAGTACATCATGTGAAATGCCGGGCTGGATGAAGCACAAGCTGGAATCAAGATTTCTGGGAGAAATATCAATAACTTCAGATATACAGATGACACCACCCTTATGGCAGAAAGGAAAGAGGAATTAAAGAGCCTCTTGATGAAGGACAAAGAGGAGAGTGAAAAAGCTGGCTTAAAACTCAACATTCAAAAAATGAAGATCATGGCATCCGGTCCCATCACTTCATGGCGAATAGCTGGGGAAACAATGGAAACAGTGAGAGACTTTATTTGGGGGGTTCCAAAATCACTGCAGAGGGTGACTGCAACCATGAAATTAAAAGACACTTGCTCCTTGGAAGAAAACCTATGACAAACCTAGACAGCAGAGACATTACTTTGCCAACAAAGGTCTGTCTAGTTAAAGCTCTGGTTTTTCCCATAGGGATGTGAGAGCTGGACAATAAAAAAGACTACTGCAGAACTGATACTTTCTAACTGTGGTGCTGGAGAAGACTCTTGAGAGTCCTTTGGACACCTAGGAGATTAAACCATCTGTCTTAAAGGAAATCAATCCTGAATATTCATTGGAAGGACTGATGAAGTTGAAGCTCCAATGCTTTGGCCACCCGATGAGAAGAGCCAATTCACTGGAAAAAGACCCTGATGCTGGGAAAGATTGAAGACGGGAGGAGAAGGGGACGACAGAGGACGAGATGGTTGGATGGCATCACTGACTTAATGGACATGAGTTTGAGCAAACTCCAGGAGATAATGAAGAACAGGGAAGCCTGGCGTGTGCAGTCCATGGGGTCACAAAGAGTCGGATATGACTGAGTGACTGAGTAACAGCAAGGGCTGTTCCCCCAGCATCAGAGACACCTGGAGGTTCTCTGGCTCGAAGACTCCGCAGAGAGACACCGGACATCTCCTCAAAGAAACCACCTGCTGAGGAACGTTTGAAAAGTTAGGGTAAAGCAGAGGGGTGGTGCCATGTAAGCTGACTCTCCTGCAAAGCACTAGATTCGGAGCAGAAAAACAAAGAACTGCCCGCCCCGCTAGAGCAGGGAGGAGAGATGCGGCCCCAAGTGGGAGCAGCCCACTTTGATCTCAGCGCTCAGCGACCGCTAACGCCCACCAGCGCTTTGCTTGGATGACCATGGCCGGGGTTAAAAGCTTGAACTCCCAGCATTTATAGTAAAGGCGTGGGTGAGTGAGTGAGTGAAGTCGCTCAGTCGTGTCCGACTCTTTGCGACCCCATGGACTGTAGCCCACCAGGCTTCTCTGTCCAGGGGATTTTCCAGGCAAGAGCACTGGAGTGGGTTGCTCTTTCCTTTTCCAGGAGATCTTCCCGACCCAGGAATTGAACCCGGGTCTCCCGCATTGTAGGCAGATGCTTTACCATCTGAGCCACCAGGAACCTCCGCTCTATTCCCCAATGCTCTGTGGGGTGGGAGGGAACTGATCTTCTCTCAGGTATTGGTCCTGATTGGTCCAAACAGAATTCTATGTCGGTTATTCATTGGCTCAGTAACCTGGCAATCTAGCTAATTCTGACCAATGAGAGGGCAGGAGAGGGATGGTGGAAATTTCTGGAGATGTTCTTCCTTGATGCTTAAGAACGAGCCAGAGGCAGTCTTTTCTCTTGCCTGATGTAGAGGATGTATGGATGTGTGAGTTGGACTATAAAGAAAGCTGAGCACCGAAGAATTGATGCTTTTGAACTATGGTGTTGGAGAAGACGCCTAGAGTCCCTTGGACTGCAAGGAGATCCAACCAGTCCATTCTAAAGGAGATCAGTCGTGAATATTCATTGGAAGGACTGATGCTGAAGCTGAAACTCCAATACTATGGCCACCTGATGTGAAGAACCGACTCCTTGGAAAAGATCCTGATGCTGGGAAAGATTGAAGGCAGGAGGAGAAGGGGACGAGAGAGGATGAGATGGTCGGATGACATCACCGACTCATGGGCATGAGTGTGAGTAAACTCCGGGAGTTGGTGATGGACAGGGAGAGCCGGCGTGCTTCAGTCCATAGGGTCGCAAAGAGTTGGACACACTGAGCGACTTAACTGAACAGAACTGATGTAGAGGAGAAGGAATAATAACTTGATTGCTACCGCCCTCCATTCCACATTTATACCCTGTGCAGGAAATGGGGAGGACGGGAAAGGTGAGATGCCAGCCTTGAGAGGAGGCAGAGCAGAGAGCATTAAAGAACCGAATATACGGCCACATGACCGGGAGACCTAGCGGAAGTCCTCCTGCATCAAGAGTACATCACCTCTTGGTTTAATGAGCGAGTACCTGAAGCTGAAAGAATCCTAGTGGATACAGCCTTCTAAGCCATCTCTTCTATAACCCCCATGGAAAGGCCAGGAAGGTAACAGGAGAAAAATAAATGTTCTGTGGTTGTGCATACAGGTCGGGAAAATCAGAAACATACCGCGCCAGCATCCAGACAGCAACTCCAGGTGGCTGTGGGAACCCTGCTAACTTTCCGAGGCGTCTCCAGGCACAGGTGATGGAGTCATTCCACTCCACCCTCCATCTCACCCGTGGGTCGGCTCACCTCCTCAGGAGTGGAGACCAGCGAGCAGCTGGCCCCCTGGCTGTCAACCCCGCTGTCCTTCACGCTGCCCTCGGGGCAGGCCAGCCCTGGACAGGACCCCACGAGGCCGCTCTGTGCCTGCTCCCAGGCCCGCAAGAAGATGGTCTTCCTCTCCTCCGAGAGGGTCTGCCACAGATGGGAGATGGCCGCGGACACGATGGGGAGTGTCACCTCCTTGGAGGAGATGATCCTGTTCCTGATCAGAAAGTCCATTGTCTGCTTGTAAAAGTTGAGGTACCTGCAACCGAAAGGGCAGTGACCCCCAGACCTGAACCCAGAGGCCCGAGGTCCCCCGACCTGGGGCGGCTCCTTGGGATCCCGTGGTGGGGAGTGGGGCGGTGAAGGCCTTGCCCCGCTCTGTGGTTTGCCAGGGACTCAGCCTCACTTGTCTCCACCAGCCCTGACCCTAGCAGTGCAATGCCAGCTTGGGGGCCACGGGCGACTTAGTTTTGTGTTTTGGGGCCCTTCTTAAGTCCTCCCAGTGCCCTCTGTGAAGCTCACTGCCCTACAGAAGAGAGGATGAGAGGCAGGGCAGGCTGACTCTCTCACCAGGGGAACACAGCCTCAAATTTAGAGCCCAGGAATGTGCAGACATGATATGAGCTCGCTTAAATTTGGAAGCTGTGAAGTAAGCCTCTTTCTGTTGGGCCAGCTCCTCCAAGCCCGCATACATGGATGTGTTCAGCCTTGAGTTTGCAGAGGAGCAGTGAATAGTAGGTGGAATCTGGGCTAGCCATTCACTGCTTCCCTTGCTCCAAGACCAGTAATGCTACGGAGGTGGGGAGGCACTTTAGCCCTCAGATCCCACCAACAGGCCCCCACAGTGTCACCCCAGATAAAGTCAGTCTAAGGAAACACAGTGCATGTGCTGTGCAAATGTGGTTTCGAGACTATTTCTCTAGCTCCTCTGCCAACCCCATCCTTGAGCCCTTCCTGTGTGGAAATGTGGAGGGCCCGTGACTCAGGGCCTGCAGGGTGCTCCCGCTGGAGCACTTTTCCCCTTCCCCACGGGCGTCAGGACTTTCACACCGTTCAAATTCCAAGAGGTCTGGCAGCAAGACGTCAGAGGAGTTTAAGAGCGCCACTTTCTTCTCCTCTTCCTCCTCCACCTCCTCATCCTCTTCCTCCTCTTCTTGATCTTCCTCCTCCTCCTCCTCTTCCTCTTCTTCCTCCTCAGCATCCTTCCCAGCTGCCCCGATGGAGCACCAGGTGTCTAAGCCTTTCCGATGAACTTTATTTGACACCAGACTGGGGAGGAAATAGAAACAAGACAATTACAGACTAATTTCCCTCATGATCATCAAGACTAAACATTTTAATACAGTCTTAGCATATTTCATATATATTATATATATGCATAAGTGGGCTTCCCCAATGGCTCAGTGGTAAAGAATCCACTTGCCAATGCAGCAGACACAAGACACACAGGTTTGATCCCTGGGTCAGGAAGATCCCCTGGAGTAGGAAATGGCGACCTGCTCCAATATTCTTGCCTGGAAAATCCCGTGGACAATGGAGCCTGGTGAGCTACAGTCCGTGGGGTCGCAAAGAGTTCGACATGACTGATAGGCCTGAGCATTCAGGCAGCATGGTACTCTTACCCTACCTACCCTACCCTACATATGTATAAATACATTATGACCAATGAGGCTTATCCTAGGAATGTAAGATGGCTCATTCAAACCTTGAAAGTCAAACAGTGTAGCTCACCATATCAACAGACTAAAGGAAAAATATTATTTCAATATGTGGGGAAAAGCACTTGGCAAAATTCAACATTCATTCGTGATTTTTAAAAACTCTCAGAAAAATAGGAATAGAAGGGAATTTCTTCAACCTGATAAAGAGCATCTATAAAAAGCCTATAGCTAACATCATACTTAACAGTAAAAGATTGTTTATCTGCCAAGATCAGGAACAAGAGAAAGATGTCCTGTCTTACCACTTCTATTCAAAATTATGCTGGAGATTATAGCCCATCCCATAAGGTGAACCAAAGAAATGAAAGGTGTACAGATTGGAGAGGAGGAAATAAAACTGTTTTTGTTTGCAGACAATGTGATTATCTATGTAGAAAATCCCAAAGAATCTAAAAATATGTGGCCAGAACTAAGAAGGAAGCAAGGTTTCAGAATACAAAGTCAATATACAAAGACCAGTAGTATTTCTGTATACTAGCAATGAATAACTGGAAATTGAAATTTTAAAAAGTAGCATTTACAGTAGCACCCAAAACCATGGTTAAATACTTGGGTTTAAACTAAAAGCTTTACCTAGAAAAGAAAGCAATGAATAAGCTGGACTTTAAAGTTTTTAATTCTTCTCTTCAGAAAACAGTTTTAAGAGAATGAAACAATATGACCCAATTTGGAAAACCAGGACTTGTACCCAGAATCTCTTCACACTGACAGGAATAATCCCAAAGGTATCAGATTGAGTTAAAAAGCAAGTGCACCAGAAGAAAACATGGGAGGGGTCTCAGTCTCTCACTCTTAATTTCAGAGTGGAAGAAGTCTTTCTGACTATTCACCCAACATCAGGTGCCATTGTAGATCGACAGATTAGACTTCATTTTTGCATGGACAAAACAAAAAACAGAAACGCTGAAACAGTAAGACGACCAACCCAGGTATGATTGTTTGTAATCTATATACTATAAGGAGGGCTGATTTCTCATGATATATTAAAGTGCTTCTACCACTTAATAAGAAAAAGACCACCAACCAAACAGGAAAATGGGCAAAAATTAGGTAAAAAAAAAAAGCTTGCAGGAAAGGAAATACAAATGACCCTGAACAAAGGCACTTAAGCTTACTCATAATTTAATTAATTGATTAAAAATATAATAATTATAAAATGCAGTTAATCTAGTCCTCTACTGGTACCACAGTTTTAATTGCAGGTTTATAATAATTCTAGTGAAAAATCGTCCCTAATTAATATGATTCTGAAAGAAATTTAGCCATCCACATATGGATACAACAATTAATAAGATTTTAGTATGTGATAGTGTTCATATGTTAAATCAGGAGGGAGATCATGGCTTACGTGATAAATGGGGGGTGGAGTCAATAGCTAACGTCTGCCTCGCTGAGATTATCTCCCAGGCTAATTTCTAGGTGCGGCCAGTCTGATTTGTAAAATGTGGCCACAAATACCCTGCCACGTAGACTCAATACACACACATGCGTGCACACACACACACACCACTTGCCTCTTCCCCTCCACGTGATCAAACTGTGGATTATGATTATAGGTGATTACATCCTTCTTAATACTTTTCTGTATTCTCACAGTGTCTACAATGTGAATTTAATTTAATCATTTCTCTCCTGATTATTCCTTTAGGATATAGTACACATTCGCTGTTTTAAAAAACTGGAACTACAGAAAAGCACAGAGAAGGCAATATAAGAAATCAGTAACCCCACCCAAAACGAGGGGAAACATCACTTGGCCTCCGCGGGTTGTCGGGAGATTCTGATCACAAGCCGTGTGCAGTCCCCTTTTCAGAGTGAGTAAAATTGTTGCCACACATACTCCGGTGCCTCCTCTGAGGCCGGTCTGAGCGAACACCGTGCGGGAAACACCCTGGGGCCACCAGTGATGACAAGGGCCTGGTCATCGTTCCCAGAGTGCAGGCTGCGCTTGAAGCAGCTGTGCAGGGTAAGGTGGCGCAGGGCCTCGGTCACCCTTTGAGAGCACAGCAAAGACGGAGTCTACAGAGTGCACGTCCAAAGGTGTGAGAGTTAAACCCCCCACGTGAGATCACAGAAGTATGAGAGAGACATCACTCAGTCAGCCTCTTGTCTGGGTGCGATGTTATAAACGAAGATCCCCTTGCAGCACCCCTTCCCCTTGCAGCACCCGTGGGTACTACTTTTTCCTTTCTTCTCTGACATCCTTTTTAGCTTTTCTTAGGTTCCTGTGATGCTAGAAAGCAGGCAGAGATTTAGATTTCCCTTATCTTCCTAGGTATCCTTCAGTAAAACCATTAGGTACGTTTTTTTAAAAGCTATAGTACTATATGAATATTGTGATCTCATTTCTCTACAAAATAATGTGCAAAATAAAAAAAAATGGGGCTATTCTTTATGGTTAACATTGATTTTCTTTGAGTGGTGAGATAAGTACTTTCATGTTCTTTTTCGGGTACTTCTGTTCTTTTTGACATTTTCTGTTAATAATAGGATTATTTTTATATTCGGGAAAAATCCAATACTTGTGATTAGGATAAAACAGAGAAGAGAACTCTCTAGCACTAACTGTTCTAAATAAATAAGCAGTGCCTCTCACTCTGTTCTGCATTCTGGAGGGGAGGGTGGGCTGCCGAGCCGCAGCAGAACTGTGGTAGTGTGGCACGTCCTGGGTCTCCTGGTGCTTGGGGGTCTTACCTGGGGTTTCTGGAGTACATGCTGGCATATTCTTTCTTGGCCTCCTCTAAGCTGTTTGCATTCCCATCCTCCAGGTTGAAAGATTCTATTAAGGAGTTGAAGGCAAGGGTCACATGTGATAAAGTAGGGACTTGGTCCAGTCTCTCCTGCCTTTCTGGACTGCGTGGACCATGGGTGGTCTCTGAGCCCACCCAGGTTCAGTGTTAGGGGTCAAGAGCCCAGTTTCACCTCTCTTTTTAGATGGGAGGGGGAGAGGGACAGGGGAAGAGATTCTTGAGCCGGCCCTTCTCAGTCAAGGCATGGAGAGCATCCCTTTCAGAATTCAGCTTCCACTGACTCATGAAACCCCAATGTCCAGCCTGAGTGCCAAAGAATGGAGACAGCTTCTGCCCTTTGCTTTCAAGTTGGACAGCTCCGGTCCATTTCTCTGGCCTCTCAAGAGGAGGTCAGGCACCTGGGAAGGAGCTCCTCTTGCTCACACAGCCCGCTGACATTTGTCCGTCCTGCCAGACCCTAAGCTCGCTGAGAACAGGGGTATGGATCTCATCGTACCCCTGGCCCAGGCGCAGTGCCTGGCACACAATAGGTTCCCAGTAAATATATGTTCACTTGGCTTACCCCAGTCTCTCTGTTTTCAACAGAAAAAACCAAACAGTCCTACCCTGGGAGGCAGAAGGGTGGCAGGTATGGATCGCTTACCTTTCAGCTTCAGCAGATTGTCCAAAGTTTGTTCCAGTTCCTGAATACGATTCTTCGCCTTATTCAAAACTTGCCACTGAGGACAGAGACAGACAGTGCGGAGAAGCCGGCCTCCCCCCGCAGAGTTGGTTTTGTGGACATGGAAGCCCCTTTCCTGGCCTGAAGCCACCCCCAACTCGGGTGCGAAGTCTCAGCCTTTGACATCGTCGACAGAAAGGGTAGGAATTAGTTCCGAGCCACAGAAGGCACGACATTTACTTTGTATTCTGGGAATGGTTCTCACAGAAATACCAAAGCATTTGGAAACCATTAAGCTGTGTTCAGCAGACAGTTAGGGCTGCAAACGACTATAGACACGCTGTGAAGTTGGGATGGACAATGTCTGCAGAGGCAGCACAAAGCCCCCTCCTCCCCCCATTAACTTCTGCTCACTTCGCACAGTGTGCTACAGGCAGGTTAACAGTAAATGTACTAGTTTAGTACTAGTAAATGGACTAGTTAGTAAAAATACAAAAATGTATTTTTGTTTGCCAAATGCATACATTCTAGTTGACCTAAAGTCTTATCAAGTGCTCTGTCAACTTGAACTATGAATTTCCTGTCCTGCAAAAATAGAATCACAAGCATTTCCTTGCTCCCTCCTTCCCTTTCTTCACCACTGGATATAACATTATTCAAGTCAAAATGGTAACTGCAATATTATACAACAATGAGAAACGCTGAATATTGTGTATTATGCAGATCACCCAGTGCCTGTGAGGAGTCCCAGACCTTCCTCAGGCACGTACAAGGGCAAAGAGCTGCGTGCCCAGCCCGGGGTCACAGAGTAAACAAAACTGCCCTGCTTTCAGGCCGCTGACATTCTAATAGGGATGCCTGCCTCTGTAAGCCAGGGAACGCTAAGGATTGCCAGCAAATGCCAGAAGCCAGAAGAGGCAGGAAGTGTTCTCCCCTAGGGCAGTCAGAGCGAGCCTGGCACCTGGATTTTGAACCTCTAGAGGCTAGACCTCTGAGACATTTTTGTTGTTCTAAGCCACCTTGTGTATGGTATTTTGTTTTGGCAGCCACAGAAAACTAGTACGACCTTGCTGCCGCACGTGTGTGCATCTCACTCTTGTAAGGCAAATCCTTTCTGCATGGACACTACAAATGCAAAATTCAGCGTTGTCCCTCTAGCAGGAGCGCAAAGGAAGGACAGGACAGAAGATATTTGATTTCCAGGCTGCCCCCTGGCTGTGCCATCCCAGGCAAATAGTCAAACTTTCTGGAGCCTCAGTTTGCTCCTCTGCAGAGTGAGGGTGACATGAACAGAGCTGGGAGGACTAAATGAAGTGATGCATGGGGAAACAATATTAGCATTCTAAATCACCTAGGACTGTGCTATGTTTTTCATGCTTTTTCTGGTTAAACTCCATGGCAGGCCTCAGGAAGCCGTGACTGGTGTCCCTGTTTAACCGGTGTGTCAACTGAAGCTTAGCGAGGAACCCGCCTCACGTGGACTGACGCCGCTTAACAGCCAGGCTCTTCGCCACCACATCATGAGGTGTGGATCTTCAGGGGTGCAGAGGGTTTTCCTCTAGCTTAACTTCCCCTCCTTACTGCCAGCCCCCGGTACCTGTCTTTATCTTCGGTCGTGATGCCTGTCTCTGCACACTTCTTCACTGGCCAGTGACAGGGGCCTTGGGGCTGTTGTGCACCCCTGGATGCGTGTCACCCAGGGGACACGGAGCAGAGTTGTTCTGGACAGGCTCTTTGCTGAGAGGCCCAGATGTGGGCCTCTGAGGTCAGGCTAGTCTGCAGCGGGTAGGTAAGGCGCGGCTCGCAGGCTTTACCCATGGGCGGCAGCAGACAGAGCGCTGGGAGGCATCCACAGCTGGGTGTCGGGCAGAGGAGCAGCCCTCCCCACCCCTCACCCCCCACACCCTTCTAGAGGAGCAGGTGGGAGCTCTGCTGAGATTCTTCCTGCCCCCCTTGGATCTGGGCACAGGGGCACTTGGGGCGCCTTCCTCTGTTTTCCACAGAGGCTCTGGCCCTGTGCCCACCGGTGGGGAGGGGGGTTGCTCTTCTGTGCATCTGCTCTGGAAGCAGCACCAGCCCAGAGGGAAACCCACAGTTGCAGGGCAATGGGCTGGTCCAGAGAGATGGACGGTGGAAAGAGGGCCTGGTCTGGATCCCCAATCCTGGCCTCTCCCTGGGTCCTGCCAGCAACCAGCTGGAAGGTCCTGTCTGAATTCCAGTTCCCTCCTTCGTTAAAGAGGGTGAGGGGCCTTGAGGCTACTGCGACCTCCCCCACGTTGGAGACCCCCTGACTGCTCCCTCCGGTGAGATCAACTCCAACCTTCCATCACCACCCGAACCCATGCGAACCTTCTGTGCTCCACCAGAGACACCAATCAGCAGTACAGCAGCCCAGTAAGGAGAAAGGCAGAATTAAGATCAGGAAAAGACAAATGCTTACCTGGAGAGTCCTGCCACCTAGGGAAAGAGCTGGTTAGTACATGAAAACTGAGGGACACACAGGCACCTGTAGTGGGGTGTGCTTTGGGGGAGAGGGAGTTGTGTGTGTTGCAGCGGGAATGCAGGGTCTGGGCAGTGGCTGGAGGCTCACCACGGTCCACGAGAGGGATGGGCATCGGTGTGGCCGGCTCACCAGGCCTCCCAGAGGGTCATTTCCCTCCTGAGGCCAGGCTTGTCTGCAGCGGGGAGGTAGGGCCCAGAGCAGACAGAGCGCCGTAGGGTGTCCACTGCAGGCCACTGACCCACCCGGGCCACAGCCCTTGGGGGTGGAGCTCCAGGCCAGTCTTTCCACGTGTGGGAGCTTTTCCTCCCTACCCTCGGGTCCCCGTACCTTTGAGGCTGTGAGATCAGAGTGGGAGTAAACAACCTTCCTGAGGCTGCTGAAGAGCCCTGCCAGGGTGGCTCGGTGGCGGGCCTGGGACAGGCGTCTGCGGGCTACCCGCTGCTCCAGCTCCTGGAGGGGCCGGGGCATCACCCCGCCGCCGGCCTTGCTGCCTTCTCCTGCAGTCTCCATGAGAAGCTGCAAGGTGTTAGGCCTGGCTTGGCCCTAAATAGTAAAGGTAAAATATTAAAGAGAAAGGAAGGTAGACTGAAGCCAAAAGGGGACCAATTCCCAAGTAAAAGTTTCCAAACCAATGAGTATAATCAACAACAGATACACAATCAACCATAGGTGTTACAAAACCTGTTATCGAAGCTTGACTCCCGAAAACTCAAGGTGCTCAGACCTAACTTACAGTCAAAGGGCACTGCTGCTTTACAGCAGGAAGTCTCTAGGACCTGCAGGTTCTCCCTAGACACTTGTTAATTGTGCACGGTGGCCAAGGAGGCCAAGGAGGGCAGGCCGTACCCTGAGGGCTCATTCTTTACAGTCTGTGCGAGGTGGGGTAGGTGTGTCCCAACCCTGTGAGGTCTTTCCTACCCCGAGAAGGCACCCTTTTTTCGGGTTGGGAGGACAGCCACAGAATCAGAGGCCCATCCAGCCTGCGGGCTAGGTTACATCAGAGGCTACCTTTTATAGTCTCCAATTTTCAGACACAGACAAATCTTTAATAGGAAGCAAAGTGAAACAGTGAAGTGAACAGGAAGCCCAGAGAAAAACAAGGGTTTCCCAGGTGGTACCAGTGGTAAAGAATCTGCCTGCAATGCGGGAGACCTGGGTTTGAACCCTGTGTCAGGAAGATCCCCCGGAGGAGGAAATGGCAACCCACTCCAATATTCTTGCCTGGAGAATCCCATGAACAGAGGAGCCTGTTGGGCTAGAGTCCATGGTGTCACAAAGAGTCAGATATGACTGAGGGACTAAGGACAGCACACGGTACAGGTTAAAAAAAAACCTTTCGAACTTAAGAATATGAGTTTTCTTCACCTGTTTAAATGAAAAAGAAATGCATGTGCCTGGACACCAGGGCATTTAAGTTGACATTTAGGCTGAGGTAAAAACACCAAGGTCCTCCCAGGATCTCAAATTCTCTAATAGTCTAGCAATATGAATGCCAAAGGCCTCTGGGCTTGTGGGGAGTCTAGAGCTCTCCTGTGCCAATGCTGATAATTTGACTTTCCTCTCAGGTTTCTTACCCAAACACATTCCTCTGGAAAGATCTGCCCGGCTGTGGAGAAGTTTGCCGCACTGGATGAGGGTGCAGCCCTCTGCCTCTCCTATAGGGGGCAGACACTCCCCTGACTTGCTGCCTCCAGAGGCTGCCTCCACTTCCTGTCTCCCTTTTCTTTCCTCCTACTTAGAATGCCATCCCCTCCCCCACACCCCCGCCCGACTTCCCACCCCTGGTTTATATCTGTCTAGTCAGCTTGTCCCTCAGTTCTCAATTTAAGCCCCAATTTCTCTGAGAAGCTTTTCAGACTCAGGTCACACTGGCTTCTCATTTGAATCTTGTTTTGTCAACAAATCAGGAAGATCCTTTGTCAGGATCCATGTATTCAGCATCTTAAGTGTCTTTCTGAGAGTGCATCAGAATAGATATAAGACAGGATAGCAGGTGGCAGAGGATGAGAGGGTTAGATAGCATTCTGATTCAATGCACATGAATCTGAGCAAACTCTGGGAGATAGTGAAGGACTGGGAAGCCTGGAGTGCTGCAGTCTATGGGGTCACAAAGAGTTGGACACAACTTAGCGACTAAACAACAACAAGGATAGCATTAAGAGAAAACCTTGGGGGCAGGGAGTAATCGTGCGTTGGACACTGACCCCAATGTTCTCTCTGGATCCTAAGCATTTGCAATCTCATGAGTTCAGTTCTTGACAAGATTCACAGTGAGAAGCAAATAGTTGAGAAACTTCAAAAAAGTCTTTGAAGGTGATGCTGGCCAGCTCCATGTGAGACAGGTAGGGAAGGATTATACAGGGGCAAGAACCTGGATACCTTATTCTGACTCAGGAAACAGGGCATGTTTGGAGGGTGACTGTGAATGTCTGGGCATCTGATACATGTGAGAATTGGGGAACTCATTATGGGGATAGTAGGTGAAAGGAAGCTAGTCACATGAATCCACAGTGGGGGGGATGATGGAAGTTTGCTCCTAGAGGTGGTACCTGGCCAGTGAGACGAACCAGTGTGGGAAAAGCAGATGGATTATGGATTGGCATAAGACCTGAGCTCTAACTTTATGTTAACCAGCAATGTGGTTTCCTGGCTATTCTATGAGCCAGGAAACCTGAAATCTTAATTTCTTTATCTGGATAAAGGAGGTGAAAAAGTCTTTTAACTAGATTATAGTTTTAAGCTGTTCACCTTTAAGGTCACTGTCACAAGTCTGTGATTATTTGGAGCAAGGGCAAGCAACACAAGCTGCTCATTCTCCAGCAGAAGTGGACTTAAGAGCATACGGCAGCACGGGCAGCTGATCTGAAGGAATTCTGGGGACTGTGGCTCCTCAAACAAATGTTTACCAGGCACTTTGTGCACAGCCCATCCATTCTTCAGGAAACTAGGGCCAAAAATAGTATCAGGCATTTCAGAATGACCATAACTCTGAAATCTTTTCCTTTTAATAAACTTTTTACTGTGCCTTCAATCCTGTTCATTAGATCAGCCTGCTACTCATAACCTTCAGTCTCACAAAGTTAGAAGACAGCTTCATTGATGCATTCTTCTAAAAAGACATTTTGTGGAGGTTCGTGTTCTCATGCCACAATTTTTTTTTGTCATTATCACCTCTCATATGTAAAGCATACACTCACTATCAAAGACCTTCCTATTGAAACACCACTTAATACCCACCTAGAGTTGAACTTTTTAAAAAAAAGTTTTTTAAAAAAAACTCCTTACGCTAAACTTTAAAAAAAACCTATCACTTCACATTTTCCAAGTTTCGAAGTAACTTTCAATAATTTTAAATTATCAATCCCTAAAACATTTAAGTGTGATCCAGTTGCATTAGAGCTTCCCAGGTGGCACTAGGGGTAAAGAACCCTCCTGTCAATGCAGGAGACATCGGTTTGATCCCTGAGTGGGGAAGATGCCCTGGCGGCAGGCATGGGCAACCCACTCCAGTAGTCTTTCCTGGAGAAGCCTGGCGGGCTACAGTTCATAGGATCGCAAAGTCGGACAGGACTGAAGCGATTTCTCTCTCTCTCTCTCTCTCTCTCTCTCACACACACACACAGAGTCTTATTAGCAAACCCTAAGCAAATGCATACAAGACACTGGATGTTTTGCAACCCACCAGTAGCTTCCTTTGGTTCCCAATGCTTATAAGATCATGCTAAAAAAAAAAACTCCTCAGAATCATTCTCAGAAATCTGTAGGGTGTCAGGATGACATGTACAAATGTACAAAAGTTTGGACCCAGACCTAAATGGCCACCTGTTTGGACCCACGAGTTTCAATCAGTCGCATGTATTACATAAACCACCCACAAGGCCAGTGCACTATTCTGGAGGTGAATGGGTGGCGTTTAGTCGACTCCCACCCTCGCAGGGAGATGAACACCTGGGCACACGCGCCGCGGGAAGCCATGACAGTGGTGGCAGTGGGTCACCAGCCTCACATGCCAAACATAGTGGGGACCTTCGCTCCCACTGGGCCCGACAGACCTCCGCACAGGCGCGCGCGGACCAATCGCAGTGTGTCCCTGGGCCCACAGCCAATGAGGATGCGCGGTGGTGGACCAATGAGGTGCAGGCAGTGGAAGAAACAGTGTAACAGATCGTCCGAAGGTGACAGAAGGCGGCGGGGAGGGGGACGGGGCGAGTTGACCTTTTCACCCTGCCCTATGACTCTTTTCCAAGTGAGGCCGAAGGTGGGCAGGGAGCGGATCCCTGTGTCACCACACGGGCTGTATGTACCCGCCGAGGACTAAACGGACGTCCTTCGACTGGGTCCGCTGGCCTGACCTACAGCCCCAGTATCCTCATCCCTCAAACGGGGCTCTGACACCAGCCTAAACAGGGTTTCCCTGAGGCTTAGAGAAGACGTTGTCAGTACAGGGTCCAGAGCACAGGTTCCCTGTCTCGGGGGAAAGAGGAGAGCAGGCAGATGTGAGGAAATAGAGAGACAGATACAAGGCCGGGGTGGGGTGGGGTGGGGGCGGGGTGGAGACCAGGGGATTGATGTTTTAAACTAGAGAAGAAGAAAAAGGGGTGGGCCATGAGAGGTGGCACAGAAGCGGCCTTTAGAAGGTGGGATCAAAATAGCAAGAAGAAAAGAAACAGCGCTTACTCTCTGAGACAAGAGGAAACAGGTATTCTTCCACCTTAGGCAAAAAAAAAAAAAAATCATTTTTCCCCCAAGTAGAGATTCGTGTGTCTGGCTGTTTTTCTGCTTGAATTCCTGCTCCCCTGAATGTTTCGGGGATGGTCTGCTCCCACGCCTTCAGTTTGAGGCTAGCAGGTCCCAGCAGCCAGGCGCCCCTTGCTGCTCCTGGGGCAAGCTGCTTCACCCGGGGCGGGGTGAACCTGAGGTCGAAAGGCCTCCTGCAGCGGCCCTAGAGGCACTTGGATTTGGATTCTGACTGGGGATTTACCTCACAGTGATCGTGAGGACCATGAGATCTACCTCACACAGACAGACAGGGTACCTGGCCCCCCGGTGGACGCTCTTGAAATTCAGCTTCGGAGTTTGGTGGAACACTAAATTAAGCCGTGTGTTATGTAGAAAGAAACTGTCACATGGAAAGCACCCAGGAAAAGCAAATTCTCCTCCTCCTTTTCAAGATAAATATTAAATATTCGTTTTAAAACAAAATTCTGCCTAGCCGGAGGCCCTGTCCCTTCTGGCTCTCCAGGACCCTGTGACCTAGGATCATGGAGGGTCCCTGAGGAACTGCTCTTCTCCCCTGCTCACTCCTTTGTTTCTCCTCCCTGCCCCTGCTCCTCACCTCCCAACACCAGTCTCAGAGTTGTTGAGACCCCTGTGCGACTGAGGGCATTCAAGAGTCTGTACAGTACTTTCGCCTGGAAAATTCCATGGACAGAGGAGCCTGGTGGGCTGATGTCTATGGGGTCACACAGAGTCGGACATGACTGAAGCGATTTAGCAGCAGCAGGAGCACACCTCTGTCTTGGAGAGCTTTACCTTTGCACTAAGAGGGCACACAGAGGTCCAGAAACCAACCTGCCCCAGCCCTTTGTCTAGTTATCCCCTCTCCACCACTACCACACATGTCTGGCTCCCTGGATGTGGCCGTTGAGGAGCAGGTCTGCATCCAGAAAAAATGCAGTCCTGGGATGGGACGTTGCTGAGAGGGTTCCTTACCTGCCACAGCCTGATTTCTTTCTTGAAAATGAAGACCTCTGGCCTACTTCAGTCAGCCTTCCTCACAGCCGTGAGGCAGAAGACTCTGCTCATGAACTCTGGGACCACCAGGTGGCTTCTCACCAGTTTTGGATACAATCAGAGTTCTCCCCAGTAACAGCCACACACAGACACAGCATCACCTTCTGACCCTGACTCCTCCCTCCCAGTACCAGAGATCCTGCGGTGAAATATACCCCCTCATAGTAACATGGGTCCTGCCCCCAAATACCTCCCCTGCCAAAGGAGCATAGACCTGCCCTGAAATACCCCTTCCCTCCACCAGCCTGAGAGCATTTCTTTCCCTCAGATAATTTCTACACGAGTCCCAACAGGGAGACTTCTAAGATTTCTGCATAATGCCAGCCCACTATGGCCACCCGTGTTGTACATCCTCAGCCCTAACTTTCTGGTTGGAGAAACAGCCTTTTTCACTTGTTCTCCATTGTTGGGGATGACATGTTTAAGATCATTTAAAAATCAAAATGGAGGAACTGTGATTCAGACATCTAAAATGGAGCTGGTGGTCATTGTGGATGTAGTTTCAGACACAGTACTGTACTAATTCCTGAATTTTCTGAACTATATCAAAATCAAGGATGTCACCAGCTATTTTCAAAACATCTGGTAGCAGCTGCCAGCTGCAATCGTATGGTCTCAAGGTCTATGCTTGAAACTATACAACCATTTTGGGCACCAACCAATCTCTGCTTAACAAGCACCCTTCTTGCCAGCTCCAATCCTAATTCTTGACAAACAACTTATGTAAATTTTATAGGTTTTGTGTATACAAGCCACCTCTATTTTGTGGTCCTGTGGAACATAATTCAGGTGCTTCTTGAATCTGTGTCTCCTGGGCTATACTCCTCACTTTGGCTCAAATGAAACTCTCTTCTGTCCCTTATTACAGATTGTTTATTGATTATTTGCATTAACATTAGTTGTATCCATTTCATGCGATAACAGGCAAGGGGTCTCAGACTCTTACCATCTTTGTATCCTCCAAACAAAATGAGAGTGATGGATTGTATATTGAGAATCTGCTATGTTCCTAATCCTCATGGATGATCTTGCGAAGAGTCTTCTCTTACCCATTTCATAGATGGGAGAAGCCAGCTCAGAAAAGGGCAGTCACCTGCCTAAAGTCTAAACACTTAGGGTTCTCGCTGATTTTCTGCTCGCCATGCCTCGTTGGGTAGCATTTAGTGAAAGGAATGTTAACTTTTTTCTGCTGGAGAGAAATTTGCATGATTTTGTAAGTTTCCGAACAGAAGGTTCTCAGCTGTGAACTGAGGTCTGTGGACAATGGCATGCAGGGAGGGATGAGGAAGGTAGAGGCCCACAGAAGGGTACAGTCTCTGACTCCCATTAGGAGCTCCCAGCTCCTCTTCTGTCAAAAAGAGCCTTAGATGCAATCCTAGATGGGCTTCTGCCTTTCATCTCCTTTGCATAGGGCCAGATTCTGGCTTTCAGAAGAGCCTGGGAACTGAGTAAGCTCCTTTACGAGGAACAGGTATTGCTGAGTCAGCTTGGCTGGGCACTGTCTGCTGTAGAAGGACAGATACATGACTCCCAAGACACATCCCAGGGTGAGAGTGCCCATCCTCTCCTGACCTCCAGAGTAAAACTCCCAAAGGCTCAGGGCCTGACATCATGACTCAGCACCACGGGACTTCCCTCTGGGGTTTCTGTTTAAGGAGTTTAAAGTGTATGAAAGTGCTGTGAAATAGAAAAAGAGCAACACAGGTACTTATGAAGAAAGCTGAGGCTTGAAACTATAGAATTCCTAGAAGAAGACATAAGGGAAAACCTTCAGAACATTGGTTTTGGCAGTGATTTCATGGATATGACACTGAAAACACAGGCAATGAAATAAAAACATACATCAAACTGAAAGGCTTCTGCAGAGCAAAGGAAACAATTGAGTCAAAGGCATTCCAGAATGGGAGAAAGTATTGTATATCTGAGAAGGGATTACCATCCAAAATATGCAATGAACTCCTACTACTCAATAGCAAAAACCCAAATAACCTTTTTAAAAAATGGGCAAAGGACTTGAACAGTGGTTTCTGAAAAGAAGACATACAAACAGCCAACAGCAATATGAAAAGGTGCTCAATACCACCAATCATCAGGGACACACACACCAAAACCACAACAAGATGTCACCCCATACCTGTTAGGATGGCCACTATCAAACAAAGTATGACAAGAATATAGAGAAATCGGAACCATGTGCATAGTTCCTGGGAATGTAACATGGTGCAACAGTTAGGGAAAACAGCATGGAGGTTCCTAAAAAGATTAAAAATAGAACTAACTATCCAGCAATCCCACTTCTAGGTATTTATCTGAAAGAATTGAAACCAGGATCTTAAAAAAATGTCTGCACGCATGTTCATTTCAGCATTATGCACAGTAGCTTAAGGAAGAAATGACTAAATGTCCATTGACGATGAATGGGTAAAGAAAATACGGTACACACAATGGAATATTATTCCGTCATAAGAGATGGATGAACCTTGAGGACATTATGCTATGTGAAACAAACCAGTCACAGAATGACAATTACTGCATATGTGAGAGATTTAGAGTGGTCAACCTCATAGAATGGAGAAGGCAATGGCACCCCACTCCAGTACTCTTGCCTGGAAAATCCCATGGATGGAGGAGCCTGGTGGGCTACAGTCCATGGGGTCGTACAGAGTCAGACACAACTGAAGTGACTTAGCAGCAACCTCATAGAAACAGAGTCCAGAAGAGGCAATGAGGAGGTCAGGGGGCGAAGCCTGGAGGCCAGGTAAGCTCTTTTAATAACACAGGTGAGAAAATATGAGAGCTGGTAGTAGATGAGGTTAGAAATCACTGGATATTGAAGGCAAAGCCCACAACCCACTGTGATGGGTTGATGGTAGGAGGGCACCCACAGAAAGAGGGGAGTCAAAGGTGACTCCCTGATTTTGAGCCTGGAGAGCTGAAAGGATGAAATGAAAGGATGGGGAAGACCATGGGGCCGGCAGGCTCAGTTCTTATAAATCAAATCATTGATCAACTCCTTTAGTCAGTTGCCACATAAAGTGAATTTTAACTACACAAATAATACACATTCCCCTTGTAAAATGAAGGCACCTGAGCCCACCCTGGTCTTCTCTCCACCTTTACAGATTTAGCTACTGTTATTAGTTTGATATGTCTGCTCCCAGATCCTTTGCTAAATGTTTACATACCTACAGATAGTCCCTCGGAAAATATAATTTTGTGAGCTCTGGGAGGAAAGAACCTTTACATAAATATATCACTCTGCAACATGCTGTTTTTATTCAATCATATAAATTGGAGATGAGTTCATATTTGTATTTGGGGATCTACCTCATTTGTTTTCATGGCTGCATAATATATGTTCAGTTCAGTTCAGCCACACAGTCGTGTCCGACTCTCTGTGACCCCATGGACTGCAGCATGCCAGGCTTCTCAGTCCATCACCAACTCCCCGAGCTTGCTCAAACTCATGTCCATTGAGTCGGTTAGAGAACTATAAAGGAATGGTGCATTCATATGAAAGTAGAGAAAGCTTTTGCAAGGTGTATTAGTCAGGGTTCTCCAGAGAATCAAAATGCACTTATACACAGAGAGAGAGAAAGAGGGAGACAGAGTATGGACAGAAGTATGGGGAACAGGCAGGGAAGCTGCCTCATTGATTGCAGAAGGCAGAAACAGGATTGTAGAGAGCAAGGAGTTGTTTTTTAGGAAATGGGACAACAGAGATGGAATTCCCCCATGCTGTCCTCCACTCGATGTTTGCGAAAACATATTACTTACTAACTTAGGAGACTTGAATGGTTTCAGCAGTGAAAGTGAATGATTTTATAGATTCATAAACTCATGGATTCCTGCTGCTGGCAGTTTAATGCCATTATTGGTGGTTTATTGCCCTGTGTTAATGGAGACTTTTGTTCCACGTGGGGTGGAAGGCACAGGCCTGGAGAGGCAGGCAAGTTCTCCCTCTAATTTGGGATACTCCTTAAGGAATGTCATCACAGTGTCTGGGAGAAGGTGGGTCACTTTCAGTGTTTGGGATAATTTTAGAGATAATCTTTAAACAGATAGATCAAGGTCCCCAGCAAGTGCCTCATGCCACAATGAGGCCCATGAACCATAAGCGCTGGAAGGTCCTCATGCTTCTTCCGACTCAAGTTCTTCATGTTGCAGATGAGGAAGCGGGACAATTTGATTAGTAGAGTTCAAGTATAAGGTCCTGTATTTTGTTCTGAAAGCTGAATTGTATAAGCAGAGGATTGGGAATTTTTAGTTTAGCATCAATTTGGTGGCTCAAATGGTCAAGAATTTGCGTGCAATGCAGGATACCTGGGTTCAATCCTTGGATTGGGAAGATGCCCTGGAGAAGGGAATGGCAAACCACTCCAGCATTCTTGCCTAGAGAATCCCATGGACAGAGGAGCCTAGAGGGCTACTGAAGTGACTAACACATTCACTTTCAATTTATATTTAAAAGTCTTGGGGGGATAGTTGATAAAAGCTTTGTGTGAGTTGGTACTAAGATATGGTCATGAAAAATGAATGTGCTATATTTAAAGATATTCATCATATTTACAAAATAAAATTAATATGTGTTCATGGTAAGGAATTTGAAAAACATTAAAAAGTATAAAGAGTCAGAAATCACCTGTAAAATTCATCATCACTACTATATAAAGCCAATAACTGTAGCTATTTTCTGCACATGTATATATCAAAAATATTATATAAGCAATCATATTGCATCTATAATTCTGTATTGCACTTCTTAGTTTTTGAGATAATTGTATTTCTTACACATGCAGTTGTAAGAAATAATACAGAGATCCCATGTACCCTCCAGCAAATTTTCCTCAATGGTAACATCTTGAAGAACTATAATATCATATCACAATCAGCACATTAACCTTTATAATCCACTGATATTATTAATACTACCCCTTTTACTTGTACATATGTGTGTGGCTATGTCTCTCCAATTTCATCACCTGTGTAGATCCATGTATCCACAACCAACTCGAAGACCCAGAATAGTTCCATTACCACAAGGAATTCTCATCTGGCCCTTTAACAATCTCACCCCCTTCCTCTCATACTCCTTCACTCATTCCTGACCCCTGGCAACCACTAATCTGTTCTCCATGTCTAAATTTTGCATTTTCAAAAATATTAAATGAATAGAATCGTACCTGCCTTTTGGTGTATATGTATGCATATATTACGTTTTAGAATTGTTTTCTTCCACTTGGCATAATTTTCTTGAGATCTATCTACTTGCTGTGTATCACTAATTCACTTCTCTTTATTGTTGAGTAGTATTCCATAACATGGATGTACCAGTTTGATTAACCAGAGGAAGTCAGGTAGGTTGGTCATGTTGCCTGTTGACCTTGTTTGTTTTAGCCTCTACCAAAAAGAGTTGAAGAACATCTGGGTTGTTTCCAGTTTTGGGTGATTAAGTAAAGCTGCTATGAGCACTTATCTACAAGCTTTTATGTGAAGATAAGTTTTCATTTCTCTGGAACAAATGCCCAAGAGCGTGCTGACTGGGTTGTTTAGTAATTGTGTGTTCAATTTATAAGAGACTGCCTGAAAAATTTTTGGAGTATGAGTCACACTTTTAAAAAGCTTTTACTTGAAGGATAATTGCTTTACAATTTTTTTTTAAAATTTTTTAGCTGCACCACACAGCATGCCAGATCTTAGTTCCCCAACCAGGGATCAAACCTGTGCCCATTGCAGTGGAAGCATGGAGTCCTAACCACTGGAAAGTCCCCAAATCACACATTTTTGACATGTGCGAACATTTCTCTAAGTAATGAAATATGCTTTGAAAATAAAAAGATTTAAAATAATGACCTGATACTGCATGGGATGGATTAGCATAACTTATTTCAGTTTTTCCCTGATATTGGACATTTTGGCTGTTTCAGATTTCTTTTTCCTTGTAGAAATCATGAAGAGAGGCCTGCTGTGCTGGTGTGAAGAACAGGTCAGCTGGAACTGCTCTTGTCATGCCCAAGGATAAGCAGGTTCTGAAATGCTGTTTCATGCTAACTTCACTGCACAGGGATCTGAGGGAGATATCACAATGCCACACTTATTGTCATTCAATAAAAAATATAACTATTGCACACACACAGACTGTGCCTGGTAGCACTGGTGTCAATGACAGCTCCTTTGGCCTATGTTGGAAGACTAACATAACTGGAAACTCCTTTCAGAGGAGAAAGACACCAGAATGCTACAGCTCTTCCTGTGGTCAAATGCCAGGGTAATCAGATGGACCCCTGGTGAGCTTGGACCTAGGAAAAGGGTAGGTTACCTCTAATAGCCCAGTTTTCATGGCCTAGCCATAGTCTTGTCCTAGGACAGAACTCAGCATGTTTGCTGGAAGAGATGCACTTGAGGGCTTCATTGGGCTCTGCCCTTGGTCACTCACTTGATCTCTGTGTTGTGGTTGTTTAGGCACTAAGTCATGTCTGACTCTTTGCGACCCTCTGGACTGTAGCCCGCCAGGCTTCTTTATCCATGGGATTCTCCAGGCAAGAATACTGGAGCAGGCTGCTATTGCCTTCTCCAGGGGATCGTCCCGACCCAGGGATTGAACCCGTGTCTCCTGCACTGCAGGCAGATTCTTTTACCACTGAGGCAGCAGGGAAGTCCCTGATTTCTGTGAGTCTGAGTGCAAAACCTTCTCTGATGGACAGACACACTATTTTGTGAATTGATATGCTCAGTCACGTACTGTGAGCCAGTAGCTTCTCTCTTTCTTTTCACCAACTTTGTTTCTTTGGTTTCTGATCCATCTTGGGCTGGTTCTGCAGTTCAGCACCCAGTGGAAATGCAGTTTCCTCATCCCTAAGTTCTTGGAGTATACCGCCCTGCAGCCTCTAAGTACTTACAACTTCCACCATTGTACATAACTGCCATTATTACAAATAATTTGCACTCTTACAAACAACCCATTCTACACGAATCTTGTTTTTGTAAAAATTATTCTTTTTTTTTTTTTTTTGGAAAGCTTCTGGAGTGGTGTTGAGCAAGGCAACTGGTGAACACACTGACTTATTTTTTTCTTTGATGGTAGCCGGCAATTATGCTGAGTGGGCTCTATTAATTATTCTGTTTGCCAAAAGCCCCGCCCCTCTATCCTGACTAGCCTAGGGACTAAAAATGTGGGGTTTTCTTATTTTATTTTGCTGCACCAGGTCTCACTTGCAAGAGTACTGGAGTGGGGTGCCATTGCCTTCTCTTAAGGAAAGCCCTTAAGATTCCCCTAACCCTAACCCAATTAACAATTTGCGTGCTGCAAATAAAGATCCCACAGGCTGCAAATGCAAATAAAAATTATTCTTAAGGGAAATTTTAGAAGCAGTAGCCATTGAGTTCAAGAGTATGAACATTTTTTTGGGGGAATAATCACTTATAATGTCATCCCTAGAAAATTAGCTCAATCTGGAGCTTGGTGAGAATGTACACTTCATTTTATGTTGATCAACACCAGGCAATAGATTTTTCAATGGAAATTTGGTAAGGGAAAATAACATCTATTTTAATTTATGTCACTGATTTTCAGTGGGGTTGAACATTAATGTGCAAATAGGTCATGCCAGGCCACTTCCAGTTTTCAGAAGAGCCCAGGACTTTTTATGACACTGATCACAGTAAGAAAACATATCTCTGCTGAAGACAGTGGCAATGGAAGCTCTGTACTAAGCATGTAACTTGGAGTCCCAGGCAGTACAGTCACGTGGACTTCATTCATTCATTAATTCAACAAATAGCTCTTGAGCACCTCCTTTCAAGGGACTGTGCTAGGCACTGGAGGATCAACAAACACACTCTCTGCTCCCAGGAGTTTATAATCAAGGAAATGAGACAGACAGTTACAAAGCAATGTGATAAGCACAAACAGGGTGCTAGGCCAAGGGAACAGAGAGAGGGAAACACAAGTGCAACCAGAGTGGTGAGGGCCAGGGATGACTAGGCTGAGTCTTAAAGGATAGGAGTTCAAGGGAACAACCGCAGGCAGAACAGACAAAGGATGGGGATGACAAGAAATATCAGAAGTTGTAGATTAAACAAAGGGCAGCCCAGAGCATCAGGATCAGAAGTAAGGGCAGGAGGGACTTCCCTGGCAGGCCAGTGGTTAAGACTCTATGCTTCCAATGCAAGGGGCACCGGTTTGATCCCTGGTTGGGGGCCTAAGATCTCACATGCCTCCCAGCATGTCTAAAAAAGAAGTATGGGTAGGAGGTGAAATTCTAATATAATCCCAGAAACTTAGAGAGCTCCAGAGCTCTTATACCTTTGACCTGTTATCTGTGGTACCCAGGGTTAAACTGATTGATCCCTGTCCCAGGTAGAGTGCTCTAGCCATGAAAGAGACCCGGCGTGGTTAGTCTGAGCTCTAATATTCTTCAGGAGGGGGACATAATTGTCCTCACTTAGCCACGGGGCCTATCTCACAAGCTGACTAATTCAGTGCTGCTGCTGTGAGCACTAGAGGACTTGGAATCAGAAATGTCAACCTGAGAACTTGAATAAATCATTTAGGTTCCTAAACCTCAGTTTTTTATTTCTAAGATGAGGAGAAAAAGACTTCATAGGGCTGAATGAGGTTCAGATTAAATCAGTCAGTCAGTTCAGTGGCTCAGTCATGTCCAACTCTTTGCGACCCCATGGACTACAGCACGCCAGGCTTCCCTGTCCATCACCAATGCCTGAAACTTGCTCAAACTCATGTCGATCGAGTTGGTGATGCCATCCAACCATCTCATCCTCTGTCGTCCCCTTCTCCTCCTGCCTTCAATCTTTCTCAGCATCAGGGTCTTTTCCAATGAGTCAGTTCTTGCTTGGATAGTGCCTGGGAATCTGCATTTGCACCAATTTCTGAGGGATTCGTGGGGACACATATGCCTGAGACTCACTTATTTCATGGAAATGACCCCCTTCTGGGGTCAGGTCCCAATCAACAGAGCTTCCAAGCACAAGGGACTATTTTAAGCTTAACAGTAATAGTAATAACTATCAGTCAGACACTCTCTTAGGCAGTGGGGCTATGCACACATGTTAGTCACTCAGTCACATCCGACTCTTGGCGACCCCACGAACTATAGCCAGTCAGGCTCCTCTGTCCATGGGATTTTCTCCAGGCAAGGATACTGGAATGGGTAGTCATTTTCTCTTCCACGGATCTTCCTAACCCAGGTATCGAACCTGATTCTCTTGCATTGCGTTCTTTACCACTGAGCCATTGGGAAAGCCCCAGTGGGGTTATAGTAGCAAACAATTAAGACAAAAATCTCTGTTTTCATGCTGCTTATATTTTCAAGGGGGGCAGGGGACAGATAATAAATAAGTAAAATATCTAGTATGTCAGGTGGTAATATGCGTTATGGAGAAAGATATAGCCGAGCAAAGGGGCTGGGAGTTCTGGAGGCGACAGCACTGCTATTTTGTACAGGATGGTCAGACTTTTCTGACAAGGTGACATTAGTGCAAACGTGCATAGCCTCCTTCCTGTGTTTGCTCAAATGAGCCATCCACATGGGTATCTGGAAGAAGGCACTCCTGGTAGAGGAAAGAGCTCCTACTAAGGCCCAGAGGAGCTGTCTTTTGTTGATCAGAAAACCAATCTTAGTTGCTTTTAGACTCTGGTCTGAAACTGCCATGGCAGCTGGAGGTGGGGGAGGTGGGGGAGGTGGGGGAGGTGGGGGAGGTGAGGGCTGTGGCTTCTGGTGCCTTTAAAAGGGAAATCTAACTCAAAACTTTCCTGTAGCGGGAGGTAGTGACATTGGCTACTTGTCAGGATTTCCCAAGTTCCCTTTTGAAAATCTGAGATCCCAGTCAAAGTATTAATAGGATTTGCCCCAGTTCTCCCAGTAATCACAGAGGTGACTCTTCTTGCCTGCCCTGTGTGGCAAGCCTGTTTGCTTGGGGGACACTTACACCTGTGGAGACAGGTAAAGCAGGCAGAGAGGAACAAGTCTCTACCTCGTCTTGACAAGGGTTTTACGCTTTGTTATCTTTTCAAGTTTCTCTAGTGCAGATCAGAATGCCTTTGGGGCTCAATTTCCATGTAATAAGATTGGGGGATCTGGGCAGAGTGGCAGTAATGATTCTGAGTAGTACTTTGACAAATACAGTAAGTCCCCGGCATATGAATGAGTTACGTCCTAAGAGCATGTTTGTAAGTCTAATTTGCTTGTGAGTCTAATAGAATTACTCTGCTACTGCTGCTAAGTCACTTCAGTCGTGTCCAACTCTGTGCGACCCCATAGACGGCAGCCCACCAGGCTCGCCCGTCCCTGGGATTCTCCAGGCAAGAACACTGGAGTGGGTTGCCATTTCCTTCTCCAGTGAATTACCCTAGGTACCCACTAACACAATTGGCTATATAGTACTGCACTTATAATACTGTAATAGGTTTATAATATTTTTCACACAAATAATACATAAAAAATAAACACAAAAAATAAAACATTTGTAATCAAACTGTACAGTACCTTGAAAAGTACAGTAGTGCAGTACAACAGCTGGCATACAGGAGCTGGCATTAAGTGAAAAGGCAAAAAATGAAGATACTGTACTGTTATGCTCTATACCATACTGTAAAGTACACAAAACCACAACTATTTGTAGAGGATGCACACATGTGACAATGTATGCCAGACACATGAACTAACACATGATTGGACATGTGAATACATGTTTGTATCTTTGAAAGCTTGCAACTTGAAGATTCATATGCAGGGGACTTACTGTACAGAAAGCCATACCATTAGAGAGAAGGGAACAAATCTTGCAATTTACTGATGGGCTGTTTACTGTGCTAAGCATTTTACATACATTGTCTTATTACATTTTCATTATAACTCTGGAAGGTAGGTGGAAAATGAGGCTCAAAGATATTGAATATTTCCCTGCTTATTTGCACTTTATAAAAATGTCAATCAAAAAAGCAGTAAAAATTAGGAAGTAAAAGTCCCTGGGAGTCTCACCTGGGAGAGGAAACAACTACAAGGGATTAGTGTGTGATCTTCCTGAATTTGTAAAATGTACACGAAAGCACGCATCTCTCCCAGACTCCTTTCCTCAAGAAACTGGGCTCATATTATACATTCTGTTCTGAAACTTGCCTTTTTTTTTTTCTTTTCTGGTAACAGTGTGCTTTGATTGTCTTGCGGTTGATAAATCTTATTAATGAAAGTAGGTTTCGGGGAGAGGTTAGAGCTCCCTGATAACACACCTGGCTGTGTGATTTCACACAAGTTACTTTGCCTCTAGGACTACAGTTTCCCCCATTTGTAAAATGAGGGCAGGCAGAGCACAGAGGATTCAGCGCTGTAGAACCAACGATCAGGGCATCTCAGCCCCCCGCCCGCCTCGTGACTATCTGGGATAATCTCCAAGGTCCAGCCCTGCTTGACTTGGACGGCAGCCGCCCCTTTCAATAACTTAGATGACACAGCCGCCGCCGGCGCTGCCAGTAAAACCCAGCTAGCAGTGCTGCTTTCATTCGCTCTTTGAGCTGGGTGACAGTGACGGGAGCAGCTGGGCGGGTCCAGGGGCGGGGCGGGGGCGGGGCATAGGCGCCCGGCGCGCAATGCGTGCGCGCTGGTAGGCCGGTCTCGGCGTGACGGGCCGGTGCTCGGGCCCGGCCCCGCCCCGCGCGGCCTTAGCCCCGCCCCTTCGTCCCTCACCCGGCGCAGCCCTCGCGGCGCTGGCGCAGAGATGGCGGAGGCCGTGGAGCGCACTGACGAGATGGTCCGCGAGTACCTGCTCTTCCGCGGCTTCACGCACACTCTGCGGCAACTGGACGCCGAGATCAAGGCGGATAAGGAGAAGGGCTTCCGGGTGAGGGGCCGGCGAGCGCGGCGCGGGCAGAGGCCGCCCCGAGGGAGCCAGGAGCTGGCTCTCCCCCAGCACTGCCCTCCGGGGCGGGAGCGGCGCTGTCACCGCGCCAGGGGGATCATTGACATCAGCGCGCCCGGCACTCGCTTGACAGATGAGGAACTGAGGCCCTGAGAGGGGACGTGACTTGTCTGAAGTTGCCAGCGAGTCAGGAGCATCGCCGAGGCCGGAGCCCAGGTGCCCTGACTCCTGGTCCAGGGCTCTGTTCTCCACCCCAGTCTCCCAGCAGGTGCTGGCCGGTCATTGGCTGGATGGCGATGAGGTTTGAGGAGCTATGGTTGGGTAGACGTTTGGGTTTTGGGAACAGAAATATTCTAAAGTCGGCTTCCAGTGGCATTGGGAGCAAAGGGGTCTGCAGCCCATGTTGAGCTAGATTCAAGTGTTTGAAATGGCTTTGTCAGTGACCCACTGGCAGTTTTGCTTCACCTCTGAGGAAGACCTTGTTGTACATTTGAAAACATAACTTTGCTCAGACATGATTTTCTGTTGAGTTCTTGGAAGTTTTGTGTGTGTGATTTGTGTGTATGTCTGCAGGCTTCAGTTGGTGTTGGTAGGTGAGTTGAGAGAGGCAGTGAGCTAGCAGCAGGAACACCGGAGGGGAGTTAGGAGACCTGGGTTCTTGTCTTGCCAGTTAGTGGCTACTTGGTGGTGGCTCAAGCAAATCATTTCAGCTCTCTGAGCCTCAGTGTCCTGATCTGTAAAATGGGGGGGGGCGGTTTAGAATGGTATCAGTATTCAAAACCTGTTCCATCTTGTGTCCTCTGATATGAGTGCTCCTCAGGAGGGGACCCCTCTTGGCTGACACTCTCAGCAGCTGCCAGGGCTTTAGTGGTGCTTAAAGGACTTGAAGGAGACAGTACATCTAACGTAAGCCTTGGAATCCTGGAATGGAGGAGGAGCATGGAGATTGTCTCACTCCCTCTTTTTTGCTTTTTGGAATCTTAGGTCACTAAGAGAGTTGAAGTGACATTGCCAAGGTGGCTGAATAAATTAGAGTCAGGTCCAGGCCCTGGACTCTTTAGTTCCTGGACCAGAAAGCTTTTACACCTGAAATTTCCATGCTTGCCAAAGGGTAGAAACGCATATCTAACATTAAGAAAAAAACTTGAAACCTATTATGTTACAGTGTTTTGAAAGTTTTATAGATTGCTAACTTAAAGAAAAAAAAAATTGAAGCATCCAGAAGCTGCAGCAAGAGGAAAAAAAGCTGTATTAACTCTGTGGCGCGAAGAGAGAATCCCCTTTTCCATTACATCTTTCTTTCTCCAGGTGGACAAGATTGTGGACCAGCTGCAGCAATTAATGCAGGTGTATGACCTGGCTGCTCTTCGGGATTACTGGAACTACCTGGAGCGGCGGCTCTTCAGCCGCTTGGAGGACGTGTACAGACCCACCATCAACAAGCTGAAAACCAGCCTGTTCCGCTTTTATCTGGTCTACACAATCCAGGTGTTTCTGGTTCAGGGATCTCTTGGTGGAGAAAATTCTTTAATCCACAAATAGATTTTAATGCCTAGGGACGGCTCTTCTCTGTTACTATGGGAAAGGGTGCAATAGTCACAGTGCAAATTATTTTTGACTTTTCCAATTTTTTTTTCCCTTCTCATCTGTAGATCATCTGACTTATCTTCCTCATTCCTATTTCTCCTCTTGTCTTAAGCACATTAGCCTGGGTGGTGTTTTGAAGAATATAAGTAGCTGGGTTAAAGTTTGAGTAAAAAGGTTATGACTGACTTGTGGGGGAGGGTAGTAAATCACTTAGATTATTTGAAAATCAACTAGGAATTAATTTTTAGGGTGGCATTTATCACTAGGGCTTTAAACAAACTTCTTTGAAGTTACCGGGAACTTGAGAAAAGAGTGATGATTTCTTTTATAAAGAGTTCATAGATCATGTTTGGCGACTTGCTCAGGAGGCCAGTATTCAAAGACTCTCTATGGTGTGGTGGTGAAGAGTCTCACCTCTGGCCTTCTGTCTCTCTCCTTTCTTTGCTGTCTCCTCTGTGTCTTGGCAGACAAACAGAAGTGACAAGGCTCAGGAGTTCTTTGCAAAGCAGGCCTCGGAGCTCCAGAACCAGGCCGAGTGGAAGGATTGGTTTGTCCTGCCCTTCCTGCCATCCCCAGACACCAACCCCACCTTCGCCACCTACTTTTCACGCCAGTGGGCCGACACCTTCATCGTGTCCCTGCACAACTTCCTGAGTGTCCTGTTTCAGTGCATGCATATCCTCTCAGTGGCCGGGGGGCTGGCAGCCCAGCCTGAGGCCAACCGACTGCGAGATCAGCAGCTACTGCCCTTAATGCAGTCATTTCTTCTACAAAACGCCCAAAGATCATCGTCGTGTTGTCACGTGAGGGGGCTGGTTATTTTGATCTGGGAGGGTGGGAGCTGTAACTCTCAGTTCTGCTGCTGAATAGTTGACATGTGTGGGTGGGGAGACTGTCCCTGCAGTAGGGGGATAGGAGCCCTCAAGTAGGGCGGGGCCTCTCCCAGCAAGCACAGCGAAACCGACCTGCCTCCAGAGCACCCTCTCTGCGCATGCTCCATGGCCCCCCAGGATTTCACTTTGTTGGAATTAGGTAGTGGGTAAAAACACTTCTAGGGCTGGAACACCCTTCCTGTGTTAGTGTCTGGGTCACTGTCTTCACAGTGACCTCAGGGTCCCTCAACTTGTCAGAGGACAGGGCAGCTTTAAGAATATGTGGAGAGATATAGGAGAGAGAAAGGACATAAATAATTTCCAAGCCTACCTTGTGTACCCTTTTGTCGTGGAAAGCTGGGGACATCCTTGCTCACTTGTGCTCTCTGGCAGGAACTCCCCAGGAGGAGAAGGGGTTCTGGTTCGAATGGGGATGCCTGGTGAGTCACTGATAATCTGGGCGTTGTGGAGGCCCACCCACCATCGCCTTTTGGTCTCTGGGAAGACCATCTTCTGGTGGAGGTAGGAAGGGAGCATCTCCTCTTGGGCTGGGATGAGTGTAAATTACCCAGGTTGGCCCTTTTTCTCCCCCTGCTGTCACTCTTCATCCTGAGGGCTTTCAGACAAAACTTGCAGGGGGCCCAGCCCAGAGGTGGTCAGGGCTTGACCCCGTGGGCCTTCCAGGGAAGCCCACTTGCCCGACTGAGGCCCTGCCGGCTTAGTGCTCTTCCGGATTGAAGCTGTATGAGGTGGTTGGGAAGGACTGACACTGTGACCTCATATGTGGATCCTCCTAGGTGGCTCCTAGTCTGTAGAAAGCTTGCTTCTTAGCATGAACCTTTGCCAGGGAGAGGCTCACCCTGAGGAGGGGAAAGGTGAGCAGCCAGTCCTTCCATCCAGCTAGTAGAGCAGCTGGCCATATGCCCACAGATCCACTGGCCAGTGGGCTGGCTTTTCGCTGAATGTCGCTAAAGCTTAGACTGAGTGTGAAGCCCGCAAGATCAACTCTTTACTGCTGGCATTTGGGAGAAAGTGTCAGTTTTGGATGTATGTCTTCTATGGGCTAGCCAGGCAGGTTGTTGGGTGTCCATGAGTCTGTCTGAATGAAGTCAGGCCAGACCCAGGGTCAAGGGAGAGACTGTTCATAAAGCTCTGAGGAGCCCACAGCACAGAGTCTTTACTCCGTGTCACATTCAAGGGTGTTGCTGCGGTGTCTAGAGTGTCTGGAGTGACTTTTAATCGTTTTGCAGGCAGGCTTATTCTTTTAAAACATGTTTATTGAATTGTGTATCTTATTGCAGAGTTTGTGATAGAATATCTGTTTTAATTGGCAATTTTTTCCCCAGCTTTGTTGGAATATAATTGACAATTAAACATTGTGTATATATATGTATATAAGGTGTAAAACTTGAGGACTTGGTGTATGTACTCATTGTGTCATGACCACTACAGTCAAGTTGATAAAAAGGCAGGCTTATTCTTTAACTCGGTACACCAGTTCCCGTGATCCTGAACTTTGATGCAGAGTGCCAGAGGACCAACCAGGTTCAAGAAGAGAATGAAGTTCTGCGCCAGAAGGTTTGTTCTGAATGACGCTTGCTCCTCGGGAAGCACTTCTGCTTTTCATGTGTGAAATTAGGCAGTGGCCGTGGAGGGTGAGTCAGTAGGGGACAGCACTGGTCTCAGGTGACAGTGAGTCACCAGAAAGGCAGTGTTGGGAGCTGCGACAAACCTTTGAAAACCAGAGGTGAGGTTGATGTTTTAAGTCGTGGCATGAACAATGTAGTAACAGCCATGAACTTTTAAGAGGAAAACGACTCTGTGCGTGGATGTCTCCTTGCAGCTAACCGGCTTGTACATCTCCACTTCCTATTCCTAGGTCTTTTCCACCCTTCCCCAGATCTGTGTTGTTTATATCCCAGATATGATTTAATTGTTCTTAGGTTTTTCTACTTTGGTAAAAGAACAGCTCCCAGGGCAGCTCATGTTTGCCTTTCCATTTGCCTGAGCATTTCTCTAACCTTGAAATTGAAGCACCATCAGAAAAGGGAGGATTTTTTAGAAAAAGGAAGCTTATAAGCTGTTTCGGTGTGAGGGGTTTAAGGTTCTTAGGTTTGGGCCTGTGTGTATAATTATCTTCAGGCAAAAAGTAAAAAATGCTGACCTTCATTAAAAAAATATATATATATTTTTTTCCACCTGAGTTCCAAGGTCTGGTTTTGTAGATTCCCAAGAGGAAAGCAGGAGTGGGTGGAGCTAGTTTTCTCAGTGAATTCAGGAAGAAGCAAGTCAAATGATAAAAGGGAAGCAAGTCAAATGATAAAAAGAAAAAAGAAGTAGGTTCTGTATTATCTAACGGTCTTTAGTTTTCTCACCTCCTTGGCGTCAAGTCACAGCGGCCTCACCTATCTTTCCAGCCTGCGGAGAGTGAGACGGGCACCCTGAGACTGAGGGCGAGTGGTCTTTGAGTCAGTGTGGTTGGGTTTTGGACGTGATGTGTCTGGTCTTCCTCAGGGGAGGGAAGGCTAGGTGAGATCCCCGTCTCACTCCCCCCTACCTCTGCATAGCTGTTTGCACTGCAAGCCGAAATCCACCGACTTAAGAAAGAAGAGCAGCAGCCAGAGGAGGAAGAGGCCTTGGTCCAGCACAAATTGCCTCCTTATGTCTCCAACATGGACCGCCTGGGGGACTCAGAACTGTGAGTGTGTGCCGTGCCCCTCCTCGCCCTGTCCCCAGCGTTCTCCCTTCCTCCTGGTGACGCCTCCAAATTGCCAGGAACCTCCTGGGCGCCCAGTGTTCTAGTCTGAGTTTTCTGTGTCTCTGGGCCTGACCAGAGGCGGGGAAACTACAGGCTCTGCCAGGGACTTGCACATCCAGGTGTGTGCAGCCTGGGTTAATACATGCAGCCATTGTCGTGAAGCCCTGGGAAGATTCTGTGCTCTGAAAGGGGCGCCTCATGGATGTCAAGATTGCCGACGCATTTCTCCATTGAAGCATGCTTTTGTCTCAGGGTTCTGAGTGGTGGGCAGGTTGGGAGAGAGGTATTTGAGCAGCCTTAAAAAACAGCCATTGAAAGCCAAAGACCCAGATGATGATGATAATAGCAGTGGAAGAGGCGCAGGCACCACCGGTCCCAGGATCAGCGATTGGTGAGTCAGGATGCAAACCCAGGTAGTCAGATTCCAAATCTACCTGTGGCCCAGTCCTGCAGCAGATGAAACTGCTCTTGTTTCTGAGCTAGTGCCTGCCGATGGAAATAAAGTGCAAGCCAAAAATCGAACTTAAAAACTTTCAGTGGCTATCTTAAAAATAGTAAATTTTAATGATATTTATTATTTAGCCCAGGCTTGCCTGGTGGCTCAGATGGTAAAGAATCTGCCTGCTATGTAGGAGAACCCAGGTTTGATCCCTGGGTCAGGAAGTTCCCCTGGAGAAAGAAATGGCAACCCACTCCAGTATTCTTGCTTGGAGAATTCCGTGGACAGAGGAGCCTGGCAGGCTACAGTCTGTGAGGTCTGACACTTGTGTCAGCAGAGTCTGACACTACTGAGCGACTTCAACTTTCAGTTTTATATAGCCCAACTTTTTCAAAGTATCATTTCAACATGTAATGAATATAAAGTATTCACGAGCTATTTAAGAACTCTTTTTCCTGCTAAATCTGGAATTCCAATGTGGATTTTATGCCTGCAGCACTTCTCCATTTGGACTGAGCGCATCTCAGGTGGTCAGCACCACATGTGGCCAGTGGGCAGTAGGCAGCTCTGCTCTGAGCTTTACCGTGGCCCTCAGAGCCGCAGCCTTCCCCGTTGTGCCAGGTAGGCTGCAGGCTCCCTTTGTGAAAGAAGAACACCAAGCATCAGGCCACCTTAAAGCCCAGCTGTGCAGACCTGGCCATGGTTCTGGTTATGAGCAGCATCCATAGCCCACACGACGTGTGCCCCGGGTTCTCCCAGGTCCCTGTCCAGCGCTGTGACCCTGTGCTGTGTCTGCTTGTCCAGAGCCATGGTGTGCAGCCAGAGGAACACCTCCCTCTCCCAGTCGCCGCGCGTGGGCTTCCTGTCCTCGCTGCTGCCTCAGAGCAAGAAGAGCCCCTCAAGGTTGTCTCCTGCCCAGGGCCCCCCTCAGACTCAGAGCTCGGCCAAGAAGGAGTCCTTTGGCAGCCAGGTAGGTGCAGGTCCTGCCTTTCTAACTCTTGCCAGGAGGCCTCCGACATCCCACTCATCACCCACGTGGAGACTTACCCACCCTCCCTTTGGACCTGCAGGTGGGAGGGTGGATGGTGACAGGAGGAAGTGTGCTCTGAAGGGTCCCTTCCCCTTTCTCATCAATTTCCTCTAACTCATGTGTACTTATGGCTAAAATTTGGTTATTCAAGCATGAATTCAAGTGATTCTGGACTTAAAAAATTTTTGGTGATAGGAAGAAGTGTGTAGATAAGGAGTAAAGTTCTAAATCAGACTGGTATTTCTTTTACGATAGAAGTTCTTATTTCCTGATGCTTCAAAGGAGTTTTGCTATTTTTTTTCTTTCATAAAAGCTTGCAAGAGAATTTCTTTTATGCCAGCATATGTCCAAAACTGACTAGTTTTCTGAGCGGAGATGGTCAGAATTCATTGCTTTCAGAAATGCTGGCCAGAGTGAAGCTGTAACAGATCCAGAGTTATGCTTTATTGCTTGGGTAGGGACTGTTTCCCTCTCGAGATTTTTATTACTTGCAGATACAGTAAGTTATCATCTCTGCCTTCCTCTCCTGCTGCCCTTGGCTTGAGAACAGTTGCAGGTGACACAGCAGCATGGGGCTGCCTGGGGAGACAGGGGTCTGTCCACGCTGCCACCGGGACGTCCGGGCCTTTAGCACAGCACTTGGATTTCATACTGTTCTTCAAGTGCAGATGCTGAGCAGGACATGGGGGAATAACAAGCATGGGCTTTGGACTGAGGCAACTGTACCTTGTTTAGCAGCCTTGCTCACATCTCCCCACCTACTTGGCATGGGAACGAGAAGAGCATTTACTCCCTATGGGGAGAGGTATTTGAGTTGAAATGAGAGCCCTCAGTATATGCAGTGCCTGGCAGATTATGAGCTCATAATATGTTGTAGTTGTTTGAAAAGTTTTAGCCTGTAATAGATGATGTATGGAGCGCTACATCCCTTGAAATGTACATGAAATGATGAAATTCAGTTTCATTGAAAGAAAGCATGGAGATGGGATATTTGCGCTTTGGCCTGTGGCCATATCTTTACGTGTTCAGGCACTGAACTGAGGGTGAAATGGGATTGGAAATATTTGTGAGGTTCCTATTCAGGAGATGAAGGTAAGAATGTGTCATTTGCAGCAAACGTTCCTTACTTTACCTTTAAAATACATTCAAACAAAGCTTCTGGCATGTTAACAGAGCAAAGGTAGCCCTCTTTCCATTTCCTGGATATAGGTGATAAATGTTCTCAATCTAAAAAATCCAGTGGTTGGCTCACTTGCTTTTTTTGATGATATATTTGACTCAGCAGTGATGTTTCAGCTATAAAAATAACTAGTATATCTGAGATTCAAGAAAATCATAGAATTTAGAGTTGGAGGAAGTTTAAAGGTTATCTGGCCCACCTTCCTAGCCAATAGGAGGGTGGGCCAGATGACCTTTAACTTGATTGATTGCCTCCTGTGGTGGTGAGCTCACTGCTTGTGTTGGGGAGGGGGGGTGTTGGCCTGTTTGAAAGTTGTTAGTTGAAGCCTCTGTGATTTTTCACTCACAGATCTTGGCTTTGCCTTCGAGCTGCATAGAATAAGGCTTCTTTCTGTCTTTTCCATGCTAAACACTATGTTCATTCCTTCCTTTCTGCCCAGCTATTTACCCATGTGGCGTGATTTCTAGACTCCTCACCATCCTGGTTCCCTTCTTTTGGCGGGGACATTCTAATTTTTTAACTCCCCTATACGGTTGATGGCCAAATTCGAGTTTACAATTCAGGATGCTGTCTTACCAATGCCAAATGCTGTTAGTTATATGATCACTTCCTGTGATTTTAATGATATATTGCTTTTAACTCAACAGAAAATGACATTGGTTTTTTTTTTTTTTAATAAGCCTGGGTCAGGAAGATCCCCTGGAGGAGGAAATGACAACCTGCTCCAGTACTTTTGCCTGGAAAACCCCTTGGACAGAGGAGCCTGGCGGACGGCAGTCCATCAGGTGGCAAAAGAGTTGGATATGATGTAGTGATGAAACAATAAGTGTAAGCTTCAGTCATATCAGCATTTTGCCCACTGTGATCAGTCCCTGTAACTGTCGCTGTTAGCACTGAAAAGTTCACTCCATTATAGATGTGAAGTCTACAGTGATACATTCTCTGTGCTTTCGCTCTGAATCTGGAGACAGAATTTTCGAAGTAGCTAAAACCACAGTTCCCAAGCTCTTCTGGGACTTCTGTTGTAGAAACCCCTCAGGCGCCGCCTCAGCAGGCTCCCCCACTGCAGTGTTACCCCATCCTCCCCTCCAGTTAGAGTTTCCCTCCTCCCACACCCACTCAGTCACCTTGGGACTACCAGGGGGAATTATGGTTATTACAGAGATAACCTCTAATTGACGGTAATGTAAAGAAAGCAAAGCGTCCACAGGCTTGTGTATTTGTAACTCTTATTAGTATCAGATTGTGCTGTAGCTCCCTGACTCAGCAGTAAGAATGCTGCCCCTGGGGCTGTTTCCATGGGTCTCAGCAGGATGGGGAAAAGGGAGCCGTCCTCCCCATCTTTCATTCTGTAATTTCTCTGTTACTTGGGCCTGTCTTTTGGGTGGCTTTATTTTGCCTCAGGTGAGGCCAAATTACTGGAACTTGTTTTCGGTTCCATTTGGACGATTGCCTGGTAAGTCTATTCAGGCCACCAAAAGTGAATTTAGATCCTTCTCTGGAGTGAGAGGAGAGAAGGTCAGATGATAAAGCAGTATAAAGGTACCTCTCTTGAACTGTAGGAGACAGATTATGATAGATTGGGGCAATATAATTTGGACTGTTGGAATGTTACATGAATCCAGTAGTTAAGATTTTTATGAAGTTTGCTCTTAAAAACAAAACAAAATAAAACTTTGAATTACTGGGTGTGTCACAGTGGACATTTACTTAAGTCATATGCCTTTGTAGCTGGACGCAGGTTTACTTTATGTACTTATTTAGGTGTTTGGTGGATAGCTGCATTCATCAGCTTTGAGTGTGCTATTGTTTTTTGTTGATGTTTCCCCTTCTTTTGTGTATATCTTGGGGATTCCCTTGTGGCTCAGCTGATGTATCTTAGATACAGTTTAAAGAGAAGCTCTCTCTAAGTAGGATCTGCTAGGTCACGTTTAGGTCTATAGCTCTCTTGGTATAAATTACCCTATTGTTATAAAGATAGTTTTTCTTATTTATATGTCAACACCTGTTTGAATTTTCATTTTGGAGTACTTTCCAGCCTGTAATACACTGGACAGCTTCCTTGCCATCTTGACTCAAGAAAGAAGCTTTGCTTTTGTTCTTAATGTTGTAATATGCTTGCTGGGGAAGTGTTACAAGTGCCTTTTGTGTCAGCTGGAGGAATTTGAAGTCTGTCCTAAGCCCCTCTATTCCATCCATTTGGGCCAATTGAATTGGGTACTCTTAACACCACCTGTTTGGAGAAGGCGATGACACCCCACTCCAATACTCTTGCCTGGAAAATCCCATGGACGGAGGAGCCTGGTAGGCTGCAGTCCATGAGGTCGCTAAGGGTCGGACACGACTGAGCGACTTCACTTTCACTTTCATGCATTGGAGAAGGAAATGGCAACCCACTCCAGTGTTCTTGCCTGGAGAATCCCAGGGACGGGCAAGCCTGGTGGGCTGCCGTCTCTGGGGTCGCACAGAGTCAGACACGACTGAAGTGACTTAGCAGCAGCAGCAGCACCACCACCTGTTAGAAGAAAAGACACCATTGACCAGGTGTAGCAGGTGAGTAAGGACAGACGAGCATTCCACCAAGTGCCTGTGCCTGTTCCGCAGCCTTCTCCACCTTTGGTCCCAAAGTGGGATAGCCCTGTAGTCTGTGTACTTTCCCTGGGCATGCATGCAGTAGTAAATGGATGCTTTTCCCTTTTTTTCTCAAGTATCCGGTGTAAAGATTTCCTGGTCAGGCTGATAAATCTGAATCATAGTTGTGCCAGGCTAGTTTGAGACTTCCTTGCTTGCCAGGATCCCACTATTTTGGAAAACAGCTGTCAACCCAGGAGGCTGATCTTCCTCCTCTCACCACTGTTTTTGTAGCTAGCTGTGGGATTCCCATTGCCACCTTTGTGGTCCAGAAAACATGGCCTTTACTGCCAGCTCTTTTTTCTTTTCTATCAGAATGGTAGAGCTTTTGGAGATGTGTTTTGGAATTAATTTCTAATTTTATTTATTTGAATCCTGTTTTTTTTCTTGGTAAATCAGCTAAAGGTTTGTCTATTTTGTTTGACTTTCAAAAAACCATCTCCTGGTTTCAATGATCATTTCTATTGACTTTTTTTTTTAAGATTTATTTATTTGTATTTTTGGTTGTGCTGGGCTTCATTGCTGCACATGGGCTTTGTCTAGTTGCAGAGAGCGGAGGCTTCTCTTCTTTCGGGCGTGGGCTCTAGGCTTGTGGGCTTCAGTCACTGGGGCTCATGGGCTCTATAGTGCAGGCTCAGTAGTCGTGACACACAGGATTAGTTGCTCCACGGCACGTGGGATTTTCCTGGACCCAGGATCGAACCCACGTTCCCTGTATTGGCAGGCAGGTTCTTAACCACTAGACCACCAGGGAAGCCCTCTATTGACTTGTTAATCTATTTCATTGTTTTCCTTTCTGATCATTGTTATTTTCTTCCTTCTATTAACTTTGGGCTTTGTGTATTCTTCTTTTTTAGTTTCTTGAGGTGTGCAGTTGTTTACTTGAAATCTGTCTTTCTTCTTAGTGCAAGTGTTTATTATTAGAAACTTCCCTTTTAGAATAAGTTTTGCATAGGTTTTGGTATATCGTGTTTCCATTTTTACTTGTCTCAAGATATTTTTGATTTATCTTTTGGTTTCTTCTGTGACTGGTTGTTCAGGAGCATGGTGTTCAGTCTCCATATATTTATGAGCTTTTTTAGTTTTATTCTTATAATTGACTTCTAGTTTCATCCATTGTGGTGCTTGCTATGAATTTAATCTCCTTACATTTATGTTCATTTCTTTGCATTTGTGCTTTTTTAATAAAATTCTTTTTTAGAAATAAAAAAAAAAAAAACATATGATCTATTCTGGAGAATGTTACATGTGTGCTTGAGGGTGGAATGTTCTGTAAATGTCTATTAAGTTCACTGGGTCTAACGTGCAGTTTAAGGCCAGTGTGTCCCTAGTGATTTTCTGTCTGGATGATCTCTTCATTGGTGAAAGTAGGGTGTTGAAGTCCTGTACTATTATTGTATTGCTGCCTATTTTTCCCTTCAAGTCAGTTAATATTTGCTTTATATATGAGGTGCTCTGATGTCAGGTGCATAAATATTTGCAAATATTATGTCCTCCTGTTGAAATGACCCTTTTATCATTATGAAATGGCCTTCTTTGCCTCTTATTTCAGTGCTTGGCCTAAAGTCTCTTGTCTGGTATAGTATAACCTATAGGGGTTTTCCAGGTGGCACAGTGGTAAAGAAATCTGCCTGCCAATGCAGGAAAGGCAGGAGACAGAGGTTTGATCCCTGGCTTGGGAAGATCTCCAGGAGGAGGAAGTGGCAACCCACTGTAGAATTCTTGCCTGGAAAATTCTATGGACAGAGGGGCCTGGCAGGCTACAGTCCATACGGTCGTAAGGAGCTGGACATGACTGAGTGACTGAGCACGTTATGGCCTCCCCTGTGAAATTCCTTAGTCTGAGCAGTTTGCCTTCTGGATCAGTCAGGAGGAATAAATAGATTTGTGTAATGAAGGTTGGCACCCTTGGATCACCTACTAGGGAGTGAACCACCCTCCACTCCACCACCCACCCTGGGACCATGTGAGGGAACATGGTTACCTCAGAACCACTTGTTACTTTTGGGAAGGTAAGAGAAGTCATCTTCCACTTTGTAAAACGATGGGGCCGGTTCAGTGCCCCTTGAACCATGGGATGCCTCTCCAGAAGGGCCAGAAGCACTGGGAGAGGGGCTTCTCTTGTTATTTAGATTCCAGGATTATGACATTCCTTCTTCTCTTTTCTATTCAGTATCACTTTTTTCATGTACTTCCATCGTGGTTTTGCTTTCTTCAGGTTTTCCAGAGCTTGGGGCCACTGTCAGATCTGGGTGTGAGTTACAGTTCTGTCACGTTCTCCCTGTGTAGAACGAGTAATTTAACCTCTCCACACAACTGCTCCCTATCTTAAAATATCGCCTCATCTTTAAGGGAATGTCTGTAAGGTTCTTAGCATGGTACCTTACATATGGTAAATGCTCAGTGAGTAATACTTACTGACATTATTGTTGTTGATTTTCTTCTTAGTTTATTTTTAAAAAAATCGTGACTAAGAAATTTACTGTTCCCCAAATAAGTCAGAATTCAGAGATCAGCCACTCTAGAGAAACTGTCTGTGACAAACACAGGTACCTGGAGGTCGCTTCAGTCAGAAAAACAAAAATAACCAATCCTGTGTATGTCAGCCACAGTTAGGCTCCCAGTAAACTAATAGCCTTTAAAATTTCCTTTCTTAACTGTTCATATGACCTCAGGGTCCCAGGGAATCTATGTCAATCATTTAAAGTTGTTTAGTGTTACCATAAAATATAACAAGTAGAAGAACCAAAAGGCCACATGTAGACTTTGGTTGAATTTATTCTCTTTACTTAGGACTTGTGTACAAATGATTTGTGAGTAGGTTGGTCTCAGACTGAGTGGCTATTGGTATCTCTATCCCTTTGCTAAGAGTGTAAAAAAAAGGAGAGGGGGTAGGAGTGTGACCATCACAGTTTGTGGGAATATGATTAGAAAAAGAGAACCCAGCCAGGTCATCTGGAAGGTGATGAGGTGGCAGCTCCTTTTTAAAAGGCTCTAGATTAGAAGTTTTCAGTCTCTATGGGAGTGGGGTGGGGGTTATGTACTCAGTCATGTCCAACTCTTTGTGGCCCCGTGACTGCAACTCACCAGACTCCTCTGTCCATGGGATTCTCCAGGCAAGAATACTAGAGTGGGTAGCCATTCCCTTCTCCAGGGGATCTTCCTGACCCAGGGATTGAACCTGAGTCTCCTGCATTGCAGGCAGATTCTTTACTGTCTGAGTCACCAGAAAAGCCTGGGGTGGGAATTAACTGAGTTCATTTGCTGTAACCTTTGTTGACTTTTATCTCTTGTTGCTATGAAAAGGAGTCAGAAGATGCCAGTTTCAACTCTTGTCCAGTTTATCCTGCCCCAAATTCCTTGAGTTTCCAACTATTTCTCTTAAAAGACTTTCTGGTTGCCCAGTAATCATTTCCAAATGCCTCAATATTTGTTAACATTGACTGGCTTAGTCATGCACTTGGCCCGAAACAAGAGAGGGTATTGTGTGTCTTTTTCCCCTATAGAGGGGTGATTATATATTTTGCATAATTTTTTTTCCTCTCTATTGCCCGAATACATTGTTGCTTTTAAATATACCACCAGAGTAGGGCCTGATCTGCTTCATAATCATTGCTTTGCTAAGTGCTTACCAAACTGAATAGAGTTAACTGTTGCAGATTAGATCAGGAGGATATGTGTGTATCTAGGCAATAGATGTGGCAGGCAGAGAAGTGCTGGGGAGTTGTCCTCTCAGGATGGGGGAGTGTAGAACAGGAAGGAGGAGGTGCAGACTGCTGGTGTTTTGCCCTTGACCTTGCTCATAGGCTGACATAATAACATGTGTTTTAAAAAAATATTTATTTAGATTTGACTGTGCTGGGTCTTTGTTGCTGCGTGGGCTTTTGTCTAGTTGCAGGTCGCTGGCTTCTCATTGTGGTGGCTTCTCTTGTTGTAGAGCATGGGTTCTAGAGCGTGCGGGCTTCAGTCCTGGCAGCTCCCGGGCTCTAGAGAACAGGCTCAATAGCTGTGGTGCACAGGCTTAGTTGCTCCCCGGCATGTGGGATCTTCCCGGATTGGGGATTGAACCGGTGTCTCCTGCATTGGCAGGCGGATTCTTTACCACTGTAACAGCAGGGAAGCCTGAGATAGTAACACTCAGCCTGGACAGGGAGGAGCCTAACTCAGGACTAAAGGCAGAGTCCCTTCCTTGGCTCCTGCTCCCCTCCTTGCCTGGGCCCATGTGGGAAAACACGTTTCACAGCCTGGTGTCTCGTCCTCCAGACGGCCAAGGGCAGGGAGCCAGCCGGTGCGCCCAAGGACGGGAAGAGCCTCTTCGGCGGGCTGGCCCCTGGGGAGTCCAGCTGGTCACAGCACCGGCAGCGGCGCCTGCAGGACCACGGCAAGGAACGGAAGGAGCTCCTCTCCATGACTTTGCAGGTGCGGCTTGGCCTCAGTGTCTCACGAACGCCCGTGGGGACACCCCACAGGCCCTCCTCCATGGTGGAGAGCCGTGGGGTATGGCAGCGGGGAGGGGTGGTGCAGGGCCTGTGTTACCTCTCTTGATTTCTTTTGCTGTGCGTTGTGTGGTTTTGCCTAACTGGCTTTAACTGCTTGCACTTTGGTTGTTTTATTCCAGAATAATCTGGCTTTCCAGTGATCCCTTTTCCCGGTGTAGTGTTGCCCTAAACAGGGGCCATACAATGCTGGCCTCTGAAGATGTTCCCAGATGAGCTTGGTGAACAGTTGGTGTGGGCTCCCTTGTGTGCTCTGTCCTTCCCTGAGTTTAACCGTGCCTGTCAGTGTGCTCATGTCACGGGTGCTTGGAGTCGGGGGACAGGGTCCCCTTGGTGTAACCCAGCATCGCCCAGACTTTCTCAGTCACGGGCCTTTACTCCTGCACTCCCTGCTGGAGTTGCTGCCCTGAGGGCCATGTGCCCACACAGCGGCCGTGCGGCGACCCCAGCCCTTGCCAGGCTGGGTTCAGAGACTCTTCTCACCAGTGAATGTGGGTTGGGGTTTTCTCTTCCTGGTGGTATAATCTGCTGCTGCTTCAGTGAAATACTCGGGATTGAAGGCAAAGCCCCAAGGGATTTACTGCCTTAAGTCACCTTGTTGACCGTTTATCTCCCATTCCAGGCTACTTGCCTGTTTTAAAGGCATTTTGGGGGTTAGCAGCCCTGAACTTGTTCCGGTCCGATGGCATAGAGCCTAACAGCTCGCATCTCAGATCCTTCTGGGCTGTAGGATTAAAGGTGCACCAGAGCTCAGCCACTCCTGAAGGCACCTCTGAGTTCCGAGGTCTCTGTTCCTCTGTTCTTTTATTGTGTTATATTTTATTTTTTCTGTAAAACTACTCTTTCTGGGTCCCTGAGGAGTGCTTCCGGGAATCTCCAGAACCAGGGGGATGGTAGAGAGCACCCTGGCTGATGCTCCGTGGCATCACGGTTATGCCTGGGTGAGCAGATGATAATCGTGGTGGCCAGCGCCCAGTGCCCCCAGGAGGCTGAGACGGACAGCAGCAGCCCCTTGGGTGGCAGAGTGTGTGGGTGCCATTTGGTGCCCTGTCTTGCGCTGGCTTAGCTGCTGTCCTCGGGCCTAGCCCATCACCCCAGTCTCTTGGCACCCCTTCCCAGGAGGAGGTGCTGGTGGGCGGCCAGGCTTACCTTGGATGGACCTGACTGCACATCGGTGTCCCACCCCCGGGGCCAGCTCTTGATCCTAGGCAAGGTTACTTAACTTCAGCTTTCAGCCTTCGTTTCCACAGCTGTGAAATGGGGTTAATAACAGGATCGCAGGGGGCTGAGGGAGCATTACATGAGACAGTCCATCATGTTCACAGTGCCTGGCATGCAGTGGGCACCCCCTCCCTCACTGATTCTTGTTATCATTGGCCTGGTCTGTCAGGGTCGTGCGTGTCCTGGGTCTCGTCAGCTGGGACCGGGAGCCCACGGCTCACACTTCCCCTCCTCGTGGTCTCTAGGAAGGGGCTGCCGGTGAAGCAGGCTCTTGGAGTTCAGAACTCTTTCTTTTAGACCCCACGACCGCCAAGATCCTCTCCTGAGGGCTGTGGCCTGGTGTCCTAGACACCCGCAGCATGTCCCCAGACGTGGGGAGTGGCTGGGCCCAGTGCCGACCCCTCACCGCTGACTTGTGCCCGCTTTGCTTAACGCAGTGTGCGGACAAGAAGCCCGAAGCTGGTGGCCCAGAGGCAGAGCCCTGCCCGGAGCTCCACGTGGAGGCGCCGGAGACGCTGACGCGGGTGCCCACGGCAGGGCCTGAGGGTGGGGGGGTCCGCCCCGAGCAGCCGTTCATCGTGCTGGGCCAGGAGGAGTACGGGGAGCACCACTCTTCCGTCATGCACTGCAGGTGGGTGCTGGCCGCTGGGGCGGGACAAAGGGGTGGGCTCCCCGGGAAGCCTGCGGTCTCGGGCTGTGCGTGTGAAGGCCTGGCAAGCAGGATGATGAGGGATAACAGAGATGCAGGTGGTGGGATGGCCCCGAGGGACTGTGAACTGTCAGAGGAGAGCTGGACAGCTGCCACTGGGCTGTTGTTGCTCAAGTCATCTCCTCCACTCCTGATCCTGGAGAGTAACGTCCAGAGGGTAGGTGATGCCCACTGGGCCCAGCGCATAATGGATGCTTCATGAGTAGTTCTCAGACAGATGAATGAATGAATATTTCTAGAAGTAGTCCACACTGGTCCTTGGAGCATGGGCATCTCTCAGCAGGAGAGTCAGAAAAGGCAGTCCTCTGGGCCTGGGCTGAGGACGATGGCGGACTCAGGCGGGGATGCTAATGGCGTGCCTCTTTGTCTCATCTCAGGGTGGACTGCTCGGGGAGAAGGGTCGCCAGCTTGGATGTGGATGGGGTCATCAAAGTGTGGTCCTTCAACCCCATCATGCAGACCAAGGCATCCTCTATCTCCAAGTCACCGCTGCTCTCTTTAGAATGGGCCACCAAGCGGGACAGGCTGGTGAGTGGGTCTTGCCCATGGCTGGACCTGTGGTCTTAAGTGAGGCCCTCCCAGGGTTCTCCCACGGGCTTGGTTGGGACCCCAGGCCGAGGCTCTCCCATCTCTTCTCACTGCTCACTCAAGGACCGCACCTCCAGGACTGTCTGAAGGCAAGGATGGCCTCCTCTATTTTTCCCGGAGGCTGTTATAGGCCCAGAGCTAGAGCTGTCCCTGGGACATGCAAATGGGGCTGTTACCCAGACCCGTGACCAACTGAGGCCTCTGCCCATGGAGATGGTGGTGGGCCAGGAGCCGGTGGGCAGGACCGGGGTAGCTGGCATTGAAACTGGAAGACAGGGGGTTGGTGGGCAGAGGGTCTCCTTTCCAGCTCTACCTGTGGTGGTACCTACCTCTCATTACACAGATTCCTTCAAGGTCAGCTCTAGTGTCTTTAATTTTTAAATGAGGTCCATTTTAGCTGCATTCCCCTGTACTACCTGGAGGAGTGGAGTTGGGTCACCCCGCAGCCTGCCCTCCACCTCACAGGGGTGGGCCTCGCCCTCCTGTGAGCCTCCCTGAGCAGGGCTGACCCTGAGCTGTCCCTCTTCTTCCAGCTGTTGCTGGGTAGCGGTGTGGGGACAGTGCGGCTCTATGACACGGAAGCCAAGAAGAACCTCTGTGAAATCAACATCAATGATGATATGCCCAGGTGAGCCATACGCCACTCCTCCCAGTCACTGTGCTTGGTGGGCCGGCCTAGGCCTTGGCCGAGCCTCCGAGCCCAGCTCCCCCTTCCTTTGTGGGCAGGCAGAGTGCTGAGCTGGCCCCCCCAGCCGACACCCCCTGTGTGTTGCAGGATCCTGTCTCTTGCGTGCAGCCCCAGTGGGGCCTCTTTCGTCTGCTCGGCTGCAGCTTCGAGCCTCACTGCCCACGTGGACATGTTGGCACCAGACATCGGCAGCAGGGGCACCAACCAGGTTCCAGGCAGGCTGCTGCTCTGGGACACGAAGACCATGAAGCAGCAGGTGGGAGTTTCCCATGTGCCCCGGGGCTGGGCACTCTCCCAGGGCGGGGAGCACACAGGTTGCGCTGCCCACTGTTTCTTTGGTCTCTTCCCTCTTTGCTTTGGGCTCCTCACATTTTGATTTGTGAGATTTCAGAGCGTGTTGAAAAGTAGTAATACTCCAGTGGGGCAGATTGCTGGCAACTGAAGTAATTCGGAAGGTGTGACAAACTTGGAATTCACACACAGCCTTCTAGTGGGCCCTTTTGGCTTATTGAAAAATTTAAACATTTTTTTAATATTTAAAACTTTTTTTTTGAGTAGTTTTGAAAATGAAAGTCACTCAGTTGTGTCCAGCTCTTTGGGACCCCATGGACAGTCCATGGAATTCTTCAGACCAGAATACTGGAGTGGGTAGCCTTTCCCTTCTTCAGGGGATCTTCCCAACCCAGGAATTGAACCCAGGTTTCCCGCATTGCAGGCAGATTCTTTACCAGCTGAGCCACAAAGGAAGCCCAAAAGCCTATAGCACCCAGTATTCCCAGGCAGTCTCCCATCCAAGTACTAACCAGCCGTGACCCTGCTTAGCTTCTGAGATCAGACGAGATCGGGCGCGTTCAGGGTGGCATGGCCATAGAAAGGGTGGTATGAGTCGTTTTAGGCTCATAGAAAAATGGAGAGGAAGTTTCAAAGATTTCCCCGTGCACACTGTTCCCACACGTGCCCAGTCTCCCCTGCTGTCAGTTTCCCTCACTGGAGCAGCACACTTGTTACAATCGATGCACCTGCACGGACACGTTGTAATCACCCCAGGTCCGCAGTTGTCATCAAGGTTCAGTCTTAGTGTTGTGTGTTCTGTGGGCTTGGACAGATAGGTAACGACATGTACCTTCCTGCCCCATTCCATCCAGCAGACAGCTGTCCATCTCTCCTCGGCATTTCCTAGGTGTTCTACCTTATCCCACTCAGTCTGATCAGGTCCTTTCTAGTCTTGTTATTTCCGCCTGCAATGCAGGAGACCCTGGTTCGATTCCTGGGTCGGGAAGATCCCCTGGAGGAGGGCATGGCAACTCACTCCAGTGTTCTTGCCTGGAGAATCCCCGTGGACAGAGGAGCCTGGAGGGCTACAGTCCCATTGGGTCGCAAAGAGTCAGACACAGCTGAATGACTAAGCACGTTGTCTGCTGAGGGCCTTTCTCAGGATTTCTAATTTTATGTTTACTTGTTGTTTTCCAATGTTTTCATTGAATATTGAATACATAGAAGAGAATATTGACATCACAGGTGTTTGGAATAGAGAGGAAACTGTAACATGAGTGCCTGCCTACTGTCACGGTTTAATGGGACATTACTGATCCTTTTTATGCTCGGTGTATCATTCTCAATCTTGGTCTCCTTCCCCCTTTAAGACAGAACTGGTCTTGGAATTGGTTTCTTATTGTCTTACGTTTTAAACGTGGTTTATCCTTTTTATAGCTCCAGTTCTCCCTGGATCCGGAGCCCATTGCCATCAACTGCACGGCCTTCAATCACAATGGGAACCTGCTGGTCACGGGGGCGGCTGACGGCGTCATCCGGCTGTTTGGTAAGCGAGTGTGCTCACCGCAATCCTGGTCCCCGCGTCCATCGACCCAGGGAAGAGAGCTGGGTTTTTGCCAGCTGGACTAGAGGCTACTGCGAAACCCAGGTTCAAGATTCTCCTAAGAGAACTTAACTGTGGTCAGCGTCTGCCTTAGGACCCCCCTTGGTCCTGATCTGAGTCAGTGGATATGGGAGGGGAGGAGCTCAGCAGTCCTTCAGTCTTGAGCTCTTGGATCTGAGTCCTCATGGCCCAAGTGAGGTCCAGGAGTGATGCTGTCCTGTCCTCTTGGTACGGCCACTTCATTGTCCCTGTGAGAGCAGTAGGAGGGTGGGCTTCAGAGTCAGCAGCATGCTCTTTAACGCTCCTCATGCAGGCCTGTCCCAGGAGACCAGAGCCAGCACATCTGCAAAGGCACCACTAGGGGCTGTATCTTTAACTGATCTCCAGGGCGCCCTGGTGGGAAGTTACAGTGCCTTCCTGGGAAGGACTTCTGTGTCCTCCTAGACTTACAGGCTCCACCCCAGGATTCCTGAACCTCACCTTTGGCCAGTGAGAGAAACCTTCATTTAAGACAGGTTAACAGAACACTAGGCACGGTGGAGGAGAGAACTAGTGAACTGAAACCCCCTGTGCCGGCTCTTCACTGCGGTCAGCTCTGACTCCTGTTGGGTCCAGGGGGCCTTCCGCCTCCAGAATGGCTCCTGCCCGCCAGGCACAGGGAGGGTGAGGTGCCTCTGCGTGCGGGCAGGTGCCTCCCCAGGGCCCAGGTGGGAAACTTAGTGGCATCTTGTTGCCTCAGACATGCAGCAGCATGAGTGTGCCATGAGCTGGAAGGCCCACTGCGGGGAGGTCTACTCCGTGGAGTTCAGCTACGATGAGAACACCGTGTACAGCATCGGGGAGGATGGGAAGGTGAGTGGGAGTGGGCTTTTGTCAGGAAGCTCCCTTTCTCTGGCTGAGTAGGCAGCTGAGATTCTAGAGGGCCCCACAATAGCACAATGGATTGAGTTCAGTCCTGACCATACACTTTCACCAGCTCTGTGACCTGGGGCCTCTCTCTGCTCAGTTTTGTCTTCTGTAAAACAGAGATGAAAACAATAACTGGCCTCATAGGATCTTAGTGAGGTCTACATTAGTTCAGTGGGAATTGACTGTCATGAAAGGGGAGGACCCACATACTTTCTCCTGGTTGTAGCAGAAAGGACGCGTCTCCCTGACCCACCCTGCTTGTAGGTCCCAGTGTGGGCCGGGGTGTACCTGAGTGAGCTTGGTCACAGGGTGGTCACAGCATGGGTGGGTCGAACTTGCTAGGCTGGGGGGCTTGAAACAGCTGCGCCCAGAGTCAAGAAACATAGAAAGGGAGCTGGGGAAGAAGGTCAAGATAAGTGCCCCCTTTTAGAGTCTCCCTGGAAGAATTCGTTAGGATCCCTGGGAAGGCAGCTGGGGCAGGCAGAGCTGGGATCAGGACTTGCTGTTCGTGTGTCTCCTCCTGGGCCTTCTGGATTGTATCCTGTCCACCTCTCTCACCCAGTGAAGATAGTCATTACAAAATGGATTCTTGAAAACCCTTGAGAGAAGATTTTTAAATCCGAGCTTGACTTGCTGTTCATCTGAGTAGCGTTCTCAGTCAGGAGGAGGTCACAGCAGGCAGCCTGGCCCTGAAGCAGGCTGAAGGGTGTTTGCACTACAGTCCCTGAGCTCAGCTTGTGCTCCACCGCCCGTGTTCCACCGGCTGCGCTGCTGGGAAACCGGAAGTGTATTTGGAATTTAAGAAAAGCCTAGCTGGGTTCTAACCCTACGGGTAATATTAACAACAGTAGAAGTAACAGTCACTGGAGCATTGCCCCAGCTTGAGCGATGGGAGTCCAGGCCGTGCCTACACTCTTCCGCCCCTGGAGTCAGGCCAGGGAGAAAGTTCTGACCTGGACATGATGTGTCTGACTCTTTTAGATTTTCTTTCCTTCAAAATAAGAAAAATGCTTACATTGTGTCGGGAGGCATTGGGACTGGATGGTCATCTCTCTACCCTTCCTGGGGCCTGTGGACCCCCCTCCACTTCCTGGGGGCCACCTCACTACTCCCTGCACCCCGGCCACCCCGCTGACAGCCCTGTGCTCGTGCCTTTTGGCTTCAGTTCATCCAGTGGAACATCCACAAGAGCGGCCTGAAGGTGTCCGAGTATGGCCTGCCCGCCGACGCCACGGGCCCCTTCGTGCTGTCCGGTTACAGCGGCTACAAGCAGGTCCAGGTGCCCCGGGGCCGACTCTTTGCTTTCGACTCAGAGGGCAATTACATGCTGACGTGTTCTGCCACGGGGGGCGTCATCTACAAGGTACCTGGGGGCCCGGTGGGTGGCAGGAAGGTTCCTCCCCAGAGGCCTGGGCGTGGTTGAGCTCGAGCCCCTGTTCCTATCTCTGTCCCTGCCCGGTGGCCATGGAGATGCCTCTGGCCTGGGATGGACACCATATGGGCCTCCCGGCTGCAGGCTGGCTCGGGGGAAACTGTGGGGACGGGAACGAGGGTGGCCTGCCTGTCCTCTCTGCTCACCTGTCCCTGCCCCTTGATGAGACTCTGCTCCTTTTCTGCCTGCTTCCTTGGGAATAATAACAATTATAGAACATCGAGAACTAGGGAGAAGGGCTGTGTGTTGGTTTGGGTGAGTGCCCAGGTGGTCTATTCCAGTTACTCTAATCTGGTGTAGATTTATCGTTTTATGAGACATCCTGTGGGTCAAGGACATTACAAGCCACGGCTGGGACAGAAATTCAGGGGTGTGATGTGTCACACGGCAAGTAAGTTGTCCACTCTGTTTTGTCCCTCAGTTGATCTGCTTGTCTTAATCCTCGCGTCACAGCCTCTCTGGTTCATGTACCTTGTTTGTGTATACAGTCGAGTGAAATTCTAAACCTCTCCATCTGGACTTGTCCTTCCAAGTAGACTGGGGGATGAGGCTTTGTGTTGTGGCCTGAGCACGTAGTTCCACTTCCACGTGAATGCGGTGGCGCTTTGTCTGTAGGCAGAAGGAGTCACGGAGTGGATGCTCTCTCCCGGGGACTCACCGTCCACGGGCAGCTGTACCCTGGGGGGCAGCCGTGGGTGGGTGTGGCCCTGGCACTGGACAGTGTACACCGGAGACAGTGTGGCGCCTCTCCTGGTGCTCAGTCAAGTGAGAAAGAGACACAGCATCAGCGGTGGGGACAGTACAGAGCTGAGGGCTCAGAGGGGAGGAAGCCGGGTGGGGACCGAGTCCTTGGGGAGGCCGGGGAGGGGGGCGCTCGTCTGTGGAGTCATGGCCTTTGGAGGAGGAGGAGGAAGGTGGGCCTTGGGGTCCCACAGGGCAGCAGGGGGGGAAGGGGGAAGGGGCTGCAGAAGTGTGAAGTCGGGAGCCTTCTCGACCTTAAGAGTGGAGCCAGGGAGCCTGGGTTTACCCTCACCAGGGCTTCTCTTCTCTGTAGGTGACGACGACTCGGGTGGCTCTTGCCTCCCCTTAGAAATTAATTCCATAGTTTGTGTTTACTTACCTATTCGTTTCAATGGATATTTTAATAAACATCTTTTTTAAGCTTTACTGAGCTACAGTTGATAAATAATTCAATAAACTATATGTTTAAGGTGTGATGCCATCATATAAAGTTCCATAATTTCTTGTAATTGCTATTGGGAGATACTATAAAGAGCTTCCTGTTTAAAGCCTAATTTTATTTCATTATTTAAAGACTTGGTTGAGTTCCAGGTGGGCTCTCCTTTTGCTCTCTGTATGACTGTGTGTGTGTGTGTGTGTTATTTTTGATCTTGTAGGCTTTGTCACTTGTGCTGATCAGTTCAGATCAGTTTGTAGTCAGACTTTGCTCTTTAACCAGTTAATGAGTTGAAAGCTGTCCCCCCTATGTCATTTTAAAATGTCAGTTCAGTCGCTCGGTCGTGTCCGACTCTTTGTGACGCCATGGACTGCAGCACGCCAGGCCTCCCTGTCCATCACCAACTCCCGGAGCTTGCTCAAACTCATGTCCTTCGAGTCGGTGATGCCATCCAACCATCTCATCCTCTGTCGTCCCCTTCCCCTCCTGCCCTCAATCTTTCCCAGCATCAGGGTCTTTTCAGACACCCACAGCAGGTTAAAGGTGGCAGAGAAGATTCTGCCTCTTAGAGTATGTTGCTGCTGCTAAGTCAATTCAGTCGTGTCCGACTGTGCGACCCCATAGACATCAGCCCACCAGGCTCCCCCGCCCCTGGGATTCTCCAGGCAAGAACACTGCAGTGGGTTGCCATTTCCTTCTCCAATGCACGAAGGTGAAAAGTGAAAGTGAAGTCGCTCAGTCATGTGCGACTCTGGACTTATTCTCCCCTTTAGTTGAAGGAGTAACTGTAGTCAGGAAACTGAAAGTATTGCTGGTCCAGGTGGCGAACCTGAGACTTTCTGGCCGGAGGAACATGTGTGCCTGGGCACGTCCTGGGCTTGGGGTGGCAGCCACGGGCTCAAGGCAGTTTGGCCCCCGGAAGTGGATAAACTGCATGTGTTTGTGAACAGTGCCTGATGATGTTGCCTCCTTGTTGTCGCCTTGCAGCTGGGCGGGGACGACAAGGTTCTGGAGAGCTGCGTGAGCCTGGGCGGCCACCGCGCCCCTGTGGTCACCGTGGACTGGAGCACAGCCATGGACTGCGGGACCTGTCTCACTGCCTCCATGGACGGCAAGATCAAGCTGACCACCCTCCTGGCCCATAAAGTCTGATGGGACCCGCCCCGAGGGGCACCCACAGAAGCAGTATTATCCTAGGATGCGGGCAGAGAAGACAGGAGAAGAGGAAGCTCCCCTCGCAGCCCTCTGCCGGGTGGGCAGTCTTCAGGGAGAGGTTGCCCGGAATGCTTGGGCACTGTCCAGAGACCCGACTGGGAATGGGAGCCACGTGCAATGGTGGCACATGGTCCCCAGACATGGGCTCTCTGGGTTTGCCAGGAGCAGGCTCCAGATGGCAGGGGAAAGCTCAGGAAGAAGGAGAAGCGTTGTGGTGGCTGCTCTGTTGGCCCAGAAGAGATTGGAAGTATTTTGTATATATTTGCTCAGTTTTCTTTTTTAAAAAAAAGAATGCTCTTGTGGTCACCTGGCCTCTCTTTCTGGAATGCGTGTGTGTAGCAGCATGTCTGCCTTCACCTTTTGCCCTGGTGACGGTCATGGTGAGCCCAGGTCCCGTGCCCCGGCTCTGACCTCACCAGCCACGGGGTTGACCTTTATCAGAGGGTTGTTCTTGCTTCGCCATAGAAGTAGAACATCTTCTCTCTGCGGTTCCATTGGCCAACCAAGGTTTGTGCCATTCCTTGGTCTTTGGGCTCGTGTCAAGGAGGCTATGGGCTTCCCTTGTGGCTCAGCTGGTAAAGAACCTGCCTGCAATGTGGGAGACATTGGTTTGATCCCTGGGTTGGGAAGATCCCCTGGGGAAGGGAAAGGCTACCCACTCCAGTATGACCTAGAGAATTCCATGGACTGTATAGACCATGGGGTCTCAAAGAGTCAGACACAACTGAGTGACTTTCACTTTCAAGAAGGCTATAGTGTCTCTTCTTTTCCCTGAGAGTTGGCAGCTTTTGTTCCATAAGCTTCTCCTCACAAGGGCAGGATCTGAGGTGTCTGCCCCTTCCATCTGAGTGGCCATGGTTTCCTGGGACCTGTCATGGGGGCTCCTCCTGTTCTGTCAACTTTGCATGCTTGAGTTTGAGCAGAGCCAGCCACCGGCGCCCTCTGCTGGTAAGTGGCCAGAGGACAGGAGCAAGTCGACCAAGTGCCGGCTGGGAACCTAGGGTTCTCTCCTTTTGGGTGTGTCTACAGCCTGGCCCTCTGCTTCCTGGCTGGGTGGGACTTTGAAAAGGCAGATGCCCTCACAGGGTGGAGAGGATGACTGCTTTCTCCCGCTTGCATTTCCATCTGAGGCGCTGGGGCTTCAGGCCTGGACCTCGGGCTCTAACACTTGACAGGGCAGCCTTGTCACCAGGCTTTGCTCAGAACAGTTTTGCAGAGGCTCTTTGGGCTCCAACCCAGATCTGGGGTGCAGGCCTGGTGAGGGGGTGCTCCCAGTTACCTCCTTTTGGAAAATCATGAGAAGATGGGTAGTAAAACTTTGGCTCTGATCTGCTGGCAGTTGGGAGGAAAGCAGGGAGGCTCAACTATGAGAAAACATGAGAGACTTAGCGATCAGTAGTTACTTAAACATTTTTACCCATTTCCACCTGGTAATCCTCCTTCAAATGAATAAACCCAAGACTTTTCCACCTGTAATTTCCCCCATCTTCTGCACTGAAGCAGCAGCCTTATTTGTCTCCCCCAGGGATTCTGTGGGACATTTAAAAAGTGGTCATGTGTTTCACTTGCATGAGAGAATTCACGGCTTAACTTTTCCTCTCTCCATCTTGAAGTTTCTGTCTCAATGCTCACATGTATGGGCATCTTCTCCATACGTATGGTCTCCGCAGCTTGCCAAAATGTCTTTAAGGTTTGTAGAAAAACAGCACTTGAAAAGCTGTCTCTTCTCTCATTTCCTTTATGCTCTGTCTCCCTCTTGTTTTGAGCTCTGTTCACAGCTGATGTGAGTGAGGCTCCACCAGGGGTGGTTGGGGTCCACATCACTTCGAAGCTGCCTAAAACCACAAAACCAAAACAACAGTAGCCTCTGACCTTTTGAAGTTAGCAAGTACAATACGGGCTGCGGGCCACCCTGCCCCTCCTGGCCTGTCTCTCTCCGACCCCCACCCCTCTGAGTGCCTGTCAGCGTGCCTTCTTCCTGGGGTTCCTCCTTGTCCCTCCCCTCGCCCCTCCACGGTGACTTCTCATCCTCCAGTAAAGCATGTCGAAACTTAAATTTACCTCTCCTTCACGATACCAGCTTGGCACCTACCCAGGAACCCCAGCGAGGTCCCTCCCTTGGCACAGGCAAGGCCAACCAGATGAAAACCATCAAGCCAGTCCAGCCCCAGTGGCCCAACCCTGCACGCCCGGTGCAGCTGTGGCCCTGGCTCTGGTCTGGGCTGCGTGAGAACAGTGAGGTGCATTTCCCTTGTTATCCTCATACCTGTCTGTGCTTGCCTGCTCCTGCTCCAAGACCTCAGGCCCCCTGAGCTCAGCACTCAAACTGCTTCAGGAGCTGACTCCCACCCATTCAAATCCCTCCGCTTGGGTTTCTGGTCCCTACTCGGGCGTTCACGCAGAAAGGTTTTTATGCAGATGGGCGTCCTACATTTTTCAGCTGGCTATGGGACGAGGCTTTTAAGGAGAAAAAGGTAGAGGAAGTGGTTCTCATCATGGTAAGTGTTCCCCATTCCTTTACTCACAAAATGATCCTTTATCCACTGATTAGACTTGGGTTTGTTTTGGCTCACAACTTGTGGGAGTGGCGGTCAGTGAGGTCACTAGAGGTCAGTGATATTAGAACCTTTGGGACCAGAGGAGAAGCAGGTCCTGCTTCATGGAGAGGCTGGAGGCAGAGCCCAGGTTCAACCCACAGCTAAATGACTCCAGTGCCCAGCAGGTTGGTTTTGTGATTTGAAATCCTTGATTTATCTCCTTAATCCTTGACTGACTTAAACTTTGCTGGACTAGCCTGCCTCCCTAGGATTGAGGATTAGTTATGAGGTGAAAGTGCTTTGGAGAAAACAAAGTCACCACACAGTTAGAAGCAAGATCTAGCTCTGATTTTCCAAGCTCTGAATCACACTCCCCTATCCTGTGCCTCTAGTATGTGGAAAGTAATTATTATTACATTGTAAGTCACATTTCAGATGGCTGTCTTGATAATTTCACATTTGGGGGGGTAGATGGTTCTGATCATCCTTTTGCCTCAAAAACACAAATGTTTGTGTTTTTAGTCATGTCTGCCACTTGGGGTCTTTTTTTGCCTGCCTTTTTCAAGCTATTTCAAGCTGTATGATTTTATGTAAAACTAGATGCTCACTCCACGTGTGGACCACAGCACTCGGCATCAAGTTGAGAGCAAAGTGAGGACACTTGGGCAACTTTATGGAGCAGCCCTGTTCTCAGAGGGAACACCTCAGTCACCAATTTGAATGTTAATTATTAGTAACTCCTACTTTCTAGATAAAAAATGTAAGCAATGTTTTAAATTTCTCTTCCTGCACCCTAGGGACTCCCCTTGCCGCCACTCGCCCTAGCTGGGGTGCGTGCCTCCAGCAGGGAGCCTTGAACTGGGTTTCTCTGGGACTTCTCCTCTTCCCCCTCTGCCCTTCCCTATCAGAGCTTTCCAAAATGAAGCTCCCTCTCTCCCCTCTCCTTAATTTCCGGTGGGAAGGAGGGGCCTGGGAATTGCCCCTTTAACAAAGTCCAACCAGCAAGCCACAGGACTGGAAAAGGTCCGTTTTCATTCCAATCCCAAAGAAAGGCAATGCCAAAGGAAGTTCAAACTACCACACAATTGCACTTATCTCATATGCTAGCAAAGTAATGCTCAAAATTCTCCAAGCCAGGCTTCAACAGTACGTGAATTGAGAACTTCCAGATGTTCAAACTGGATTTAGAAAAGGCAGAGGAACCAGAGATCAAATTGCCAACATCTGTTGGGCCATCGAAAAAGCAAGAGAGTTCCAGAAAAACATCTGCTTTATTGATTATGCCAAAGCCTTTGTGTAGATCACAACAAACTGGAAAATTCTGAAAGAGATGGGAATACCAGACCACCTTACCTGCCTCCTGAGACATCTATATGCAGGTCAAGAAGCAATAGTTAGAACCAGACGTGGCACAACAGACTGGTTCCAAGTTGGGAAAGGAGTACGTCAAGGCTGTATATTGTCACCTTGCTTATTTAACTTAATTGCAGAGTGTATCATGTGAAATGCTGGGCTGGAAGAAGCACAAGCTGGAATCAAGATTGCTGGGAGAAATATCAATAACCTCAGATATGCAGATGACACCACCCTTATGGCAGAAAGTGAAGAAGAACTAAAGAGCCTCTTGATGAAAGTGAAAGAGGAGAGTGAAAAAGTTGACTTGAAGCTCAACATTCAGAAAAGTAAGATCATGGCATCTGGTCCCATCACTTCATGGGAAATAGATGGGGAAACAGTGGAAACAATGACAGACTATTTTGGGGGCTCCAAAATCACTGCAGATGGTGACTGCAGCCATGAAATTAAGACATTCACTCCTTGGAAGAAAAGCTATGGCAAACCTAGCCGGCATATTAAAAAGCAGTGTTGACGTGACTTTGTCAACAAAGTCTAAGTCCAAGCTCTAGTTTTTCCAGTAGTCGTGTATGGATGTGAGAATTGGACTATAAAGAAAGCTGAGCGCTGAACTGATGCTTTTGAACTGTGGTGCTGGAGAAGACTCTTGAGAGTCCCTTGGACTGCAAGGAGATCCAACCAGTCCATCCTAAAGGAAATCAGTCCTGAATATTCATTGAAAGGACTGATGCTGAAGCTGAAACTCCAATGCTTTGGCCACCTGATGAGAACTGACTGATTTGAAAAGACCCTGGTGCTGGGAAAGATGGAAGGCGGGAGGCGAAGGGGATGACAGAGGATGAGATGGTTGGATGGCATCACCGACTCAATGGCCATGAGTTTGAGTCAACTCCAGGAGTTGGTGATGGACAGGGAGGCCTGGCGTGCTTCAGTCCCCGGGGTCACAAAGAGTTGGACACAGCTGAACTACTGAACTGAACCAGCAAGCCTCAAATGGAGCCACATTTGGGAACTGTTAAAAAAAAATACTGTTAAAATTATTCACAACACTTGTTAATGAACAGTAAGGAAACTATTAGAGGTTCTACTAGGTAGGGTTTTGCTGTGGGGAAGAGGTTGAACTCAACTCCCAGTACAAGTGGCTGGGTGTGTGTGTGGGGGGGTAAGTGGATGGATAATTACTAAGAAGAAACAACAGGGTAAAGTAGGCTTCTGGCTATATCGACCTAATAAGATTATTGCTGGGAGCGGCCGGGTAATCAAACATGACTTGAGGGGATGGCCGTGGATGAGAATCAGGTGTGGAGGGTGGGCGGACTCCAGCTAATCCAGTATTAGCAGTATTCTCGGTAAAAATGGACAATGTGGAGATGCACGCGGAAGTCCAAAAGGCAGGGCCTCGTTGAGAAGAGTTCAGATCCTCCACCTGAATTTGGTCAAGGAGAGACTTGGTCAGGACCCGGGTCAGCGGAGGCCGGAGTGCCCCCAACACCTCACTGGGCGAGTCCTGCTCCGACGCCGAGGGCGCAGATCACGCGGCCCGCCGGCAGGGGGCGCGCCGGGTCCCTCACGCCCGCGGGCGGCCGGGAGCCGGAAGCGCGCGGGGAGCGTAGGGGGGCGCGCGGGGAGCGTAGGGGGGCGCGCGGGGAGCGTAGGGGGGCGCGCGGGGAGCGTAGGGGGGCGCGCGGGGAGCGTAGGGGGGCGCGCGGGGAGCGTAGGGGGGCGCGCGGGGAGCGTAGGGGGGCGCGCGGGGAGCGTAGGGGGGCGCGCGGGGCGGGCTGCGGCGAGCGTGGGGCCGCGGCCGGGCCGGCGGGGCTCCGCGCTCCACACCGCCGTCCGGATCCGCCTCCGGGCCCGCCCCGGAAGCCAGCGAGGGGGCGCGGGCCCCGAGGTAGGAAGCCTGGCCGGAGGAGCACCGGGAACGCGGGCGGCTGTGGCGCGCGTGCCCCTCGCCCTCGTCGCTCCCGGGGCGGCGCGGGGTCCCCGAGAGCAGGGAGGCCGAGAACTGCGGGCGCCGGGCGGGTCGCTGCGCCCTCGGGGCCGCCCCAGGCCCTCACCCACCCCCCGGCCGGCGGGGCCCAGGGCCAGGGCCTGGAGGGCCCAGGTGCGAGTCCTGACCGGCCGTTTCAAACTTTTTTTGTGACTTTGTGCCAATTGCTAAATGTCAGTTCTTCGTCTGTAAAATGGGCTTGAGAATATCCATCTCACGGTCAAATCAGTATATGTACCGAGCACCGCAGCTGTGCTGGTCCGGGGCGGTTAGCGGTGCTCCTTAGATGTGGCAAAGATTGAGGGCGGGAGGAGAAGGGGCCACAGAGGATGAGATGGTTGGATGGCATCACAGACTCAATGGACCTGAGTTTGAGCCAACTCCGTGAGTTGGTGATGGACAGGGAAGCCTGGCTGCTGTAGACCCTGGGGTCAGGAAGAGTCGGACCACACCGAGCGACTGAACAACATTAGATGTGGGAATGACTATTTCCACCTCTTGAATTTTCACAGAACGCGCGCGCTGAGCTGTTTTCAGGGTTAAGTGCTCAGTGGAGGGTAGAGATCTGCACCCTTTGAGTCACAGGGTCCAGGGCTGAGTTTCAGGAGGAGGGGCAGGGCGGGAATCCAGTGGGGGTGGGTGGGGAGAGGCCAGGTTAGATGAGAATCGCCCCCGACCCCCAAAGCCCTGGCGTCTGGATTCTGCACATTCAGGCAGAGTGATATCTCACCCCCGACTGCTGCTGAAATCTGACTGGTCAGAAGTATCTTTGGATTTAAGGGAGTGGGTGTTGGCCAGTGAACCCTCACTGTGAATCAGAATGGCCTTGGGGTTTCTTATAACCACTCCCAGATAGAGGGAAGGAGAAATCTGTGATGGGGAGGAGGGGAGGGAGAGAGCATTGAGACATGTTTTAAGGGTAGGATAGTCTGGGCACCCTGGGGACAGTGAGCATCTTGGGTGGAGAGGAGGAGGGGCACCTCCCTTGCTCCTGTGTTGAGGGGCTCAGTGCATAGGCTCCTAGGAGCATGGGGCCCCACTGCTGGTGGGGGCCCTGGGCCCGGAGTGGAGTGCTGCTCTTCCCTGACCCCTATCACCTGTCCACTCCCCACCTCCCTCTTCATGCCCTGAGAATGATCCTTCTGAGTCTCCTTGGCCCTGCTCACCTCTGGCCTGCCCTAACCAGTCACTGTGGCTGATGCCTGGGAATATTCTTATTTATTAGAATTCACTGGACTTTGTTCTCTGTAGGAGTCAAAGCTGGACTCCTGTTGATGACAAACAGACCTACAGTTCCTGGTGTGTGATGAGAGAGTGGGATTTGCTGTCCTGAAGTCACTAAGCTTGGAGCCTGGTTCCTCTTCATGAGAGACTAAAGAGATGGAAGCCTTAAAGTCTGAGAATAAAAAGAGGGTGCTGCCCGCATGGATGACAGCCCAGGTGGCTGAAAAGAGGGCGGCGCGGGTGAAAATCCCGAAGAGGAGACCAGCCACAGTGCCAGCGGCTGCAGCCAGGTGGGGCAGCTTCTGTCCTCCTGGGGGATTAGGACGGGGGAGGGATTGAAGGCCTCACAGTTGCTGGGGCCCAGTTGTCCAGTGTTGCTGGAACTTTGAGGGGGGGTGTGTCAGTCCACAGTCATCTCATCCGCTCTCAGGGCGTGCGCAGGCTGCAGGTGGCTGTGCCCTGCCAGGCTGGCACTGGCTTCTGCCTCTGTCAGTGAATCTCTACCCTCAGGCCCTCATGGGTCAGCTCCCAGATAGCGGCTCCAGCTCCTGAGTTAAACACACATCAGCCAAGCTCTCAGACACCAATTGTCCAGATTGTCAGTATCTTCATTTGCCGCAGAAATTGTGACCATCCAGTGAAGGGGTAGGTGGACCAGGTGATCCCATCTTCCTGCAGCTATATCTTTAGGGACAGGCAGACAAGCTGCAGGTTGCCGGGCTGGCCAGAAATCTGAAACTGGGGGGCAGGGCGGGGGGGAGTTTGGTTGAATGGTGATATTGGTGGGGGGTCTCCAGGCTGCCAGGGAGTGGGTACCCCTGTCTTCTCCTGGCCATAGTTTCAGGCGCTCACTGTCCCTCTCTGACTCTTCCCTTTCTAAGTTTTCTTCATTGACCAGCCGTGCTTTCTGATCTTTGCTGTGCTGTGGTTAGTCACTCAGTCGTGTCCAACTCATTGCGACCCTGTGGACTGTAGCCAGGCTCCTCTATCCATGGGGATTCTCCAGGCAGGAATACTGGAGTGGGTTACCGTGCCTTCCTCCAGGGGATCTTCCTGACCCAGAGATTGAACCCAGGTCTCCTGTATTGTGAGGGGTTTCTTTACCACTGAGCCACCAGGGAGAGCCCTCCTTTATTGTATTCACGCATGGGGCTGGGGGGTGGCATTCAGACATGTCTTGGCCTGTTTGACCTTCTTGCAACGTGAGCGTGCACGCACGTGTGTGTCTCTCTCAGGAGCCAGCCGTCTCGCCCTATTTCTTAGCGGAGTTGATGGACGGTGGGAAATCCCACGGTTGCCCCAAGAACCCCTGTGCCAGTCACTGGTTCCAAGGATGCAGAAGCCACGGCAGTGCCCTGGGGAAGCTACTGCTCCCAGCCCAGGCCCCGAGATGCGACTCTGGGTGTCATTCTTTCCTGTCGGTGATTCGTGCTTGTCTCTAACCTCATGCTCTTCTCTCAGATTTCCTGCCATGAGGACTGTGTACTGCATGAATGAAGCCGAAATCGTCGACGTTGCTCTGGGGATCCTCACTGAGGTAAAGTCAGCTGTGTCTTTTCTTATTTAAATTTTATTTATGTATATATCTTGGCCGTGCTCGGTCTTTTTCTCTAGTCCCGGGGATCGGGGGCTACTCTCTGGTTGCAGTGAGAGAGTTTCTTATTGCTGTGGTTTCTCTTGTGGAGCTTGGGCTCTAGGGCACATGGGCTTCTGTAGTTGGCAGAGCTCAGGAGTTGTGGTTCCTGGGCCCCGTGATTGTAGCGTGTGGGCCCTGGATCGTGCAGCCTTCAGTAGTCGTGGCACAGGGACTGAGTTGCCCCGAGGCTTGTGGGGTCTTCCCAGACCAGGGATTGAACCCATATCTCCTGCTTTGGCAGGTGGACTTCTCACCACTGACCCACCAGGGAAGCCCAGCTGTGTCTTTTCTGATGACCGGAGACTCCTGGCGGGCAGAAACTAGACCCGGCCCTGGTTCATGCTAATAAAAGAGGCGTCCTGCCTGTTGGCAGCCGAGAGCCCGCTCTAGGGGAGGAGTGCAGCCGCCAGGCCCTTGGGGCTGGAGACCTGGGAGGCCGTGGCCATGTGAGGGAGGGTGGCCCTCCCTGTCCGGGTGACTCTGTGCTGGTGGCAGGTGGAGGGGACAGGAGTCGTGAACTGCTCATGTTCTCTGAGGGTCTCCATCGGACGAGGTGACTTCTGAGCACCATCCTTAGCACCTCGCCCCTGAAGCCCTGGCTTCCAGAAGCGGCTAACGGTTGTCCCACCTTCGAGTGGTGCAGTCCCTGAGAGTTGCTCAGGGCCTTTTATGTATTCCCTGTCTTATTTAATGCTTGCAGTAACCTGCTGGTTGACACTATTGCTAGTCCCAGTGAGTGAGGCCCACACTCAGGGTTCGCGTCCTGCGCTCCTTCCATTCCGTCAGCCTGCCCTTCCATGTCCATTGGGTTCACTTGTCTTCCCTGCGCCGCGGTTCCTCATGCCCCTGCCCGCCGCCTGCCCTGCTGGTCCTGATTTCTGCAGCGCCCAAGAAGCAGGGCAGGGAGGGGCAGAGTCGGGGACGAGGGTGGGGGGCATCTGTGATTTGGGAGCTGGGCCCGGCCCCCAGCGCAGGCTTTACGGATGCTGCCGGGTACACTCTGTGTGCTTACACATGAGGGAAGTAAAACCCATCTGTTTTGCCTGCCGTTTCTTCTCAGGAGGACCGAAAACAGGAAAAGCCGTTGGAGCCGCCACCTCTGGCAGGCGCTGATAAGCCAGAGCGCTCCCCAGCCAGCCCAGCGCCACCGTCCCCAAGTTCCCCCTGGATCCAAAGCGAGGACAATGAGGAAGACGGCCATGGGGCAGACGGCCCAGCTCCAGGGCCTGCGGGTTCTGACGCGGCCTGCAGCGGAAGCCTCAGGGAAGACCAGGACGAGCTCAGATATGTCAGGGAGATCTTTTTCAGCTAAGGGTCACACTTCCAGGACTTTCTGCTCAGAGCGGCTGAAGGAAGCTGGGTTTCCCCTCTCAGCCTGAATGCCGCCCTCAGACTGTGACAACTTCTGCTCCCAGTATCAAGCTTCCCTGGGCTGGGTGGGTTCACCGGGGGAGGTGAAGAATCAAAATGAGCTCCCCCTAGAATTCCTGCTCTTTGCTCAGGGGCCTAGGAGCTCGACACTGTCTTATTCAGGTACCTGATTCCAGGGAAATGAGATCATGGGGGTCAAACTTACTGGAACTGGAGAGTCAACTTAATAATTTTCAAGGAAAAACAAGTATCGCTGCTAAGTACACTGCAATTCCTACGGTTTAGTCACCTTAAGGAAGAAGCCTATTTTTAAAATCACTTCCGTTGCGTGTCAGTCGGTCAGTGAGCCCTTGTTGGTCCAACCCTGAACTAGACACCTTCCCCAGGGCTGGGCTCCTGCTGAGAGCCTGCGGTTCCATATACAGATTGGTAGGCCTCCCGACCAACCAGACAGCCCTCCTCTGCCACCTTCTGGCACCTTTCTAGGCCTTGGCTTTGGTCCCTGGGCAGTTAGAAAGTGAGAGTGGGATAGGAGCCCCAAAGAGACACTGAGGACAAGACATCACACTGGAGTCCATGTTTCTGCCTCTATTCAGTGTGGCTTTGCACAGGTGTGGGATGAGGCGGTCACGTGCTGTACAGGTTGTCAGTGTAACAGATGCTGAAGAATACACAGTCCCCCGTGCGTGAGTGGTGCTTGCATCCTTTCTGGTGCAGGGTGGCGGGGGGCAGGGAGGGATGCGGCATTTACATGGACGTGGGCTGACTCAGTCCTGTTCATCTTCCTCTCCTGACCAGGGATCTGGCGTATTGGGCTCCTGAACGCCCAGATCGCGTTCTGGGAGTGGTCTGCTCATCCATAGTGCTTAGACCCTTGTTCTGTCTGTCTTTCGGTCCAGGAGCCTTTTCAGGGGAACATTCAAAACCGCCAGACTGTTCTCTGTGTCTTTCTGTTCTGTGAGTCCCTCTGATCACTCCTTGGCCTTTGGGAGCATTGTCTCAAATGGAGATGGGGAGCTGGCTAGGCTGGGTTCCTGGGGACACCAAGGCGTTCCTTCATAAACCATCAGCGGGTTCCCATCTGGCATTTGGCAGCTTGTCCTGGAAATCTGGCCCCAGTGACAGGAAGCCTTATCTCCCCATTGTTCTGAGGATCAAGTCAGAATGGCTTGCTCAGGTCAGTTAACTAAAGCAGGAATTCTTGCAACAATGAGCTATGTGGTTCTCGGGTGTTCTTAGAAGTCCCAAAGGGCAGACCACCCTATCCTAAGAAGCCGAAGGGGCCCTGGCTGCCCTCGCTGCGTCTTGTCTTCCTTGACATTGGGCACCCACCCACTCCGCGGTGGGTCCAGTCTGCTCCAGCTGGAGCTCCGCACTGGCTGTGAAGCAGGGTAGCCGAGAAGACACACCGGCCTGTGCATTCTCTGGCAGTCTTCTCTGAGCACAGTTCAAAATGAACCCTAGTGATCACGTAAGCCTTTAGACGGAACTAGCAGCTCCCCAGCTCCTGTCCTTTGCCCTCTGAGGGAACACAGCTGTGGCCACAAGCAAGAGGATGAGCAAGGTCTGGGCAGCGCCCAGAGCTAGAGACCCAGGTCCCAGGAGGGAGAGCTGGAGCCACTTCCAGGTGTAGGTGAGGAAGAGGCCCAGACCGCTGGCCAGCAGCACAGAGGATGTGGCCAGGAAGCCCACGGCCAGCTGCCACTCCCCCTCGTTGTTATTGCACCAGGCCAGGAGGAGAGGCAGGGGGACGAAGAGGGTGAGGACCAGGGCCCCGTACACACCGAGCCTGGCCAGGGCCAGGCCCGCTCGAGGCACGCCCAGGGCCTCCAGTTCGGGGAACTGGTAGCACTGCAGGGCGCCGGTGCCCTCGTGCCAGAGACAGAAGTTGTAGAAGCCAACCCTGAGGTTGGGCAGGTCCACAAGGTTGCCGGCCTTCCAGAGGAGAGCAAAGAAGAGCAGGCAGATGACCGTGATCGTGAGGGTCATTGTGCCGAGGAACAGCAGCTGGCTCCGCCGCTTTGATTTCAGGACAGTCATCTTCATGCCCTTCGCAGGGCGCCTCCTGGGTCCCTGTAGGGGAGGTCACACCGTGAATGTCCAGCTCGCCCTGCCTCCCTCCCTGTTTCTTCTCAAGCTCCTGTTCTGGAATTCCACAGAAACATGGACCTACTTCCTTCAAGACAAAACCAAACCCAGCCCCGGCCACGGCTGCGCATCTTGGTGGGCAATGCAGGGAGTGGTGGCCAGTGGTGGCCCCGGGGACTTCCCTGGCGATCAGCTTCTGGAAGCTCCCTTGAGAGGCACAGCCCCTCTGCTTTCCCCATGCTGGCTGGAGGTCTGCCTGACCACCCCACACTCGTCCTGCACGTGGACAGACGGAGGAAAGCGTGCGAGGGGACAGGATGTGGATGGGCTGTAGGGAGGATAGCGTCCGCCCGCGCAGGCTGCTGCTGCGGGTTACTGTGGACGGGCAGCTCCTCAGCTGCAGAGATTTACCTACTTGGTTTTGGAGGCCGGCAAGCCCCAAATCAAGGTGCCGGCTGTTTTGGGGTGTAGTAGGGGCCCGATTCCTGGTTCCCAGACGGTCCACCTTTTGCTGTGTCCTCGTGGGGTGGAAGGGACAAGGGAGCTCTCAGGGGCCTCTTTTTTTAAGGGCACTGATCCTATTCAAGAGGGGATAGTGTGAATCCCTGCTCTAGCCCTCATCACCTCCCAAAGGCCCCACTTCCAAATGCTGGGGGTTAGGCTTCAGTGAACAAATCTGGAGGGACACAGTCGTTCAGTCTGCAGTAGGCGGCTGATGAGAATAAGGATTTATCAGCAACTCCTTTGGCAGAGAAAGAAAGATGTATCAAATATTAAAATGATGTGTTTAGTCCATGTTATTAGACTGGTAGGGTGAGAAGTTTTAACCAGTCCAGCCCATAGCATGGGAAAAATTGCCAATAGGAACATAGTTTGCACAGGTTTGCATATTAACAGATGTTTGTAAAAGCCTGTGTCTAAATTTTTGATGGATGTAGGAATTTCGGAGTGTCGGATGGACTTCCAGGGCTGGAATCCAGATTTATACCATTGTGCAGTGGGAAATAAGATTCCACTTGCCTCGGTGGTCCAGGAACCAGTAGGCTGGGAGTTGGGTTGCCTGTGTATAAATGCTCTGTCTTACTTCTCTTATTTCAAGCCTGTTCCACTTGGGCTTGAAAAAAAGGTTATTATGAAGCTTAGTGCAAAAAGATTCCTGGGGCTTCTCAGGAGATTGTACAGCCGCCTCACACAGTAGCTCCCCAGACACCCAGAGCCTTTGTTTTTGACTTCCTCTCCTCTCTGGACTGACCTTTTGGAGGTTTTCAATAGAGAAGGAAACAAAATAAAGCTGAGAGGCCCGTGAGCAGACGTGTGGGTGGCAGCCCTGGTTTCCTTCCTTTCAGCCCTTCAGGCAGATAGAGTTCAGTCCCAGCTCCAGGTCTGGGGCGACTGAGAACTTGAACTTGGGTTCTCCAGGCAGGCCCTGCTCCCTTGGGTCTTCTCTCCCTCGCTTTGCCCCTGCCCACTGTCCCCTTCCTGACCGCCCACCCCGTCAGCTGCTGCCGCTCCTCAGTTCAGCCCAGTCCAGTCGCTCAGTCGTGTCCGACTCTGCAACCCAGTGGACTGCAGCGCGCCAGGCCTCCGCTTCCGTCACCAGCTCCCTGCTTTCTGCCTCCCTGGGTCCTGCTGATTTCTCAACAACTTTCTCAGACTGCTTCAGCCCACACTCTGATGTAGCTGAAGGCCAGGATGTGTGTTCCCCGCTGCTGTGATCTTTCTGGGGATCAGTCTGTCTACTTTATCCCCAGAATGGTGCCTGACACACAGTAGAAACTTTTTTTTTTCCTTGAATGAGTGAAAATAGCATCCTTTAGGTACCGCACGCACTGACCTGACGTTCATCTAAGGAGACGGCAGAGCTTCGTGAGGTGAGGGGCTGTGCCGAGTCTGCCCCGTGCTCAGTGCCGGGCTGTGGACAGAGAGCTCGGGGGCTCGGCCGAGCTTCTTTTTTCTAAATGCGTCCCAGTGAGAGGATATGGTTATTTGGTGGGAAAACCCTAGGGCACCCTTCTCTGCCTTCCTAAGAGCCTACCCAGATTTTTTGTTTGGTTTTGGCCTTTAACAGTCCTTGTAATCTTGTTCTCAGCACAGTGAGCTCTTAATTCCCTTTAATGATAAGCCTGTGCTTCCCTCAGTGGGCGGAAGGGAGACTGCTGAGTCACAGTTGCTATTTTTAAGTGAAGTCTTTTCCTGTTTTTAATAAAATAACGCATGTTGTTTGTAGAAAAATCAGGAAAATGTGAAAGTACGGAGACAAAACTAAAAATTGTTGGTAACTTCAAGGTTGTAGAAATAACCACCCAGCGACACATTTCCTTCTGGAACGGTTTTATATAGTTGGGATTGCATAAATGTGTGTGTTTGTATCCTTTGAAAACATCACTATAGCATGAATATTTCCAGTTGTCACTAGAAATGTTTCCTAAACAATATTTTTAATGGCCGGGTTAGCTGTATGGTTTATATATTCTGTTTTATGGCATTGTTTTGGTGTACGGTTTATATATTCTGTTTTACGACACTGTTCTGCAGTGCTGTAAGCAATGCCGTGGTGACTGCGTCTGTGAATCAGTGTATTCCTCCACCAGAAGTTTGAGAGTGCTTGTCTCATCATCTCCTCTCTTGAATTTTCTCATCTTTTCATCTTTGATGATGAAAAATGACACAGCATTGCTACTGTTGAGTAAGGTTTAACGTTTTTCGAGTGTTTGTTGACTCTGGTTGTTATTTTTTTTGGGGGGAGCGTGGAATCCTGTCAGTTCCTTTTTTTTTTCCATCAATTTTAGTTTTGGTTTTTGTTTGTCAGTGTACATGAGCTCTTTATAAATAAAGGCTGCTAGCATTTTGCTATCATAACGGTCATCATAAAGCATAACCCTTTTGTGGCAGTGGGGCCCCTGAACCAAGACACAAATCTGGACTCAGTAACAGTGTGTGGCTTCACATTTGTCACCAGAAGGAAAATAGTCTCAGAATATTCATCTGAAGCACTTCATTTTTTTTTTTTTTAGTTTAAGCACCTCTGAAGTTTTCACATCAATAAGATGATGGTTGGAAGAGGCACAGACATAGGGTCCCGGTCTTCTAAATTATGTTTTTGCCACTTTTGTGTTAAAAGAGCGAAATCTTCCTGAGGTCATGTCTGAAGGAGGATTAGAGCCCCGGCAGGTTGTTATCCTGCCAGTCCTCCTGGCAGCCCACGCCCTGAGTACAGGACACCTGGCAGCAGAGAACGGTGCCCGGGAAGCTTTTCCCAGCATGGGTTCTGGCCTTTCCCCTGACTGTAAGGAACACTTGAGAAGCGCTGACTGAGCAGGGAGGCTGGCTCTCGCCGCCGGCACTGGTTTGTTTACTTCAGATGGCCGGAGGCCCAGCGCTTGCTCACTCTAGTTGCAGAGTCAGAATGAACTTTCCAAACTGCCCATCGACCTTCTGTTACAGAGGAGGTCTGTATCTCCAATCTCCAGCTCCCAGATACTTCTTTCTTATATGCTGGGATATCTGCCAGGTTAATCATTATGTGCCTTGTATACAAATACTGATCATGCACTTATTTATAACTTCTGATTTGTCACCGGGGTTTCCCTGGTGGCTCAGTGGTAAAGAACCCGCTTGCCAAATAAGGATCCTTGGGTCGGGAAGATCCCCTGGAGGAGGAAACGGCAACCCACTTTAGTATTCTTGCCTGGAAAATTCCATGGACCGAGTAGCCTGGTGGGTTGGCAAAGAGTGACTTAGGCACTAAAAACAATTTGTCACTGCTCTAATCATGGTTTCACATATTCCATTTCCATCTGTCTCAACATGTGAGATGCCCACACAACTCCCTGTCTACACTGACTTAGCAAAAATACCCTCCCACCCCTGCATGTCATTCTGTTGTTTTCAATTCATTCTTCCTGCCTGAAGGTCTAATGATATTCAGTAACAAGACTTTATATGTACAGTTGGGCCTTATTAAGTTTCTCACCATTTGCCCAAGTTCACCACCTGTATGTCTGTCCCAGGTGACGCATCCTACGGGCCCCTGCACTGTCCCTCACATCAGAGGCCACCAGCGGGAAATTCCCCTTCATCCATGAAGTGTTTAATAAGCCCTGCTAGGTGCCCATGGGAGAGGCAGGCAAGTGTCTCCAAGTGTGCCCTTCAGTCCCAGCTCCCTCCCAGAGGGTGGGGACGAGACTCTGGAACGCCTGAATTCCTGGGCCGGGGAAGAACACAGTGTGCTGTGCCCAGCAGGTGTGTTGTGTCCTGGAGCTTGTTACCCGGAGGGACTCTGGATGCCGCGGGTGTCCACTTTCCCAGGATGATATTTGCAGTAGTGTGGCCTTCCTCCTGCTTCCTCGGGAACAGGGCTCCCCAGGGCTGTTAGTGCCCCTGTCGTCCCTGGACGCCTTCTCCCCTTGTTCCTGCTCTCCACCCCCTCCCTCAGCTCCTGCCACGGTGGCTTTCTTGAGCATCCTCTGAAGCCTTCAGACAGGCTCGGGCCTCTGTGCTGGCATTCCCCCGCCTGGAGTGTTCTTCCGTTATCACATGTCTGCTGCCTCCCTTGAGGTCTCTGCTCAGAGATCCTGTTCTCAGTGATGCTGTCCCTGGCTGGCATCTTGAAACTGACGGCTCCTCCACGGCACCCAGCTCTCTTTCTGCCCCTCTCCTGCTCTCCCTGGGTAGCATTTCCCACCATCTTAAAATCCTACTTTGTTTTGGCTTCTCCCTACAGCCCTCAATAGAATGTAAACCTCTTGAGGCCGTCTGTCTCTATCAAAATCTGTCTTTAACTGTATACCCCCAACACTCCTGGCACGTCTGTGAATATCCACCAAACAACCTCTGAATGCAGCGTGAAAGTCAGCCATGGCCCACAGAGCCTCCCTCTGTGGTCCCTCTAAGTTTTTTGACCTACTTCTCTGTCCTGGCTCTCTTCCTTCAGGTCCTTCTCTGTTTATTTTTTTCTTCTTCCCATTTCCTAAACGTCAGTTTCCTCAAGCTTATTCCCTCTTTCTCAGACATGTGTGAGCCTGTAGTTTCAGGGGTTGGACAGTGAGGCCACCTGCAAGGACAGACTCCCGTGTGATTGACGGCTGAGGCTGCGGACTAGTTACTGCCATGGCCCTGAGCACTGCCTGGTAAAACCTGCGTGTTATCATTTTGCTGCCATCGGATCCTATGGAGCTTGCAAGTTTTGTGGAACAGAAGCTCGAAAGAAAAACGAGTGGGTCTTTAGGTTGTTATGGCCTACAAATTCGTCTCCCGGGCTTTTTCTTCTCATTAATGACTTAAGAAAGCTGTGGGGGACCATAGAGGGCAGAACTTGCTTCGAGAAGTCTTTGTGATCACTGGAAGGTGTCTGAGAAGGAATCTAGCTTGACTGAGGACTTAATGATTAAATACTAAACTCAGAATCTTTTTGAGTGTTTACTCTGTGCCAGTCCAGGGTTAAGTTCACTGTGGGAACACATTTACTGTTATCACATCCATGTTCCAGAGGGGAAAACGGAGGCTTCCTGAGGCTCAGTAACTTTCCCAGGCGAGGCTGGGGCAGCCTGTCAGGCAGGACTGTGAAATCACTGTAAGAGCCTGAGCTCTGCCTCCCCAGGCTGGGCCTCCGCACACGTCCTCCCCTCTCACGCTCACATCTGTAATGGGCAGACACCCCGGCATTTCCATCTAGCACGGTGGGAAGCTGTGGGGCAGTGCGGCTGAGCATCGGTGTTGAAGCTGTGTGTCCAGGGTTCAGAGCCCCTCTCTGCCATTGACTAGCTATGTGAACGTCTTTCTGCCTAGGTTTCTCATCGGGAAAACAGGTATAATAATAGAACGTGTTTTGTAGATGTTGTGGAAATTAAATGAGGTGATTTACATGCATCCTGGGGAACATTACCTAGTAAGTATTACTTAAATTATCATCATTGTGGAGAGGAAGTTGAGGCTCAGAGAAGTGAGTTCTGGGGGAGACGCTAGGGCTGGCGCTCACGACCAGAGTGTCCCTGGAGGGCCCGGCCTCACTGGTGTCTGGTGCTGATGGCTCCAGGATGGGGTTAGGGACATGGCGATCAAGCATGTGGACCTTAGTGCCAGCTGGGTTCAGGCCCTGGCCTGTCACTCACAGCATATGACCTTGAGCATTTCCCAGGCTTGCCCGCGCCAATATCCCTGCCCTCAGAGCACCCGCTGGCCTGTTCCTGGGGGTTGTTGTGAGACTGAAGGGAGCTAATTTGATCCGTACAAGTGGATTGGTGCCTGCCGTGGTGCTGCCCACGAGGCGGCGGTTCAGGGGAGGCCAGAGAAGAGCCAGGGGAGGCGGAGGGTGGGGCTGCAGCGGAACCGAGAGGCAGTGAAGCCCATGGGAGAGAATGCGAGCAGAAGAAAGTCGGAGAAACAGCCTGGCGGAGGAGAGAGTCGGCTTGCCAGAGGAGGCCCCCGGCCCTGACGGGACCGTGTCTGGCTGCGCACCACTGGGGACCAGTGTGTTCGTGGTTTGGGTGTGGCTCCTGACAGAAGCAAACAAACAGGGAAGAAGAAAGGGAAACGTGTCAATTTCCTCCAGCAGAAATGTGAGCCCAGGTTCTTATTTCTGAAAACGAGGCCACAGAAGTGTTGCCCGAGTGTGTTAAGACGGCAGCAGCACCGGGTTTCAGAGGCCTCGTGGACAGCCGGGCCAACGGTGGCTTTTTATGGAACGCTGTGACGTCTGGGTTTATTTAATTTTTCCATGTAAATAAAGCAGCTCGGCCCGCGGAAACATGACTACACCATGAGACTGCAGCGTGGAGCGCCCGCTGCCCCTCCGCCTCCAGCGAGCTGCGGGGATGGACTGCCTGGGCGGCCCCATTAATATTAACTCGCTTTTGGTCTAGTTAGCCCTGCTGGCGAGCAGACTATCCAGCTGGGAACAAAGGTCAAAAAAAAAATTTTGGTGTTGGGGGGTGGGAATCCTTAAAAATGAGGAAGTGCTTGCATCTTGGGACCCATTCTCCTTTGGTTTTTATTGGGAGGACTTCACAGTGCAGTTTCCTGGGGGCTAAGATTCACAGGACCCAGGAACTTCCCTGGTGGTCCAGTGGTTAAGACTCCGGGGCGCAGGTTCAATCCCTGGTTGGGCACTAAGACCCACAGGGACGAAAACATAAAACAGAAGCAATATTGTAACAAATTCAATAAAGACTAAAAATGGTCACATCAGGAAAAAAAAATCTTAAAAGAGTCACAGAATCTAAAGCAGAGTTTGAAGACAGATAACAGTACTAGAAACCAGTGACTGCCTTTGGCTGTCACTCTTTTTTAAAACTTTTGGGCCAAACCCTGTGGCCTGCGGGACTCCTTAGGTTCCTGACCAGGGATCAAATCCACGCCGCCTGCATTGGCAGCCGGAGTCTTAACCGCTGGGGCGCCAGGGGAGTCCCTTCAGTTGCCCTCTTGATTGTGCCGCTCCCGTCCTCTCTGTCTCCTGCCCTCTCTCGGAGTCACTGTCCCCGCCTCGTACTGACCAGGCCAGGGTTTCATCCTGTGACCCCCGGGGTCACAAACGTGGGATGGTCCCCTGAGTCACAGGCCCTGGGCAGTCAGCGACACGCAGGGCGGAGCAGGGGCCTGCCTTCCTGGAGCTTGCACTCTGGCTGGGGCACCAAACACCAAGCACATGTTTTTACAAAGATAATTATAATTTTTGAAGCGATTTGGGAAAGCAGATAAACAGGATGACGTGAAAGAGAAAGCCTGGCAGCAGGAAGTGATGAGCCTCCAGTGGAGGGTCAGGGGAGGGCCTGCATGAGAAGTGGGCGCTTGATCTGAGGCCTGAGGGGTTGAAGCAGCCAGAGGAGGAGTCTTCCAGAAGGAGGGGCAGTGGTTAGAGATGCTGTGTTGGGAGAGGAACAGACTGGGGGCGGGGTGGCAGCCCACCGACAAGGGGACAAGACGAGGCTGGACGGGTGAGCGCACCCGGGCCCCTGAGGCCCCAGAGGCCAGGGTGAGAGGCTGTGGATTGTGTCCTCACCAGGCACTGCTTCATCACCTCAAGCCCCTGCTCCCCAATCCTGAGCCACGTGCCCCAGGTGGCGGGGCTGGGGGTGTGGAGAGCTCCTGAGCTGGGCTGGGGGCAGTGCTGGGCCTTTCTGGCAGTCCTGCCCGGGAGCCCTGCTCTAAAGCTAGTGATTGCAGTTTGCCCCCAGCAGTCAGAAGGAAAGAGGAGGAGGAGGAGGTGAAGAGTGATAGAACGTCACTAAGCCTTAGTCCTTCAGTTTTGCAAAAGACATGCTGCAAGTCGGCCGGAGGGAGCTAAGTCTTCTAGGACTTGCCCTCCATCCCCACACAGGAGGATACGGATCTCACCTGGAGCTTGTAAAGCACACAAAATGGCTTCATAACTCAAGCAAGATAACTCACAGCCAGTCACAGACCAACTAAGCTGCACATGCTCTGGGGCCTCCCCCTCCGTCCCTCAGAAAGCAGATCTTCCCCTGGTCACTCGTGGAGGGGTGCTAACTGAGGCCTGGTGCTTGCGGGTGGGTGGGATGCCGTCGGCGGGATGCTCGGGAAGGGGCTGACGTTGCGGCTACTGTGTGTTCTCTGCTCTGCCAGGGTCTCGGCTGTCAGACCTCCACCTCCCTCCTGCTGCCAAGTGGGCAGTAGGTCTGTGTCCTCACAGAAGATCTGGGGATCTCCTCCCAAAGCCCACAGGTTCTGGCTGATAAAGTTCATTTGTGTATTGAGGCTCATAAAATGAGGTGGCTCCAGTGGCCTGGCCCAGGTCACAAATCTAAACCCAAGTCAGCCTGCACGAGAAACACCTGTCAACAAAACCTAACATACCCCACTCACATCCCGCCAGCAGCCTTAGCCAGTTCACCTTCCCTGGGAAGCAGGGCCTGCTGGATATGAGGTCAGGGTGTCCTTACAAGTCATATGGCCTCTTCCAGTGCTCTGTGGGACTCTCTCTTGCCCCAGATCCCTAGGAAGGGTGCTCCCCTGCTCGTGAGATGCTGTGCTCCCTTGATCTGTGGCTTGTTTTCCCATGAGTGAAGGAATGAGTCAAGTAGCTACTAAATTGTTTCAGGTTTGTCCTTTTGACAGGGCTGAGAAAACTAAAGTGTGAGTCCAGGGGTACAGAATATAGTGTCTCAGTTTCTATAGAACCTACTATGTGTGACTTTGAGGATTAAACCTCCAAAGATACTTGTTATATATTACTTTACTTGAAGATGCAATTCACTGGAAGAGACCAAAGGTAGACTGATCACTGAGGTCACTGCAGTGCCCAGCTCCCAGGCAGAAGTAACTGAGGGGAAAGTGAAACCAACAGAAGAGGATGGAGAGGCCCTGGATGGACAGCTCAGAGAGCAGACTATCTCAGAAAAGTCACGCCTGTGAATACACTCTCAATGCACCATTAAGAGTGGCATTATAATTCAGTGGAAGGAAGGGCTTTCTTTTAAGCAATGCTGAAGCAATTAGTTAAAACTATTTTAGGGCCTCATCTCACTCCACATACCAAAATAAATTTCACAAGGACCCAGTAGTGAGATGGAAGGAACAAGCAGACAAAAAAGATCTAGAAAAAAGTAGATATTTGATTTATGAATGAAAAAAGAATACTTTCATCTTAGAGGTATATTGAAACTACAAAGGAAAAATGGTATGGATTTAACTGGGAAAATATACATTTCTATACAACAGAAACCCAAAATTAAAAGTCAGTGAGCATGGAAAAATATTTGCAACCAATATGGAATGGTTAATATACCTAATATAAAAAATGTTTATGCCAAAAAGTTAAAAAACATTTAATCCCCATGAAAATGGACGAGGCACATGAAGAGATATTTCACCTGAGAAGGGATGCGAAGTGTTAACTGTAAAAACCTCTTTTTTCCTTATTTGTACCCTCCACCACACGTGCGAGGGTTTCTACCGCACCAGGAATTCTCCGCGACACCTGGATGTCCTGTAGTTCCAATCTGACTCTGTCTACCTGGAGATAGCACCTCCCACAGGCTAAGGGCGCAGTCCCCCAGTCACAAGCCTGTGTCGTCAGCTGTGCTTCTGACCAACCAGCGACAGCTTGAAGGTCCCCATATCCCCCTCCTTGGGTCTGATTAATTTACTAGAGCGGCTCACAGAACTCAGGCAAGCAGTCTACTTGATTAGAGTACCGGTTCAGCTTAAAAGGACACAGCCCAGGACACAGCGGCCACCCAGAAGACGCATGGGGCAGAGGATGGGGTGGGGGGTCGCGGAGCTACCATGCCCTGTCTGGGCCTGTCACCCTCCCGGTGCCTCCATGCATCCACCAGCCCAGAAGCCCTTGAACCCTGTCCTTTAGGGATGTTTTATGGAGGTTTCATTACTCAGGTGTGATGGATGGAGTCATCGGCCTATTGGTGACATACTCTATCTCCACCCACTGTCACCTCCCTGGAGGTTGGGGCTGAAGGTTCCAACCCTTTAAATATGTGGTTGTTTTCCCTGGCAACCAGCCCCTCTCCTTAGGGACTTTCCAAAAGTCGAGTCATTAATATAAACTCAGAGGTGGTTGAAAAGGGTTTGTAATGAATTAAAAAAAATAATGAACCACCTTTACCTCTATTATCACTTAGGAAATGCCAAGGGTTTTAGGAGCTCTGTGCCAGAAATGGGGACAGAGACGGAACATCTGTTTCTTCTTGTAAATCACTCTGTCACATTAACTAACATGAAAAAAAAGTCTATACCTCAAGTAATATAATTCAAGATATGCCGAATAATCTTTGAGTTTCCCTATCAAAACTGCAGATAAAAACACTTGATACCAAGAGTGCAATAAAACTGGCATCTTCATAGAATAATGGTGGATGTGAAAATTCTTACAAACCTTCTGGGAGGCAGTAGAGCAAAAAGCACTAAAAACACCAAAAATCATCATACCCCTTTGGGCAGTTAATTCCCCTTATGAGTCAGGCAGCAATCAGAAATGCCGTCAGTGATTTATATACAAGAATGTTTATCATAGCATTACTTTAGCCAAAAATGAGAAGCAACATTAGAATCAAATTATGACATATCAAGATAATAAAACTCTAGGTAGCCTTTAGAAAAACCAGGTCTGAAATCACACTATACATTGTGACTGCAAGAAAGATACTAAGGAAATGTTCTAAAATGTTGATGTTAGTTCTGGTATCTCTGGACATTATGAGCAAGAGTTCTTTTCTTTTCGCATTAAAAATACTTCCAGAGTCATGGCATTCTATTTATGTAAAAACGAAGTTTAGAAAACAGTGTTAGCGATTAGATAAAGCATGTAGGTTGGCCGGAAAGAGTGTTGAGAAAGGGCAATATGCAAAATCAAAAGGAGACTGTCATAGGCACGGATCCGGGAGTTTGGGAGAGATGAGGTTTAGGAAGAAGATACTGAAAAATGCACTTCAGTTGTCACGAGGGAGGAAGGAAAGACAATCCCAAATGCATATGTGTGTATCTTTTCCCAAGGAGTGTTTGATTTTACAGGTGAAGGAGCTAACTGGAAATTTTAGGGGAAACATCTGCACCAACAGAACTAAAATCCCACCGTGAATTTCCATCAAGTTGTGAAAAGCAATGTAGTCTAATAACACCAGGTCTAAAAATCTCTTAGACCCACTGTCTTCTTTCTGAGTCGAGAGCACAGGTTTTTCTGACAGTCTTAGTCCACAGCGTGTATTTGCAGGAGGACTCGTGGTATTCCTGTTTAGCTGCTGCACGTCTGTGATCTGCCTTTGTTTGGCCGCCTATTTCCACTTCATGCGCCACAGACTATCTGTATAGACTCGGTGCAAAATCCCACTGCCCATCGCTCGCCTCTGCATTTCTCACCAGTCATACTGGCATTACCTGCACCGCTTTAGAGCCCAGAGGCCCACAGGCTGGTGCTGGAGGGAGTAGGGGGAAGGACTGCGGGAGAGCTGAGCTCATGGGGGTGGGTCATCTGTGGGGGTGGGGCGGTGGTCCCCAGACCCTGACTACCGGTTGTTTTCCCGGGTCCGTGGCTAGAATGCAGGGTCTGAGAGGAAAGCCCACTTGTCTTCAGAGCAGCAGGCATTTGGGTGAGCTGTTGGGCACACAAGGCAGGTACTTACCGAAAAGAAGATGCAGAATGCACAAAGCGCTCTTCAAGAGGAGGAGCAGGAAATTAGGTTCGGTGGATTCTTCTCTCTCGCTGGCTTTCTAGTGTCCAGGCTCCAGAATCCAGGCCGGTGGAGAGGGGCCGGCAGATCAATGCAGCCCTGGGCTTATGACTGGCTGGCAGGCACGACGTGCCTAAGTAAACAGCTCTCTGAACTTTGGCACATTTCTGCTGACTGATGACACTGTCCCCTGATTTCACTTTCATTTCTTGCCGGTGACTTGTGACTATTAAGAAAGAAAGAATGTAAACAACATTGCTCTTTTCCAAACCGGGCACTTTACCCACACCTGAGCCAACCAGCCAGCAGACCTAAATAGCCAGGTAAGTGTCTGGATGATAACACACAACAATTCCAGAAAGGAGACTGGTCAAGACACTTTCAAAACTCTTCATGTTTTAAACCAAGATAAACACAACCTAGAATCTTACTTAGAAGGGACCCTCAAGATGGACTGGTCCAGTATCCCAGACCCCTGTCACCTCAGGGAAGCACCTATGCCTCTGTCCTTGCCTTTTCAGAAATCAGCTTTGTAGGATGACTGGGGGTCCCTGGACACAAAACCGTGTTGTCTTAGCGTCCTCACCGGGGTGTTTAGGCCCATGCTACAGCAGCTGGAACATCTCCTTTCAAAATAAGAGCAGAATGGAGCTCTTATTTTTGTAATCATAGGGGCTCCTAGCCAGAGTTTAAAAATTGCTTTCTGTGCTCACATGACCAGCTGGAAATTCCGATTTGGGGTTAAGCTCGGTTAAGTCAGTAGACAGCTACCTAGTAATACTGCTGAATCCTTCAGGGTTCTTCTTTCCCTCCCTGTCCTTCCTGCAAAAGACTTCTTAGAACTGTTGCATTCCCCCCCCCCACCCCCAGCTTTTTTCTTTAAACTCAAACCCTAGAAAGAGGTGATGTGATCTAATGAAAAGAAGAACAGAAACCTTGGGATCAGGGAGCTGTGCTGCAGGTTAGCAAATTATTTAACATCTCTGAGCATCAGTTTCTCATCTATAGAATGGAAACAATACCTACTTTGCATGGCTGTTGTGGAAATTGGAGATTATGCATCAAGGTTCTTAATATAGTACTGGGCACACAGTAATGATAACTTATTATTAAAAGCAGGATTTCTGAATGTCTTCATAGCCTTCATAGTAATGCCTTCAAGGCAGGGACAAAATTAATTCTTTTGTACTAGTATAAACTAGTCATGAAAATTGAACACTGGTGAGTGAAGTGACATAGAAGAGATAGAAGTATACGTTTAAAATTTTTATTTGAAGTTAGAATGCACACAGTTTTTAGAGTCAAGAGTTTGTTAAGCTTGTTATGGAAAGCAGCAGTCCCACATTATCCCCTTCTTCTCCAGGGTAAGCACCTCACCTATTTTACCTGATTCTCTAGGTATTTACGTTTATATTTACGTTCAGTTCTGTATGTAACATGCTTGTCATGGTATGACTTGGTTCTTCAGTTTCAAGCATAATTTTTATACATAGCTTTCTTCCTCCTCACTCCTGTTCCACAAATACAAGTCCTCATTCCCGCTTTCAAATTGGTCATTATTTGTCTAAACTGATACTCAGTGTCTGCAATATTGTAACTATGTAAATCAGTTCAGTTCAGTTCAGTCGCTCAGTCGCTCAGTCGTGTCCGACCCTTTACAACCCCATGAATCACAGCACACCAGGCCTCCCTGTCCATCACCAACTCCTGGAGTTCACTCAAACTCACGTCCATCGAGTCGGTGATGCCATCCAGCCATCTCATTCTCTGTCCTCCCCTTCTCCTCCTGCCCCCGATCCCTCCCAGCATCAGACTCTTTTCCAGTGAGTCAACTCTTCGCATGAGGTGGCCAAAGTATTGGAGTTTCAGCTTTAGCATCAGTCCTTCCAAACTATATAAATACCATGTATCAATAACCTCAGATATGCAGATGACACCAGCCTTATGGCAGAAAGTGAAGAAGAACTAAAGAACCTCTTGATGAAAGTGAAAGAGAAGAGTGAAAAAGTTGGCTTAAAACTCAACATTCAGAAAACTAAGATCATGGCATCTGGTCCCATCACTTCATGGCAAATAGATGGGGAAACAGTGACAGATTTTATTTTGGGGAGCTCCAAAATCACTGCAGACAGTGACTGTAGCCATGACATTAAGACGCTTGCTCCTTGGAACAAAAGTTATGACCAATATAGACAGCATATTAAAAAGCAGAGGCATTACTTTGCCAACAAAGGTCCATCTAGTCAAAGCTGTGGTTTTGCCAGTAGTCATGTATGGATGTGAGAGTTGGACTATAAAGAAAGCTGAGTGCCGAAGAATTGATGCTTTTGAACTGTGGTGTTGGAGAAGACTCTTGAGAGTCTCTTGGACAGCAAGATCAAACCAGTCCATGCTAAAGGAAATCAGTCCTGAGTATTCATTGGAAGGACTGATGTTGAAGCTGAAACTCCAGTACTTTGGCCATCTGATGCAAAGAACTGACTCCTTGAAAAAGACCCCAATGCTGGGAAAGATTGAAGGTGGGAGCAGAAGGGGACGACAGAGGATTAGATGGTTGGATGGCATCACTGACTCAATGGACATGAGTTTGGGTAAGCTCCGGAAGTTGGTGATGGACAGGGAAGCTTGGAGTGCTGCAGTCCATGGGGTCGCAAAGAATTGGACGTGACTGAACAACTGAACTGAACTGAAATACCATGTATAGTAGCTGAGCCAGGTAGAAAATGATGATTTCCTTTCCTTTCCTGCATAAATTTTTATCTTATTCTACAGGTGATACTTGCCTTAAATTTTTGTTTGTTTCCTTGGTTTTCTGTGTACTTTACACTAACCCAGCACTTAAGTCTGCACGGTATTTTTCTTTTTTCAAGGAATTTATATGCATGATCTTCTCCCAGGATAATCTCCCCCAGTGCCTTCCAGCCTGCTCCAGTCTGGACTGATACCCAGCTGTCGTCCTGGCATTTCATTTCACCACTACCATCCTGGGGTTCTTACTGTCTCTCTCCAATGTTGGATCACATATTTCCTGCATCAAAGGCTTTTTTCAATCCATTCTTTACCTACTCTTAAATTTGATCAAATATAAAAGAATATAGAATTTTAGGTTAAAAATAATTTGCCTTTATAATTTTGAAAGTCTTGTTCCATTCCATCTAGCTTTCACTAAAGTTGAGAAGGTTAAAGCCATCCGGCTTTCTGGCTTCCAAAATGGCCTCCTGCCCTAGTCTCATCCTTGTAGCTTTGTCTTGTAAGATAACATTGTTATTTTAGTAGGTTTTTGAGAAGGAGCAAAATTAAATGTGTCCAGTTTGCTAGTTGGTGATAGACAGGGAGGCCTGGCGTGCTGTGATTCATGGGGTCGCAGAGAGTCGGACACAACTGAGCGACTGAACTGAACTGAACTGAAAGTCTAATTTTTTTTTAAACCCTAGGAGGGCACTCTCTGGCTCTCTTTCGCTGGTTTGTTCTGGCAACACAGCGGCCTTCTGAGTTTGTTGCTTTATCAAACTTCTGTGTGTGCTGTGCTTAGTCACTCAGTTGTGTCCGACTCTCCACGACCTCATGGACTGTAACCCGCCAGGCTCCTCTGTCCATGGGATTCTTCAGGCAGGACTACTGGAGTGGGTAGCCATGCCCTCCTCCAGGGGATCTTGCCGACCCAGGGATTCTTTACCATCTGAAACACCAGGAAAGCCCCATGAATACTGGAGTGGGTAGCCTATCCTGTCTCCCGGGATCTTCTGAATCCAAGAATCGAACCCAGGTCTCCAGCACTGCAGGTGGATTGAGCTACCAGGGAAGCCCGATCAAGCTCCTAGGCGCCCCTTAACTGCTAACCACCCAAATCTCCATTGTTTTTGACAGCGTCCTTAGGAACTTCTCCACATTCCATTTCCCATTTCAAACAAATCATTATAAGTAGGGGGAACTCCAGAGCTCTCAGCCTTGGTCACACACTGCACAGAGTGGCGTTTCCCTTACTCTCCACTGGGGTGAAGGGCGAAGTGGGTTGTGGTTTAAGTGCCATGAGCTCTCACTGCCCTTACTGAGATTCAGGAGACTTTTTAAAATAAATGTTTCTTCACTTGTTATGTGTTGTTGGGACAGTTTCTTTTTAGAAAAATATTTGTTTATTTGGCTTTGCTGGGTCTTAGTAGCAGCATGCGAGATTTTAAGTTGTGGCATGTGGGATCTAGTTCCTTGACCTGGGATTGAACCCTGACCCCCTGAATTGGGACTGTGGAGTCTTAGCCATTGGACCACTAGGGAAGTCCCTTATGACGATTTCTAAAGACTTATTTTTTTTTTAAACCAGTTTTGGTATTCTCACTGGGGAGTGGATGGAGGGTTTTCTCAGGTTGTAGTTCTAGAACTGGATTTGTGCCCCTTTATAATTTTTTTAAAATTTTTATTTAATAAATAGTACAAAGCACAATGCCAAAAACATTAACAGTTAAAATTTCACCAAATGAAAAAAATAGAATACACAGTTGTAAAAAGCTACATTAAGTTATTTTACAATTGCCTCAAGCTGCAAAAAGAAAAAAAACCCAATGCCATACCTAAGTTATCCCTCTCTCAAAGTAATGCCATTTATGTTATAAACCACGAGCACCCCATCAAAAGACGGGAACTGCTTTTGTTAATTCATATATATATATATGACTGTATCACTTTGCTATACACCTGAAACAAACACAACACTGTAAATAAAATATAGTACAATATAAAATAAAAATAAGTAACAGAACTTTGGGGCTTTACACCGAGTTAGAGTTCTTATCAGAGGGATAACAGCACCACAGCCGCACTGAATCCTCATGAAGGAGGCACACGAATGACTGGATTACAAGAGTTACAGGAATGAGAGCTGCTCACATCCCAGAAACTACAGCTCACAGAAAGCCAACAAAGGCACGAGATACAGACCATTCACTTACGAATGTGTAAAACTCAAAAAAGTCCATGTTATTCCTACAACATGTTGAAAGTGCTTCAGAATTCACATAATACTAATTTTCTTTTGGTTCTGGTTAAATTATATATACCAGTTTATAACAAATGGTAAAATCTGTAACTCTGTTCAAAGTTTTAAAAGATTACTTAAGAATAGTTTCTTGTATTTCTATGCCACCTTTATAGTTCTGGTTTCTCATTTCTTAATTAGTAAATTCAGTGTGCAGGTTCTATCCCAGGCTAATTGATATACTTCCAGAAGGAATGGCCTCTTAAATCCACAGAGTGTTGAGGTGGGGAACCCCCAACCACGTCAGGTTCGTTTCATATATGATAATATACATGTTTCAATCCATTCTCCCAAATCATCCCACCCTCGCCCTCTCCCACAGAGTCCGAAAGACTGCTCCACACATCCGAGTCTCTGCTGTTGTCTCGTATGCAGGGTTATCGTTATCCTCTTGCTATATTCCATATATATGTGTTAGTATACTGTATCAGTGTTTTTCTTTCTGGCTTACTTCACTCTGTATAATAGGCTCCAGTTTCATCCACCTCATTAGAACTAATTCAAATGTATTCTTTTTAATTGCTGAGTAGTACTCCATTGTGTATATGTACCACAGCTTTCTTATCCATTCGTCTGCAGATGGACATCTAGGTTGCTTCCATGTCCTGGCTATTATAAACAGTGCTGCAATGAACATTGGAGTACATGTGTCTCTTTCAATTCTGGTTTCCTCGGTGTGTATGCCCAGGAGTGCAATTGCTGGATCATATGGCAGTTCTATTTCCAGTTTTTTAAGGAATCTCCACACTGTTCTCCACAGTGGCTGTACTAGTTTGCATTCCCACCAACAGTGTAAGAGGGTTCCCTTTTCTCCACACCCTCTCCAGCATTTATTGCTTGTAGACTTTTGGATAGCAGCCATTCTGACTGGCGTGAAATGGTACCTCATTGTGGTTTTAATTTGCATTTCTTTGATTATGAGTGATGTTGAGCATCTTTTCATGTGTTTGTTAGCCATCTGTATGTCTTCTTTGGAGAAATGTCTGTTTAGTTCTTTGGCCCATTTTTTGATTGGGTCCTTTATTATTTTTTAAAGGGAAAATTTTTAACTGCATAAAATCTAAAGAAATTTAGATAGCAAAGAATATCATGAACAAATCTGAAATGTTAAATTGCAGAAAATATAAAAATAAGAAACAGTGGTTGTAAATAAAAGTACTGATAGGTTTAACTGGGAATGTCTTTGGTTATTTAGGTTTTTGTTTTCTTGAAGCTGATAAACCAGTAACAATTTACTGAGGTAAATATTAAGCTATTTATATAGACTTCTAATAGATACATATATTGTAATAGTCTTTTGTCCCCCTCTGTTTCAAATATCTCCATCTAGTTTTGTAAAACACTGATGATGGTTTAATTAAGAGTAAAAATACAATACTTACATCTTCTAATTCTAGGGGGCTTAATGAAATAGAAATGTAAATATCACAGTCAAAAACATATATATTTAAAAACACTCTTAGGAATGAATAGTTCTATCAAACAATAAGAAAAAGACAAAGAATCAAGTAACAGCTGCTGCTGCTGCTGATAAGTCACTTCAGTCATGTCCGACTCTGTGCGACCCCATAGACGGAAGCCTACCAGGCTCCCCCGTCCCTGGGATTCTCCAGGCAAGAACACTGGAGTGGGTTGCCATTTCCTTCTCCAATGTGTGAAAGTGAAAAGTGAAAGTGAAGTCGCTTAGTTGTATCCGACCCTTAGCGACACCACAGACTACAGCCAACCAGGCTCCTCCATCCATGGGATTTTCTAGGCAATAGTACTGGAGCAAGTAACAGCAGTTAAACTAAATTGAGGTTAATCCAGATCACTTTTAAAGAGAGAGAAAGCCACCCATCAGATGTCCTGCAGTGCGCATGGATGTTCTGGAGAGGGCTGCTCTGAAATCTGAAATGAACCTGCATGGGACCCTGCATCCCTTGCGCTGACCTCACGGTGTCACCCTCATCCTTCCTTGGAAAGGGAGACATTGTCATCCTCTGTCCGATCTTCTCTAAAGAGAGCAGGTAAACTTAGCACCAGCAGCACAGTGTGAGTAAGAGACCGTAAGGGATTCCTTTTATCACTTACTGCCTGTCTTACTCATGTGTAATAGTTTCCAAGCACTTCTCTTTTTCTGGTCCTTCAGTTCCCACGCTCCTCCTGTCCCTCATCTTCTTGGGAAGGCAGGTGTAGATTTTCCTGAAAGATGAGTGTTTACACCCAGACCATCCATTATTTCCCTTTGAAGTTGTTCTATAAATTTTTTTTCCTGAGATGCTTTAGGCTTTAATTAGTTGGGACTATGAGTCAGACATGACTGAGCGACTTCACTTTCACTTTTCACTTTCACACATTGGAGAGGGAAGTGGCAACCCACTCCAGTGTTCTTGCCTGGAGAATCCCAGGGATGGGGGAGCCTGGTGGGCTGCCGTCTATGGGGTCACACAGAGTCGGACACGACTGAAGTGACTTAGCAACAGCAGCAGCAGCAGGATTCCCATCCCTTTCTGACTGGTTGCATGTGTTCTTGAAGGTGAGTCATTAGCACACTGTGATGTGATAGTTAAAGGACTTCACTTTTTGATTCATTTTGAAGGATCTGCTGTGTCCTCAAGTGAACAGTGGACCCTTCCACATTTAAGTGCTGCCTAACGCAGACTTTGTACCCTTGGACGACTGGCCTCTGTGAAAGGCAGTTTGAGGCCTTTATAGGTTTGTGTAAACTAATCTTTTCACTGACATAGCAATATTCTTTATCCAGGGCAGAAAAACTTTTGGCTAGCTCTTTATTCCTCCTTAAACTATGGTGTTCAGTTCTGTTCAGTTCAGTCACTCAGTCATGTCCGACTCTGCAACCTCATGGACTGCAGCACGCCAGGCTTCCCTGTCCATCACCAACTCCCGGAGTCCACCCAAACCCATGTCCATCGAGTTGGTGATGCCATCCAACCATCTCATCCTCTGTAGTCCCCTTCTCCTCCTGCCCTCAATCTTTCCCAGCATCAGGGTTTTTTCAAATGAATCAGCTCTTAGCATCAGGTGGCCAAAGTACTGGAGTTTCAGCTTCAACATCAGTCCTACCAATGAACACCCAGGACTGATCTCCTTTAGGATGGACTGGTTGGATCTCCTTGCAGTCCAGGGTACTCTCAAGAGTCTTGTCTAACACCACAGTTCAAAAGCATCAATTCTTTGGTGCTCAGCTTTCTTTATAGTCCAACTCTCACATCTATACATGACCACTGGAAAAATCATAGCCTTGACTAGACAGACCTTTGTTGGCAAAGTAATGTCTCTGCTTTTTAATATGTCTATAGGTTGGTCCTAACTGTTGGCTTCTTACTAAAAAATATATCACAGAAGCACCTACTGAAGGAAAACCCAAGGGGCTTTGCTTCAAGTAGTCAGAGAACACCATCAGAGCGCTGTTCCAGGCACAGCCGGACAGCTAGTTCTGTGGCCGTCTGAAGGCCCTCCATGGCTCCAAAGGCACAGATGCCAGGCCTCTGGCTGTTAGGATGCCAAGGACCACACTGCCTGCTTCTGCCCCTGTGGAGTGAGTACATCTAAAACAAACAAGTGCCTGGCATGTAGGCTAGACCATCGGTGGGGCAGGGAAAGGGAGGCCTACTTGAAGAAAACGTTACATGCTTTGTTCTGTTCACTGTTGCACACATGGAAAGTGGTATTCGTCCTGTGCATCAGGGCAACTGTAAAAGGCTGACGGTAGTCAGGACCCATAAGCTCCGGCTTCTCTGGGCCCCACCTGCTGTTGCATGAAACCAGAGGACAGAGTGGTGTCACACTGTAACCTGTTCTCTGAACACAAGCACGTCAGGGCATAGTGTGAGACGTGCCAGAGTAGCGCATGCATGAGCCACGTTCCTGGTGAGGCTCCTTCTCCAGATTTGGAATTTCCTTCTGTAGCCTTGAAGCCTGATCCTGCCTACAGAGGTTCCAGGGATCTCTCTTCTTGGTAGACTCCATTCGAGCCTGTGTCAGTCAGTGCAGACAAGCCGGGTCAGAGAAATGAAGGGCCTCCCCCAAGGGATTTCCTCACTGATCTGGAGTTCAGTTAGATCTCAGGAGAAATCAAGAGGAACCGTCGATGTCTTCCCCTTTCGTGTCATTTCAGTGGAGCCTTGTCGTGGTTCAGTCTCAGATGGGATGACTCTGCCCCAGGTGCCTGCCCTCGGGCGGCCCTGCCACCATCGGCACAGTCCTCTTCAGAACCGATGTGACTTGTGCTGAGGGAGCGCGTCATTCTATCAGCGAACTGTGCCATCTTTTATTTCTTTAAACAGAGCCTCACTCTCCTGGTATCTCTCTAGCAGACTCAGGCCCAGAGCCTCTCGTGTCCATCACGGAGGACTCTGCCAGGAACAGTTCTCTCCTCACAGACTTTTCCCAAAGAAGAAAGGATAGAACAATCTGCAGAGATTGGTCTGGGGGATTCGGGTCAATGGTCCACCTAGGAGAGTGGAGAACAGAGGCTCTTCCCAGGCTCGGAGGTGAGGGGTGAAGATGGGCAAATGCTTGATGAAGTGATAGTTGATTCTTTGTTTGTAGTTTATTTATTTGAAAGACAAGTTGCCAACTAGGAGTTCATAATATGTTTCTGAAAGTAGAGAATTTGGCTATGGTAGTATAGAAGGAGATGTTCCTATGAAAAAACAATGACAAGTAAACCCCTTTTATCTTCAGAAAGGGTGAGCACCTTTCTGGGGTAGAGGTGAAATACAACTTTTTTGGTGGTAATGGGCAGATCATTCTTATCTTAAAAGCCTAATTATAAAAGAACAATTTAATGGTATCAGGCTGAAAGCCCTAGAGTTAGTGTATGTCTTTGTTTCCTATTATAAAGCCCTTCTGCCAAGGTCAGTAGCATCAGTGCCAAGTCAGAAACCCAGGCTCTACCAGGCATCACTGTTGTCTTGTGTGGGGAACCAAAGATGGTACAGAATCTGGGTCACATCTGCAGAGAGGATGGGGTCACAGCTCATCCTTAGCCCACCTATCACAGTGGCCTTCATTTGAAGGACATGGGAAATTCAGGTTTGCCAATACCATGCTTGTCTTTTTTTATGGAGCACTTCATGAATTTGGATGTCGTCCTTGTGCAAGGCCATGCTCATCTTCTCTGTCTCATGCCAAATTTGCTGTATGTGCTGCTAAAGTGAGCGCCACACTGTCTTGATTAATGCTCTCTTATAGACTGTAAGTCTTTTTAGTTTTGAAGTCAAATAACATCAGTCCCGTCACTTCTTCTGCCCTTTTGATATTGTGTTGGACATTCTGAATCTTTGATCGTTCTATATAAACTTTAGAATCAAGTTGGTTGATAATTTGCTAGAATTTTGATTGGGATTTCATTGAATCTGTAGTTCAAGTTGGAAAGAACTGACATCTTAATGGTAGTGAGTCTTCCTATCCATGTATACATGGAATATTTCTCCATTTACTTAATCTTTGATTCCTTTCATCAGAATTTTGCAGTATTCCTTATGTAAATCTCGAACAGTTTTGATTTATACCCAAATATTTGAATTTTTGGTGCTGATGTAATTGTATTGTGTTTTAAACTTCAGACTCTAGTATTCATTGTTGGTGTATAAGATGGTGACTTTTGTATATTAACTTTGTATCTTGTAATATTGCTATAATTGCTTATTACTTCCAGCAGGTTGTTTTTTGTTGATTCTTTGGAATTTTCTACATAGATAACCAAATATTCTGTCAACAAATACAGTTTTATTCCTTCCTTATATTTTCTTATTGAATTACCTAGTGCTTCCATTATGATATTGAATGGGAGAGCAGACACCTTTGCCTTATATTTTAACAGGGAAGTATCTAGTTTCATCATTAAATACAATGTGAGTTGTAGATTTTTTGGTAAATATTTTTTAATCAAATTGAGGAAATTTCTCTCCACTCTTAATTTGCTGAGCATTTCTATTCATGAATGGGTGTGGGATTTTGTTCTTTTTCTGTATATATTGATTTATATAATTTTTCTTCCTTATTTGTTGTTGTGATGGATTATATTGATAACTGAATACTGAATCAGGCTTGCATACCTAGAATAAAGTCTGCTTGATCGTGGTATATAATTCTTTTTATACATCATTGGCTTCTATTTTTTTAATGCTTTGTTGAGGATTTTTGCATCCATGTTCACAGAAAATATTGGTCTGTAATTTTCTTTTCTTGTAATATGTTTGTCTGGTTTTAGCATTAGGGTAATGCTGGCCCCATAGATTATGTTATGAAGTAGTCTTTTTGTTTCTGTCTTCTGGAAGAGATTGTAGAGAACTGGTATAATTTCTTCCTTAAATTTTTGGTAGAATTCATCAGTGAACTTGTCTGGGCCTGGTGATTTCTCTTTTGGCAGGTTATTATTTATTGATTTAATTTTTTAATTCATATAGGCCCTTTCAATTGTCTATTTCTTCTTGCATGATTTTGACAAATTGTGTCTTTCAAGGAATTAGCCCATTTCATCTAGGTTATCACAGTTGTGGGTCAAGAGTTGTTCATAATATAATAAGTTGTTCCTTAATTATCTTAATTTCTATGGGATCAATGTTAGTGGCCTCTCTTTTGTTTCTGATGTTAGTAATTTGTGTCTTTTTTCTTAGTTAACATTTCTAGAAGTTTGTAAATTTTATTGACAATGGAATTCAGTGCTGAAAAGAAATGAGGTATCAAGCCATGAAAAGACATGATAGAACCTCCATGAGTATTACTAAGTGAAAGATGCCAATCTGAAAAGGCTACATACTTTATGATTCCAATTATGTGATATTCTGGAAAAGGCAAAACTAGGGAGACAGTAAAAAGATCAGTGGTTGCCAGGGTTCGAGTGGGAGAGAGGGTTGAATAGGCAGAGCATAGAGAATTTTTAGGGCAGTGAAACTAATTTGTATGATACTATAATGGCAGATATATTTCATTATACAGTTGTCCAAACCCATAGAACATACAACACCAGGAGCAAACCCTCATGTAAACTATGGACTTTGGATGATAATGAGGTATCAGTGTAGGTTCATCAGTTGTAACAAATGAATCATTCTGGTGGGATGGTGATAATAGGAGTCTACCTTCTGATTAGTATTGCTGTGAACCTAAAACGTCTCTAAAAAATAAAGTCTATTAAAACCAAAACCAGAACATAACAGTTACTCTTTTAATACCCCAGTGAGCTCTGCTTGAACCCTCTTTGGCCACTGGAAATATTGTTGAGAGTACATTCCCCAACCTCATATCTTCCTGGTTGCATCTTGCTCCTGGGACCTAATGAAGCTTGTGGCCTGTAACTTGAACTAGCTCTCCTGATTATCAGTAGCATTATCCTGTAGTGGCCACCACTGTTGACCTGCAACTCCAGGCAGATTGACTCTCTTTTCACTTACCCACCCATCTTGATTTATTTGCCCGATATACCTGTTTCTCTGCAGTAAGTCACTAATGGTTTCTAGCACACTGCAAGATAGAAGTTAAAGAAACAATGTGTGTTGACTGATTAATTAAAGTGCCTGCTGCTGCTGCTAAGTCGCTTCAGTCGTATCTGACCCTGTGCGACTCCATAGATGGCAGCCCACCAGGCTCCCCCGTCCCTGGGATTCTCCAGGCAAGAACACTGGAGTGGGTTGCCATTTCCTTCTCCAACGCATGAAAGTGAAAAGTGAAAGTGAAGTCACTCAGTCATGTCTGACTCTTAGCGACCCCATGGACTGCAGCCCACCAGGCTCCTCTGTCCTAGTAGGAACATTAAGAGCAGTGCATGTCATCCTGGCTTTGAGATCTTGGTCTTTTTAGTGTTGTGTGAATAAATCATTTCAGAAGAAATCAAAAGTTCAGACATTTTTTATCTTGACAAAAATTAAATATAAATATCTTAAGTGATTTTTCATTTTCTGTATTTTTTCTGGATTTCTTTTTAACTCTGAAAGATGTCCCCACTAAAGAAGATAGGATATCTGAAATTTGTAGTTTAGTACATGCACATGAACAGGTGGGAGGGGGTAGGGATTGAGGGGCCAGGAGGGCTCTCCTTTGTCTTTCTTTTCTTTTTCCTGTGTTAGCATATGTTATCTCTCATCCACAGTTTTCAGAGCAGTGTAAAGCTAGATTATGTGTCCCTCTGCAACTTCAGGTGAAAGGTGGGCTGTCTATGCTTCTTTTTTGGCTGCTCCCCCTTAGTTTTAGTTGGATGGGCGGCTGTCTGCATAGAGCCTTGCTGGCTGGATCCTTCAGCTTGCAGACTCTTGTCTGCATCCTTCTCAGAACTTGAGGGAGTCTTCTCCCATTTGCTGCTGGCAGCTTTCATGTCTTTAGTCTTTGTGGCCTTGACTCGAGAATATTTTTTCCTCTTCTTGGGCCCTCTGAGAGGCAGTGAACTTTCAGATGACTTCCAGGACAGAGGCTGGAGCCATTTTGAAGTGCTTGCTGTAAGAGTCCTCTGGCTCATCAAAGGGAGGTTTCTGGGTGGTGTCCAAGATGTGCTGCATTTCCTTATGTTTATGTTAGAAGATGGCTTTTGTCTAGGAAAGAAATGAAATATGTGAGCTTCTGCCTAATATGTACCCTAAGTATTTGTAGTCCTTAGGTACTGTCATAGTATAAATCGTATTTTTTTTTTGTTTTCCTTTGCTGAGTTCATTCTCCTTTAAGACTCTTACCTTTATAAGAATGATCTAACTTTATTTCTGGTCATGATTTTTTTTTTTATTAATTTTTTTTATTTCTAAAAAAGAATTTTATTTAAAAAAGCACAAATGCAAAGAAATGAACAGAGGAAAATTTATGCGTCGAACCTGGACTGGTCACTTATGATAATATACATTTAAGCACTATTCCAACCTTGTATTTTTAAATGCCCTGAGGATATGTTTATTTGGATACCTCCCCTGACCCCAGCCTTCTTGGTATAATGGCCACTCTGGGCCTCAGCCTTTCTCACATTAATGCATTCAGCTGAAGTCAATGCTCTCTAAAATTCCATCTTGCTCTAAAAATCTACTTTGTGTATTGTTAGAATTAATTCGGTGTACATGCACTGTGCACCCTCCCCGCTCACCTCCTATATTCAGTAAAGAGATCAATATAAGTCTAAGAAAGAGAAGTTTTCCTCGAGAGAGTGAGGTTTTCAAAATTACTAATTGTTGCTACCTAAAGTCTCTCAGTTTTTCTTTAGAATTCCATTTTTTAACCACGAAATCTCAACCATGTTTTTAATTAAACTCTTAATTTTGAGATAATTGTAGACCTACCTGTAGCTGGAAGAAATAATATAGAGATGTACCCTTCACCCAGTTTCCCCTAAATGAAATATCTTGAAAAACTACAAACAATAACACAGGATATTGCCATTGACATAGTCAAGACACAGAATAGTTCCTTCATGTTTCCCTTTTACTGTCATACCTACTTTCCTCCTTCCTCATCTCCTCAACTCCGGGCAACCAATTTGTTGTCCAGATTACATAATTTTGTTATTTTAAGAGTGTTGTACAGGTGAACTTATATTGAACCTTTTGGGATTGACCTTTTTTTCACCCAGCAAACTCTGGAGATTCATCCAGGTTGCTTTGTGTATCAGGAGTTCATTCTTTATTGCTGAGGTCATGGCATGGATGTACCAGTTTGTTTAATGATTCATCCATTGAAGGACATGTGAGTTGTTTCTGGTTTATAGGTATTAAAAATAAAGCTGCTATAAACCTTTGTGAACAGGTTTTTGTGTGAATGTAAGTCTTCCTTTCTCTGGGATTAAAGTTCAGGAGAGCAATTGCTGGGTCATATGTTTGGGTTGTGAAGAAACTACCAAGCTGTTTTCCAGGGTGAAAACATACATATTCCTACCAAGCAACATATGAGTGACCCAGTTTCTTTGCATCCTCATCAACATTTGGTGCTATCATTATTTTTTATTGTAGCCATTCTGATAGGTATGTAATGATAACTCACTGCGGTTTTAGTTTGCATTTCCCTAGTGGCTAATGATGTGGAACGTGTTTTCATGTGTTTATGTGCCATCTGTATATTGTTTGGTGAAGTGACAGTTCATGTCTTTTGCTCATTTTCTACATGATATATTTGTTTCCTTACTGTTGATTTTTTTCCTACTATTGTTTTATTTTTATTATTATTTTATTTTTTAAATTGAAGTAGAATTGATTTGCAATGTTGCATTAGTTTTGGGTGTACATAAAGTTATTCAGTTGTACTATACATATATATGTATGTATTCTTTTTTCTATTGTTTTCCATTATGGATTATTACAGAATATTGAATATAATTCCCTGGGCTATACAATAGGACTTTATTGTTTATTTATTTATATATGTAGTTTGTATCTGCTAATCCCGAACTCCTAAATTATCTCTTTCCCTTCCTTTCCCCCTTTGGCAACCATGAGTTTGTTTTCTGTGTCTGTGAATCTATTTCTGTTTTGTAAATGAACTCATTTGTATCATATTTTAGATTCCACATATAAGTGATACCATATCATTTATCTTTCTCTCCTTTCGGTTAGTATGATAATCTCTAGCTCGGTCCATCTTGCTGCAAATGGCGTTATTTCATTATTTTTATGACTGAGTAATATTTCATTATATATACCACATCTCTATTATCCATTTATCTATTGATGGACATTTGGTTGCGTCCATGTCTTGGCTATTGTAAATAGAGTTATTCTGAACATTGAGGTGCATCCATCTTTTTGAATTAGAGTTTTCTCTGGATATATGCCCAGGAGTGGGATTGCTGGATCATATGGCAACTCTATTTTTAGTTTTTTAAGGAAACTTCATACTGTTTTCAGTTGTGGTTGCCCCAGTTTACATTCCTACCAACAACGTAGGAGGGTTCCTTTTTTCTCCACACCCTCTCCAGCATTTATGATTTGTAGACTTTGTTGATTAATGTGTATCTCAGCGTGTTCCTCCTTGGGTTTATCCTGTATGGGACCCCCTGCACTTTCTGGACTTCGGTGACTCTTTCCTTTTCTATGTTAGGGAAGTTTTCGACTATAACCTCATCCAATGTTTTCTCAGGCCGTTTCTCTTTTTCTTCTGGGACCCCTATAATTCGAATATTGGTGCATTTAATGTTGTCCCAGAGGTGTCTGAGACTGTTCTCATTTCATTCTTTATTCTGTTCCGTGGCAGAGATTTCTCAGTCACTTATCTGTCCTTCTGCCTCAGATATTCTGCTATTGATTCCTTCTAGTGTATTTTTCATTTCAGTTATTTATTGTTCATGTCTATTGTATTCTTTGTAGACTTTTTAATGATGGCCATTCTGACCAGTGCGAGGTAATACCTCATTGTGCTTTTGATTTGCATTCCTCTAATAATTAGCATCTTTTAATATCATGGCTGCACTCAGCATCCGCAGTGATTTTGGAGCCCAAAAAATAAAGTCTGACACTGTTTCCACTGTTTTCTCATCTATTTCCCATGAAGTGATGGGACCAGATATGTGACGAGTTGACTCACTGGAAAAGACTCTGATTCTGGGAAAGATTGGGGGCGGGAGGAGAAGGGGACGACAGAGAATGAGATGGCTGGATGGCATCACCGACTCGATGGACATGAGTTTGAGTGAACTCTGGGAGTTGGTGATGGACAGGGAGGCCTGGCGTGCTGTGATTCATGGGGTCGCGGAGAGTCGGACACGACTGAGCGACTGACTGAATAATTAGCATAGTTGACCATTTTTTCGTGTGCCTGTTGGCCGTCTGTATGTTTTCTTTGGGGAAATGTCTATTTAGGTGTTCTGCACATTTTTTGATAGGTTTTTTTTTCAAATATTAAACTGTATGAGATGTTTGTATATTTTGGAAAATTAAGCCCTTATTGGTTGCATCATTTGCAAGTGTTTTTCCCAGTCTGTATGTTGTCTGTTCATTTTGTTTATGGTTCCTTTACTGCACAAAAGCTTATAAGTTTGAGTCTCATTTGTTTATTTTTGCTTCTATTTCTGTTGCCTTGGGAGATTGACCTAAGAAACGTTGCTACAATTTATGTCAGAGAATACTCTGCCTATGTTCTCTTCTAGGAGTTTAATGGTGTCATGTCTTATATTTAAGTCTTTAAGCCATTTTGAGTTTATTTTTGTGTAGGGTGTGAGGGAGTGTTCTTTCTTGATTTACATCTGACTGTAGCTTTCCCAGCATTACTTGTCAAAGAGACTGTTCTGCATTGTATATTCTTGAGTCTTTTGTTGAAGGCTGATCCTGAGTGTATAGGTTATTCCTGGACTCGATTTTTCCTGTTGATTCACATGTCTGCTTTCGCGCCAGTACCATACTGTTTTGATTTTGGCTTTTGGGCATTTTCTGAAGTCTGGGACAGTTATACCTCCAGCTTTGTTCTTTTTCCACCAAGTTGCTTTGGCAATTCTGGGTCTTTTATGCTTCCATATAAACTTTAGGATTATTTCTTCTAGTTTTGTTAACAATGTCATAGGTGATTTGATAGCGGTCACATTAGATCTGTAAATTGCCCTGGGTACTATGGCCATTTTAACAGTGTTAATTCTTCCAACCCAAGAGCATGGACTATCCTTCCATTTCTTTGAATCATCTTCAGTTTCCTTTATCTATGTTTTATAGTTCTCAGCATATGCGTCTTTTACCTCCTTGGTCGCCTCCTTTGCTGTTCTTTTTTTATTTGATTCTAGAACAGGATTTTTTTTTTTACTTTTCTGATACTTCATTATTAGTATATAGAAATGCAACCTATTTCTGAATGCTAACCTTGTATCCTGCTCTCCTGTTGAGTTCGTTTATCAGTTTTAGTAGCTCTTGGGTGGTGTCTTCAGGATTTTCTATGTATATTGAATCATGTCATCTGCACATCATGACGGTTTTACCTCTTCCTTTCCAACTTAGATACTTTTGTTTTGTTTTTTTTCTTTTCTGATTACTCTGGCTAGGAGTTCCAATGCTATGTTGAACAGAAGCGGTGAGAGTGGATATGCTTGTCTTGTTTCAGCTTTTAGTGAGGCTTCAGCTTTCCATCATTGAGTATTATGTTGGCTGTGCGTTTATCATACATAGCTTTTGTTGTGATGAGATATGTTCCCTTTGTACCCACTTTGGTGAGAGTTTCTACCCTGAATAAATTTTCAAATGATTTTTTTGCCTCTATTGATGATAAAGGATCATCGATCATCTATCTGATGATCATGTGCTTTTTGTCTTTTCTTTTGTTGATGTAGTTGTATCACATTAATTGGTTTGCATATGTTGAACCATCTTTTGACCCTGGGATGAATCCAGCTTGATTGTGGTGTATGATCTTTTTTATATGTTGTTGGATTTGGTTTGCTAATATTTTGCTGAGGATTTCTGCAGGCAGAATATTATAGGCTATGTTTTGTTATTCAACTGCCACTCTATGTCTTTTAGTCTATTGACACTTAAGGTAATTATTGATAGATATGAATTGTCATTTTAAACCTTGTTTTCCAGTTGATTTTGTATTTATTCTTTGTTCCTTTTTTTTCCCCTTTTTCCTTTTGTGGTTTCATGGAGTTTTAGATTCCATAAAAATTACATTTTTATTTATCTGTCGTGTTTTTGACTGTATCTTTTTAAGTATCTTTTACATTACCCATGAATAACTTATCACATCTAATGGTGTAATTTTCCCAGCTGTAGTGGAATATAGATATCTAAATTGCTAACATCTGCTGGATCATTGAAAAAGCAAGAGAGTTCCAGAAAAACATCTATTTCTGCTTCATTGACTATGCCAAAGCCTTTGACTGTGTGGATCACAATAAACTGTGGAAAATTCTGAAAGAGATGGGAATACCAGACCACCTGACCTGCCTCTTGAGAAACCTATATGCAGGTCAAGAAGCAACAGTTAGAATTGGACATGGAACAACAGACTGGTTCCAAATAGGAAAAGGAGCATGTCAAGGCTGTATATTGTCACCCTGCTTATTTAACTTATATGCAGAGTACATCATGAGAAACGCTGGGCTGGAAGAAGCACAAGTTGGAATCAAGATTGCCAGGAGAAATATCAATAACTTCAGATATGCAGATGACACCACCCTTATGGCAGAAAGTGAAGAGGAACTCAAAAGCCTCTTGATGAAAGTGAAAGAGGAGAGTGAAAAGGTTGGCTTGAAGCTCAACATTCAGAAAACGAAGATCATGGCATCTGGTCCCATCACTTCATGGCAAATAGATGGGGAAACAGTGTCAGACTTTATATTTTTGGGTTCCAAAATCACTGCAGATGCTGATTGCAGCCATGAAATTAAAAGACACTTACTCCTTGGAAGGAAAGTTACGACCAACCTAGATAGCATATTAAAAAGCAGAGATATTACTTTGCCAACAAAGGTCCGTCTAGTCAAGGCTATGGTTTTTCCCGTGGTCATGTATGGATGTGAGAGTTGGGACTGTGAAGAAAGCTGATTGCTGAAGAATTGATGCTTTTGAACTGTGGTGTTGGAGAAGACTCTTGAGAGTCCCTTGGACTGCAAGGAGATCCAACCAGTCCATTCTAGAGGAGATCAGTCCTGGATGTTCATTGAAAGGACTGATTCTGAAGCTGAAACTCCAATACTTTGGCCACCTCATGCGAAGAGTTGACTCATTGAAAAAGACCCTGTTGCTGGGACCCCCTGATTGGGGGCAGGAGGAGAAGGGGACGAAGGAGAAGAGGATGAGATGGCTGGATGGCATCACTGACTCGATGCACATGAGTTTGGGTGAACTCCGGGAGCTGGTGATGGACAGGGAGGCCTGGCGTGCTGTGATTAATGGGGTTACTAAGAGTCAGATACGACTGAGCGACTGAACTGAATTGAACTGAACCTTTCTTTATGTCCCCCTTACCTTCTCGTATTTGTAATTGTCTTAAATATTTTTCTTTAGATACATTTAGAACCAAATCAGTGTAATAACTTTTGCTTCAACCATCAATATACTTAGAGAACTTGAGAAGGAAATCCTATTATATTTACCTGTACATTTGCTCAGCATTATCTATTTCCTGATGTTCCTCCTCTCTTTTTTCTGTTTAAAAAAATTTAGTCATTCTTTTAGTGTAGGTCTTCTAGTGAAAAATTCTCTTTAGTTTTCCTTCATCTTAACATTTTGTTGGGCTCTCCTTTATTTTTGCTGTGTGTCAGATTGTGGGTTGATAATTCCTTTCAATAATTGAAAACATTGTGCTACTTCTTCTAGCCTCTATAGTTTTTGTTGAGAAATTGGCTGTAATTAAACTTGTTTCCCTTATAAATACGGTGTCATTTTTCTCTGGCTGCTTTCAGGAATTATTCTTTTTCTTTAATTTTTAGAAGTTAAATTTTGGAATATCTTGGCATGATTTCTTTGAGTTTCTCCTGTTAATGGTTTGCTCAGTTGTTTGATCTGTAGGTTTATGTCTCTTGGCAGATTTGGAGTGCCTTTGAGTACCGTCTCAGCCTTGCTTCTTTCTTCTCTCTTCCGGGGACTCTGAAAACATGAATGTTAGATTTTGTTTTATGGTTCCATAGCTCCCTGAGGCTCTGTTCATTTTATTTCCAGTTTTCTCTCTGGTGTTCAGGTTGGGTTATTTCTGTTTTATCTCTTCCAGTTCATAGATTTTTCCCAGTGTCTCCTCAATTGTGTTGTTGAGTTTAGCCACTGCCTTTTATTTGGTTATGTTTTTCCATCCAAAAATTTCCCTTTGGTTCTTATTATCTTCTATTTCTTTCTCTCCTCCTCTGTCTGCCTGACTTCACCTTTTTTCCCCACACCGAGGCTTTATATTTTCTTTTGATTTGTTTCAAGTGTTTGTGTTTGTTGAAACATATTTTATTTTTTATCATGACTGCTTTAAAAATCTTTTTCAGAAAATTCTGTTGTTACCATCATTCTCAGTGTTTGCACTTACTGATTATCAGGTTTAATCTTCCTCATACGTGGTATGACGATTTATTTCTGATTAAAACATGGACATTCTCATATAATGTTATGAGGCTGGATCTTAAACCTCTTTTAACTGACTTTGTGTGACTCTGCTGTAGCATGGGTGAGTCTTCATTACCAACAGATGTAAGCAGAAGTCCAGGTTCCACACTTAGACTCCTTGACACCAGAGGGGATCAGCTTCTCATTCCTGCCGGACAGGCGTGGGAGTTTCATCTCCTTGTGTAGTCTCCACCTACACTATGATAGAGGTTGTCTCATTACAGCTGGGCGATAGTAAAAGTTCTGACTCTCTTCTAGACCTACTCTGACACCCCTGTAGTGAGGAGGGGGCAAGGCACCTTATTTTTGTCCAGTGGGTGTGGAAGTCTAGTCTCCCACATGGTTCCCAGTGACACTCTGGAGTAGGGATCTTTACAGGCCAGTGGGGATGGAAGTCCTGATCACCTGGTACTCACTTTCTTTGACACTGCCTAGCAGAGGGGTCAAGATGCCTCATTATAATCTTATGAAAATGGATGGTGTTAAATATGTAGTAAGGTCATCTATTGCTTTCTGCTTTCCTAATTTTTCTTATTTCTTTGTATAGCTATATCAGATACTTATGGGATTGGTCTAGCCCAGGCAAAATTTTCTCTTCTCTGGGGACTGCCTCTCAAGGGAGGGCTTCAGTCAGCCACATTTGTAACTATTCAACCTCTACCTACTGGGAATGCTGCCAGTCCAATTATCTTTCCTATAGTTTAGAATTGGGAATGAGAGATAGTGGGTCGGTCTTTTAAGCGAAACTGCTGTAGGATACACATTTGTGAGTCAGGGGTGTGAAGACTTTTCTGCAGAGAGAGAAGAGCGGAGACCAAAGATGGACAGTTTTCCATTCCCAATTCCAGGCCTTGCATGAATCCTGCCTGAATTCATTCTCTTATTTCCATGAATAGCCTTCCATTTTCTTGCAGTTCTTCCCCTCTACCCTACCTTATGCTTTTGATTAAACTAGGTAGAATTATTTTGTTACATGTAACCAAAGAGTTCTTAATAAAGACTATTATTTACTTACACCTTTAGGTTCAGACCAGTTCACACTGAGTGCATGTCTAGGCTCAAAGAATGGAAGGAATCCCTGGTGGCTCAGATGGTAAAGAATCTACCTGCAATGCGGGAGACTGGTTTCGATCCCTGGGTCAGGAAGATCCCCTGGAGAAGGGAATGACTGGCCACCCACTCCAGTATTCTTGCCTGGAGAATTCCATGGACAGAGAAGCCTGGGGTCTCAAAGAGTTGGACGTGACTGAGCAACTAACACATTAACACTAGTGAAAATAATGACTAAAAATTAAGTGATGTCCTAATTATTATCTCTCAGACCCCTTGCTTATATCCAGATTCTCAGCTTCTCAGTTCCTTTGCCTAGGTATGTCCATTATTTTTTTTTTTATTAATTTTCTGCTGTTTATTTTGCTGATATCATCATACTTGATGCTTTGTTTGCCTGTACTATTTGCTTCTCTCATATTAGCTGACCTATTAGATTCAGTTTTTATAAGGCACTGACAGCTACCCCATCCCACTGGAAACTGCCATCAAGTGCCTATTTTTCTAATTTTTTTAACTTCGCTGATTTTACAATGAAGAAATATGCATTAATAAAAATTTAGGGAAAAAAAGCAGGAAGAGGAACATCATACTCTGCCAGTACTTTGACTCTGCAGAGTAATCACTGTTGGGAATATGTGCTTCCAGGATTTTTTCTAGTTATATGTTTGAATATGTATAATCTGCACACATTAAATGTATATACATAATCCATAAATGCAACCACAGCAAATCAAGCTGGTCTGCAGCTTTTATTCACTTACATATTGTGAACATCATTTTACATTAATATATACATTGATATATTTAATAGCTACATAATCTTTCAGTTTATGGTTATACAATATTTATTTAAGCAGTCTTCTATTGTTGGACATTTAAATTCATTATCTTTTCTTTGGCTCCTGTAAGCAATACTGGAATGAACATCACTACAGAAGTCTTCTAGCCCTTCCTGAGGCTTTTTTCCCCTTAGGACTGGTTTCTAAAGGTGGAATTTCTTAAAACAAATGTAGATATTAAGGATTTTCATATATTATTGGATTGCCTTCCAGAACTTGTACCATTTCTATTCCAACAGTCAGTTGAGTGAATTCTTCCATTGAGAGTCAAAAATGAGAGAATTTCATTATTGTTTTAATTTACATTCCTTGGATTTAAGTGATATTGAACATTTTAAAGTGATTATTGGTCTTTTTTTCTTTTGTGAATTTCTGACTCATAGCCTTTGCCCATTTTCCTATTAAAATATTCATGATTCTGTGATTGATTTGTATGCAGTCTTTGAATGTTAAGTATGTTGGCCCTCTCTTTCTAATATTATGAAGAGAAATGTCAAAGCATACTGATGAAAGACTGCATTCTAAATGTCTAGTTAGGGTTGAGTCCAGTTGTTACCTATTGGCTGTGTGACCTTGAACAAATTTGAGGAACAGACTTTGTATCTCAGTTTTCTTATGTGTAGAATGTAAAATGTTTTGTGTAAACAAGGAATGTTGTGTAGCACATAGAAAGTACTTCATCAAATCTGTTGATAATATTGGTATTATATTTCTTACTTTCAGCTTGTCATTGTCTTTTATTTGTATTAATTTCCTTTTGGTCTTATAGATCCAAACTAATGAGTGGTTTCATGTAAACAATCAAATAAGGCCTGATAACCTTACTCCTTCACATATCCAGTGTTTTCTTATGGCCTTGGCCTTTGTCAAATATGGTGTAGCTGCCTCTGGTAAGAGCCTATGTTTGTTACTTAGGATGTGGAATCAATAAACCATGTTTCCTTATAAGAGAGTGCATGTATTAAATAGCTAAGAATGACAAAATTGTATTGACTTACTGAAGTTGTATTTGAAAGCTGGTTCTTGGGTTGAATACCTCGTTTATCTGAGTGGTTTGCACATTTTTAGTGCTATGCATGATGGGGAGCAAATACTGCAGTATTTCTTGAGTTTGAGCTATTTTTTTATCCCTGTAGATTCTTTTTTCATCATCTGTCCAGTTTATATCAGCCTTCTTGCTTTGGAAAGATGGACATTCTTTCATATTGCTTTTTAAGTTGTGATGCAGATCTGGGGAGCAACCATAAAAATATGTATAGATACATAAACTGAATTGATTAAACAGTTACTTACTGAGCATTATCTTCCAAAGATTCTATCTAAGAATTCTTATCCATCTGAAGGTTATACTTTAATTATGGGGCAGAAAATAAACAAAACATCTGTCAGATAATAAAATTTATGGGAGAAAATGAAGCTGGGAAGGGGAATAGAGAATTCTTGGGGAGGGGCTGATTTCTGTTTTTAAAAAGGTGGTCAGAGAAGGCCTCCTTATGATGCTACCATGTCAGAGGACTTAGGGAGCAAGTCAAGTCAGTGTCAGAGGGAGGAGCATTCGCAGCAAGGACAACAGTAAGTGCAAAGGCACTGAGCCAGGAGCATGGTCGTGTGTGCAGGGTGCACCACGATGAGGCAAGTGGCTAAAGCAGAATCAGTGAGCAGAAAGGTATGAGCTAGATAGGTAACTTGGTTCACATAAGGCCTCAAGGCCATTGTAAGGACTCTGATTTTTACTGAGTGTGAAATAGGGAGGCCCTGGAAGGCTCTGAGGAGTGTCACATCTCAGATCTGCTTTAATAGGATCATGCTGAGTTGAGAACAGACTGAAGAGGTGCAGGGGTAAAGAGGCAGGGAGATCTCATGGAATGCTCCTGAAAGAATCTGTTAGCAGGAGAGCGCACGGTAGCTTGGATCAGGCTGGTGGCAGTCATCAGAGGGAGAGGGGCCAGCAGGGGAGGGAAGAATCCTGAGTATATTTTGAGATTTTCCAGTGAATTAGATGTGGGGTGAGAAAAGAAGACAGGAATCAGTGGTAGCCCCAAAGCTGCTGTTTGAGAAAGTAGAAGGACAAGATATAGAGAAAACTATGGGAAAAGTCTGTTAGAAATTCCTTCTTTATTATTTATTAATAGATGATATGAAGGAATTATTGTTTATTTTGTTAATTGTGGTAAGAGGATAATAACATTAAAAATGTGTAGAGAACTTTTAAAAATTAAAGTTCATTTGAAAAGTGTTTATTCCACTCCATACCCATTAGGATGGCTGTTGTCAAAAAACAGAAAATGATAAGTGTAGGCAAGGATGTGGAAGATTAAAACCCTTGTGCATTGCTGGCTGGAATGTAAAATGGTGTAGTTGATATGGAGAACAGTATGGCGCTTCCTCAAAAAACTGAAAATAGAATTACCATAGGGTAATTGATGGTCCAGCAATTCTACTTCTGGGTATATCCCCAGAAATTGATGACATCTTGGAGAGTTATCTGTACACCAGTGTTCACAGTACTGTTACTCACAGTAGCCAAAAGATGGAAGCAACTCAAGTGCCCGTTGACAGATAATGGATAAGCAAAATGTGGTATATATATAATGGGATATTATTGAGCCTTAAGAAGCACAAGCTGGAATCAAGATTGCTGGGAGAAATATCAATAACCTCAGATATGCAGATGACACCACCCTTATGGCAGAAAGTGAAGAGGAACTCAAAAGCCTCTTGATGAAAGTGAAAGAGGAGAGTGAAAATGTTGGCTTGAAGCTCAACATTCAGAAAACTAAGATCATGGCATCTGGTCCCATCACTTCATGGCAAATAGATGCGGAAAAAGTGGAAACAGTGTCAGACTTTATTTTTTTGGGCTCCAAAATCACTGCAGATGCTGATTGCAGCCATAAAATTAAAAGAGGCTTACTCCTTGGAAGCAAAGTTATGACTAGCCTAGATAGCATATTAAAAAGCAGAGATATTACTTTGCCAACAAAAGTCCATCTAGTCAAGGCTATGGTTTTTCCATTGGTCATGTATGGATGTGAGAGTTGGACTGTGAAGAAAGCTGATTGCCGAAGAATTGATGCTTTTGAACTGTGGTGTTGGAGAAGACTCTTGAGAGTCCCTTGGACTGCAAGAAAATCCAACCAGTCCATCCTAAAAGAGATCAGTCCTGGGTGTTCATTGGAAGCATTGATGCTGAAGCTGAAACTCCAATACTTTGGCCACCTCATGCGATGAGTTGACTCACTGGAAAAGACTGATGCTGGGAGGGATTGGGGGCAGGAGGAAGGGGATGACAGAGAATGAGATGGCTGGATGGCATCACCGACTTGATGCACATGAGTTTGAGTGAACTTCGGGAGTTGGTGATGGACAGGGAGGCCTGGCGTGCTGTGATTCATGGGGTCGCAAAGAGTTGGACATGACTGAGTGACTGAACTGATTGAGCCTTAAAAAGGAAGGAAATTCTGATCCTGCTACAACACAGATGAACTTCAAGGACATTATGTTAAGTGAAATAAGTCAGTCACTACAAGACAAATAATGTACTTGTTTTTCCAAATATTTGAGTCCATGTATATTGGATACCTAGAACAGTCGCAGTAGGATAGTTGCCTGGGGCTAGGCGGAGTGGGGAATGGGCAGCTGTCATTTAATGGCTATGGCGTTTCAGTTTTGCAAGATGAAAAGAGTTCTGGAGGCTGTGTACAGCAATGTGAATGTATTAAACACTGCTGAACTTTATACTTAAAAATACTTAAGATGGTAAATTTTATGTCATGTGTATTTTAACAGAATTTTAAAAATTCAACATATATAGGTAGAGAGAGGGGGAAAAGAAGAACCCTAAGTAAAACTTGAAGGAAAACTGGTAGACATTTTAAAGGAGGCAGCAGTATTACTTATAATTATGATGCCTAAATTGATATGTAGACAGCGTAAGAAAAAAGTAGAATACACTTAGAAGAAAAGCAAGAAATACATTATGTTTTATTTTTAAAAAAGGTTTATCTAGTTAAGAGACACAGACTGAACTATTTATGGGCAAAACAATATGATTTTCTGACTTTGCTTAAACTATTTCAGCAAAAAAAAGTAGTGGGAATATAAATGAAACAAGAATAGCAGGATGCTGATAACTATTAAAAGGTGGGTGACAGGCACCAGTGGTTCATTATTCTATTCTACTTTTGTTTATGCTTGAAATATCCACAATAATGCTTTTTAAAAAGGAATTGTCCGTTACTAAAAAGAAAGGAAACAGATGACTAAAGCACTCACTGAATTAAACTAGACTTGAAAGACAATTAATGAGGGTATGTGTGATTACAATGTCTGGCAGTGCTGGCAAATAAAATGAATTCATCTACAGTCTCCTGAGAAGCCGTTCCTAGGCTGTTCACTGAAACAGTATTATGTAGGTGCCATTATGTTTAGTTTGATAAATAGATATTAAAAATATATAGCCCTTGCCTTAAATATGCTAACAGTTGGGACTAGAGAGAGAAGTAAAGCATCAGTTAGAATATATATCTATAGCATAAGGCAAGGTACTTACTGTAGCATTGCTGAAGAGGTACTTCCAGCCATACTTAGAGCTAGAAAAAGAAATATTCCTAATTCCTAATTAATCTGAGTCTTGATGCACAAGTATGTCAGCTAGTTAAAAAAAAAAGAGTAGTAATCTAGGTTCATGTCTATGTCCATGTTCATGTCAATGGACATGAACTTGAGCAAACTCTGGGAGACGGTGAGGAACAGGGAGGCCTGGCGTGTTGCAGTCCATGGGGTTGAAAGAGATGGACGCACTGGGCAACTGAACAGCAGCAGCAACAGTAATCTAGGTAGTGGGACCAGCATGGCACACTCAGGAAATCACAAGTATGGTTTAGAATGACTAGAAATCAGATAGGTGTGAAGAAGTGGTTCAAAACTAGAGACCTTGTCTATAACAATAGTACTGCTGGGAGATTTCCTGAGATAGGAATCGTGTGTGACTGGTGGATGCTTAATGTTTTAAAAAGTGAATTGTTAGGCCTTTATACATGGAAGTGATATAATTAGATCTGCATTTTTGAAAGATCAGAGTGGCAGCCAGGAGGTTGTCAGGTTGAAGAAAAGTGAGGCAGAGGGACAAGTTAGGAGGCTAATTCGGGGAGGCAGAAAGGGAGTCTGAATCAAAGGAACATATATCTATGACTCATTACAAATATAAACTCTCCCAGAACTGGAGAAGTCTGCCTAGGCTGCTCGTGAATCTCTGACAGATCCAGTTCATCTCCACTTGAATAGTCCAGTAATGGGAAAGGACAGCCTTTTGGGAGAAACTGAGTGATGACATATTTGAGGAAAATGTATAGCCCTAAATGTATATACTAGAAAGGAGGAGGCAGCATCAAAAACTAACTCCCTCTGAAATGACTTACTTCAGTAAAAAAGAAAAGTGTAGCATTTTTATTTATATGTCATCAAGATTCATCAGGACATGTTTAAAGATAAGATAATAAAAAAGACATGAGAATCTCAGCTCAGGAAAGATGGGAAGGTTGAGAAACATAATTTTAAGTTAAGAGCAGTGGGTGGGTGGGAGCAGTAGGGAACCCTGGAAATCAAATCTCCCCTTTGCAGCAAAATTCTATAAATATGGTCTCCAATTTCTCTCCTGTTTTAAGATACACTTTAATTAGACCTGTACCTCTATCATTCTGCTGAAATTTCTCTGAACAAGATCCCCAAATAAAACCTACATGTTATAAAATCAAACAGTAAAACCATCCCACTTAATCAGAAGCATTAGACCTGGCTGATTTTGCCCTGCTTGATACACTTTCTCACTTAGCTTCCAGGACAGCACATTCTCCTGCTTTCCTCCTACCCAAGGCAGGGCTTTCCAGGCTTTTGTTGGGTTCTTACTCTTTTCCTGATCCATCAGTGTTGGGGGTTCCCAAGGACTTGCTCCTTAACCCTTATCTATATCTACACTCACTAAAATCTCATCCAGCTTCATGCTATCTTTATGCTGAAAATTCCTCAATGTATCTTCAGTCCAAATCTCTTCCTTAACTCTGGACTCATATATCCAACTGCCTGTTCAGTACCTCCACTTCAGTATCTAAAGGCATGTCAAAAGAAACATGTCTAAACTAAATTGATGCTCCATTCTTGGTCTTTGCCATCTGGCAGCTGACAATTTAATTGAGCTAGATGCTCTGGCTCAACGCCCTAGAGTTTCAACAGTTGTAAATACCTGTGAAACCATTACCATAAACCAAGATCTAGAAAAGATGATCACTAAACGATTCCTGATGCTCCTTTACAGTCCATTCTTTCCTTCCTCCCCTGCTGCTGCTGCTGCTGCTAAGTGACTTCAGTCGTGTCCGACTCTGTGCGACCCCATAGACGGCAGCCCACCAGGCTCCCCCGTCCCTGGGATTCTCCAGGCAAGAACACTGGAGTGGGTTGCCATTTCCTTCTCCAGTGCATGAAAGTGAAAGTGAAGTCGCTCAGTCGTGTCCGACTCCTAGCGATCCCATGGGTTGCAGCCTACCAGGCTCCTCCGTCCATGGGATTTTCCAGGCAAGAGTACTGGAGTGGGTTGCCATTTCCTTCTCCACTCTGTCCCTTACTTGAGGAAGCCGTTATCTACTTTCTATCTCTAGAGACTAGCTTGCTTTACATATACATGTGATTTCTTGTAGTTTTTACTTTTCTGCATCTGATTGCTTTTTGTCAGCACTTTGATTTTGAGATTCATCCATGTTGTGTGTATCATTACATTTTTATTCTATGATATGGAAAGGGCATCAATAGTAAAGAGGTACTGGGAACAATGCAATTGACTTTTTCAGGGCTATATTAAATAATTTTCTTCTGTATTCAACTTGTATAGAAATTAAATAAGGCAAGCACTTTTCAGAGTCAGGAGTAAAATGGCTGTCTATCTTCTCAGTTTATAAAAACAGTTCCCATAATCCAGATTTCATACAATTTATTAATGATGATATGGTAGAAGCCACCTTGGCATTTATTAAAATCTTAAACATGAAAAAAACACCTTCTGTTGGTATCCTTGTCTTCTCAGTCCAAATGGGAGTCTGTTTGTTCAGAGGACACTTCAAGGATGTCACTTTGACACAGTTTCCATACAAATCATTGTTCCTGGGCTGAACTGTTTCCTGGTTTTTCTTCTCTGTTCCTAAAACATATCTCTGTTGGTCTCTGCTAAGCTTCTGAATCACAGTTTGGGAGCTGAAAGAAATTGGGTACTCTGATTTCAATGTTAACAATGAACTATCTAATTAAGAGTAGTGAAATGCCATGTTATGTCTATATATTACATGTCACAGTATGCAAGGTATTGTTCACAGATATTACTTTACTTGGGGCTCTCAGCAGTTCTGATACAGGCAGGATGGCCAATGTTATCCCCATCTTATATCAGAAAGGGAATGTTAAGGAATCAGAGAGGTTAAACGATTCGCTCACGATAACATAGCTAATAAGAAGAAGGGGCAGGTCTAGAATACACGCCTTCTAACTCTAGTACTTTGTTTATTACTTTCTCTCATGTTATTTTCTTGTATTATTTCATTTCTTTCCATAGATAAGATGTGAAAGTGGAATTCCATGGAATTCTCCAGGCCAGAATACTAGAGGGTAGCCTTTCCCTTCTCCAGGGGATCTCCCCAACCCAGGGATCGAACCCAGGTCCCCCACATTGCAGGCGGATTCTTTACCAGCTGAGCCACAAGGGAAGCCCAAGAACACTTGAGTGTTCCCTTCTCCAGGGGATCTTCCCAACCCAGGAATAGAACTGGGGTCTCCTGCATTGCAGCTGGATTCTTTACCAACTGAGCTATCAGGGGAAGCCCCTTAGATAAGTAATATATTTTTAAAAAGTTAAATCTTAGTTTAAATTAATCAACTTTAGATCCAAGTACAGGTATGGCCAAAGGTGGTTTCTTAACCTAAATTTCTAGTTTTTGAGGCAACAAAAGCCTACATATTCCAACAGAGCCCAGCTGAGCAGAAACTAAGTTCTCAGAAAAGAGGCCAAGGAAGGAAGAGCAGGTACCATGTCCATGTGTGCTCTGCTGTGCAAATTCAGTCTGTTCCCACACTTACACACCCGCTGTTGAGACGGTTGTTCAGATCATTGTTCCTGAAGACGGGGAAACTTGCCGAGGGGGCTTGTGATACAATATGTTTAGACCAAACTTATTTAGACAAAACGCAGTGTTTATCTATGCTGTCCCTGACTTCTCTTCCTTTCCCTTTTCTAGTTTTTAGGTACTAATATCAACCCTATTTGACTAGTGCTTCAATTGCTATTACAGAAAGTAAAACATCTGATAGTCATTCATTCTAAGTATTATCTTAGGCCAGAAGAGAGAAACTCAGATAAAGCAATGATGATTGCATAGAAATAAGTGTCTGACTGCAAATGTTAAGGCATCCATTGGGGATAGTTCAGGGATACTGAAATCTCAGAACCCTTCAAAATGCATCATATGGGCACTCCTATGCAGTCCCAGACACTATGTCACAGATACTATGTAGACTATAAGGAGACAACTAGAAATTGTTATCAAAAAGCCACTTTTACCTGTTACTTCAATTCAAAATCAAAATCTTTTAAGATGGAGGAAAGGGAATGAGGTAATCTGGTAGAAGAAATCTGGTGTAGTTCTCCTACCTTAGATACCTTTTTAGAAGGCAAGGTGGGACTCGTCCAGGTATTTTTGCTAAAAAAGAGAATATATCATAAAATTTCTGAACTTAGATTTTAAGGTTAACAAAACTTATTTTTTTTTACTTTCTTGACAGTTGCCTCAATTGCTAGCTTAATTGAGTTTCTCTTCAACCTGCCACTGTCTCATTCAGACATATGAAATATATTAGTGCATATTTCCTCTGGAAGCCTTTAGATGAAATTGTTTCAGGAGAAAAGCAAACAGTAGAAATACCTGTCTAATAATTATCAAGCAATTCAGAACTGCATTCTGCATGTCAGGCTCTGGGAAGGGCATCTACATGTATAGCAGAGTGACTAACTTTTAGAGCCCCAACTCAGGACACAGCTATATCAGGCCAAAGAATCAGTGTAATATGTAATGAATAAATACTATACACACATGATTATTATTTTTAACATATAGTATAAATTAGCTGTTTATTTAAAGTTATATATTATTCTGTATTATTTGCTGTTCTGTTCCATAAATGCCATTATTTAAGAAAAACAACAGGACTAGTTAACAGTGGCAGTGAGCAGTAGTTAATAGTGGAACCAATTAAACAGTATGGGTGAGAATAATAGAACACTATAAACAGTGTTTTCCTCTGATGAGGATTTTAACTTTTTATAGAGTATTTACATTTTATAGGCAGTATTATTATGTCTTCTTAAGATACATCAGTTCAGTTCAGTTCAGTTGCTCAGTTGTGTCTGACTCCTTGCGACCCCATGAGTCAAAGCTGAATGTAACACAGTAGGGCTAATTAGGTATTACTTATAATTAATAAAAATTGACATGTTTATGTCCCATGATAAAATATTTTTGCTCTTTGTGTGTCCTCTTCCAATCATACTTCTCTCCACTGCCTGCAGCCTTCAGGATATCCTTTTATTTTATGTAGTGGTAAAACTGAAAACATTCAAAAGTCAAGGAGTGCGTCGAGGCTATATATTGTCACCCTGTTTATTTAACTTATATGCAGAGTTCAGTTCAGTTCAGTCGCTCAGTCGTGTCTCTGACTCTTTGTGACCCCATGGACCACAGCATGCCAGGCTTCCCTGTCCATCACCAATTCCCAGAGCTTGCTCAAACTCATGTCCATCACATGTAGAGTTCAGTTCAGTTCAGTTCAGTGACTCAGTCCTGTCCGACTCTCCGCGACCCCACGAATCACAGCACGCCAGGCCTCCCTGTCCATCACTAACTCCCGGAGTTCACTCAAACTCATGTCCACAGAGTCGGTGATGCCATCCAGCCATCTCATTCTCGGTCGTCCCCTTCTCCTCCCGCCCCCAACCTTTCCCAGCATCAGAGTCTTTTCCAGTGCGTCAACTCGTCGCATGAGATGGCCAAAGTATTGCAGTTTCAGCTTCAGCATCAGTCCCTCCAATGAACACCCAGGATCGATCTCCCTTAGAATGGACTGGTTGGATCTCCTTGCGGTACAAGGGACTCTCAAGAATCTTCTCCAAAAAAAAAAAAAAAAAGAATCTTCTCCAACACCACAGTTCAAAAGCATCAATTCTTCGGCGATCAGCTTTCTTCACAGTCCAACTCTCACATCCATACATGACCACGGGAAAAACCATAGCCTTGACTAGGCGGACCTTTGTTGGCAAGGTAAGGTCTCTGCTTTTTAATATATTATCAAGGTTGGTCATAACTTTCCTTCCAAGGAGTAAGTGTCTTTTAATTTCATGGCTGCAATCAGCATCTGCAGTGATTTTGGAGCCCAAAAAAATAAAGTCTGACACGGTTTCCACTGTTTTTCCATCTATTTCCCATGAAGTGATGGGACCAGATGCCATGATCTTTGTTTTCTGAATGTTGAGCTTCAAGCCAACATTTTCACTCTCCTCTTTCACTTTCATCAAGAGGCTTTTGAGTTCCTCTTCACTTTCTGCCATAAGGGTAGTGTCATCTGCATATCTGAGATTATTGATGTTTCTCCCAGCAATCTTGATTCCAGCTTGTGCTTCTTCCAGCCCAGCGTTCCTCACGATGTACTCTGCATATAAGTTAAATCAGCAAGGTGACGATATACAGCCTTGACGTACTCCTTTTCCTATTTGGAACCAGTCTGTTGTTCCATGTACAGTTCTGACTGTTGCTTCCTGACCTGCATACAGGTTCCTCAAGATGCAGGTCAGGTGGTCTGGTATTCCCATCTCTTTCAGAATTTTCCACAGTTTACTGTGATCCACACAGTCAAAGGCTTTGGCATAGTCATTGAAGCAGAAATAGATGCTCTTCTGGAACTCTCTTGCTTTCTCACATGTGAAATGCCGGGCTGGCTGAATCACAAGCTAGAATCAAGATTGTTGGGAGAAGTATCAATAACATACATCATATGTGTATATCCATTATATGCAGAGTAAAGCATGTGAAATGCTGGGCTGGATGACCAAGTTGGAATCAAGACTGTTGGGAGACATATCAATAACCTCAGATATACAGAGGACACCACCCTTATGGCAGAAAACAAAGAGAAACTAAAGAGCATCGATGAAGGTGAAAGAGGAGAGTGAAAAAATTGGCTTAAAACTTAGCATTCAAAATCTAAGATCATGGCATCCAGTACCATCACTTCATGGCATATAGATGGGGAAACAGCTTAAGACTATTTTTGTGGGCTCCAAAATCACTGCAGACAGTGACTGCAGCCATGAAATTAAAAGATGCTCCTTGGAAGAAAAGCTATGACAAACCTAGACAGCATATTAAAAAGCCGAGACATCACTTTGTCAGTAAAGATCTGTCTAGTCAAAGCTAATAGTTTTCCCAGTAGTCACATATGAATGTGAGAGTTGGACCATAAAGAAGGCTGAGAGCTGAGGAACTGATGCTTTTGAACTGTGGTGTTGGAGAAGACTCTTGAGAGTCCCTTGGACTGCAAGGAGATCCAACCAGTCCATCCTAAAGGAAATCAACCCTGAATATTCATTGGAAGGACTGATGCTGAAGCTGAAGCTCCAATACTTTGGCTACCGTATGTGAAGAGCCAACTCATTGGAAAAGACTCTGATGCTGGGAAAGATAGAAGGCAGGAGATGGGGATGACAGAGGATGAGAAGGTTGGATGGTGTCACGGACTCAATGGACATGCGTTTGAGCAAACTCTGGGAGATGGTGAAGGACAGGGTAACCTAGCGTGCTGTGGTCCATGGCGTCGCAGAGTCAGACATGACTGAGCTGAGCGACTGAACAACTGAGGTCACCTTTAATGAAGCCCACATTACACTGACCCCTGGTGGCAGGCCAATGCAATGACATAAAATAAGATACCCTGTCAATAAAGGAATCTGAACATGGAATATGACTTGACTTATTAGCAACTGAAAAGTGAAAGTGAAAGTCGCTCAGTGGTGTCTGACTCTTTGCAACCTATGGACTGTATAGTCCATGGAATTCTCCAGGCCAGAATACTGGACTGGGTAGCGTTTCCCTTCTGCAGGGGATCTTCCCAGCCTAGGGATTGAACTCAGGATCTTCCTAACCCAGGGATCGAACCCAGTTCTCCCGCATTGTAAGTGGATTCTTTACCAGCTGAGCTACAAGGGAAGACCAAGAATACTGGAATGGGTAGTCTATCCCTTCTCCAGCAGATCTTCCCGACCCAGGAATTGAAACGGGGTCTCCTGCATTGCAGGCAGATTCTTTACCAGCTGAGCTATCAGGGAAGCCCCTTATAGCTTGCTGAGCTATGAGGGAAGCCCCTCAAGCAAGCAATAGCTTGATTTACTAGCAATAGCTTGACTGCAGTCCATGGGGTCACAAAGAGTTGGACCCAACTGAGCAGCTGAACAACAACAAAATTAGCAATAGCAGGTTTCTAGACTTGTAAATTAGTTTCCAGCTTCCCAAAAATGTCTGTTCACTTTGTATCTACAGGCTTATTTTAGTAGACTGACTTTTGGGCATTTGACCCTTAGCATCCTTAAATTTGGGCTTCCCATGTGGCACAGCAGTAAAGAATTTGGTTGCCAGTACAGGAGACACAAGAGATGCTGGTTTAATCCCTGGTTTGGGAAGATCCCCTGGAGGAGGAAATGGCAACCCACTCCAGTATTCCTGCCTAGGAAATTCCATGGACAGGGGAGCCTGGTGGGTGACAGTCCGTGGGGTCACAAAGAGCTGAACATGACTGAGCATGCATGCATATCCTTAAATTCATCATGTAGGGTTCTTATTATAGATCTTCTGAAGCACACCGGATATCATCACATGTTAAACTTCTTTTTCTCAGGGAAGAGGTTTTCAAAGCACAGATGTAATTCAAACTGAATGTGAGTTTCAAACAAATTACAGTTTTTAGTGCTGTTCAACTGACTGCTCTTTCTGGTGACACATTTTTAACTTCTGAGTCAGTCTTATTTCTCATAAATGTCACTTTTTTCAGTTTTTGTCATAACCTATACAGAATATCAAACAACTGAGGTATAGTTCATCCTATTCTGTGCTCCTTATGCCCTATTCAAAGATGATCAAATAGATTTAGAGAAACAGCATATAAATTGTTTTACTGTAGTCCTGTCCTTTATTCCCTTCAACTATTTACAAATTAGACAAGGCTGTTCTTCTTGTCCCACATGTTGAAAATGTGACTTAATGGCAGACCAGCATTTTAACATCTTTTCTATGGCTATCAATAATGATAGCCACCTTGTAGGCACAGGTCTAAGGAAATACCCTCTTTCATTTCTATAAAGTAAAAAATCTCATTAAGTGCGTCTGTATGTTTTGAGGAAACTAAAACGTGACCCAAAAAGTTCATTATGAAAGTCTCATTATCACAGGACAGCAAATCACTTTTTAAAGTACAAGGTGTGCAAGACATTTAGGAGATCAGAATTTTAAAAAAATTTTTCTTTGTTAAGAAGTTGATAGACTGAATTAAATATGCAAAAGTATATTTTATGTTTTCATTGTCAGTCAACCATGCAGATAGATGAGCAAAGTCTAATATGTATTTGGACAATGCATTAACAATATCTGGTTGATGTTTCCTATGGTTTCATTAAAAATAATCATAGAAATCAAGATTCTCTGAAACCCTATTTTTCAAATTCAACTACTTAAGAGCCGGAAGAAGTGTATTTTTGATTCAGTGTATCATGTGATAACTGTTCAGTCGCTTAGTTGTGTCCAACTCTTTGCAACCCCATGGACTGCCAGGCCTCCCTGTCCATCACCAACTCCTGGAGTTTACCCAAACTCATGTCCACTGAGTCAGTGATGCCATCCAACCATCTCATCCTCTGTCGTCCCCTTCTCCTTCTGCCTTCAATCTTTCCCACCATCAGGGTCTTTTCCAATGAGTCAGTTCTTCACATAAGGTGGCCAAAGTACTGGAGTTTCAGCTTCAACATCAGTCCTTCCAATGAATACTCAGGATTGATCTCCTTTAGAATGGACTGGTTGGATCTCCTTGCTGTCCAAGGGACTCAAGAGTCTTCTCCAGCACCACAGTTCAAAAGCATCAATTCTTCGGCAATCAGCTTTCTTCACAGTCCAACTCTCACACCCATACATGACCACTGGAAAAACCATAGCCTTGACTAGATGGCCCTTTGTTGACAAAGTAGTATCTCTGCTTTTTAATATGCTGCCTAGGTTGGTCATAACTTTTCTTCCAAGGAGCAAGCGTCTTTTAATTTCACGGCTGCAGTCACCATCTGTAGTGAATTTGGAGCCCACAAAAATAAAAGTCTGCCACTGTTTCCCCATCTATTTGCCATGAAGTGATTGGACCGGATGCCATGATCTTAGTTTTCTGAATGTTGAGCTTCAAGCCAACATTTTCACTCTCCTCTTTCACTTTCATCAAGAGGCTTTTTAGTTCCTCTTCACTTTCTGCCATAAGGGTGGTGTCATCTGCATATCTGAGGTTATTGATATTTCTCCCGGCAATCTTGATTCCAGCTTGTGCTTCTTCCAACCCAGCATTCCTGATGATGTACTCTGCGTATAAGTTAAATAAGCAGGGTGACAATATACAACCTTGACGTACTCCTTTTCCTATTTGGAACCAGTCTGTTGTTCCATGGCCAGTTCTGACTATTGCTTCCTGACCTGCATACAGGTTTCTCAAGAGGCAGGTCAGGTGGTCTGGTATTCCCATCTCTTTCAGAATTTTCCACAGTTTACTGTGATCCACACAGTCAAAGGCTTTGGCATAGTCAATAAAGCAGAAATAGATGTTTTTCTGGAACTCTCTTGCTTTTTCCATGATCCAGCAGATATTGGCAATTTGATCTCTGGTGCCTCTGCCTTTTCTAAAACCAGACTGAACATCTGGAAGTTCACAGTTCACGTACTGCTGAAGCCTGGCTTGGAGAAGTTTGAGCATGACTTTACTAGCGTGTGAAATGAGTGCAATTTTAGGTTTAGCTTGTTAATTTTTGTTTCTGCTGAGATTTTGATAGGATTGCACTGAGTCTGTATATCAATTTGGTGACTACTGCCATCTTAACCAAGTCTTCTGATGTATGAACTTGGGGGGATCTTTCCATTTATTTATATCATCTTTAATATATTTCAACAGTTTTCTAGTTTTCAGTGTACAAGTATTATACCACTTTTATTAAATTAACTCGTAAGCATTGTATTCTTTTTGATGCTTTCTAAATAGAATTGTTTTCTTAATTTCACCTATAGGGTGTTCACTGCTAGTATACATAAATACAATTGATTTTTTATAACAGATTTATTAAGATCTAATTCACATACCATACACTTCACCCATTACAATTCTGCATGTTTTTTATCTTGCAACCTTGCCAAACTCATTAGCTTCAGTAGGTTTTGTATGTGCCTGTGTGTATGTACATATGTGTGCATGTATTCCTTAGGATTAGAAAATCTTATATAAGATCCTATATAAAATCCATATATAAGATCGTGTGTACTGAAAATAGAGGCAGTTTTACTTCTTTGCGGTCTGAATGCCTTGTATTTATTCTTCTTTCCAGATTGCCGTGCCTAAACCTCCATTATGTTGAATAGAAATATTGAGAGCAGACCCCCATATCTTGGTCCTGATCTTGGGGATAAAGCATTCAGTCTTGTACCATCATCTATTACATTAGCTGTGGGATTTTCATAGATGGCCTTTATCAGGTTGAGGAACATCCCATCTACTTCTAGTCTGGTGAGTATCTTTTTTTAAAAAAAACATCATGGAAGATATTGGATTTTGCCAGACATTATCTCTGCATTTACTGTGATGATTGTGTGCATTTTGTTCTCTATCCTATTAATACGTATATTACATTATTTAATTTTTTAAAAAATTTTTATTGGGTGGCTCAGTGGTAAAGAATCCATCTGCCAGAATGGATAAGAAAGCTGTAGTACATATACACAATGGAATATTACTCAGCTATTAAAAAGAACACAGTTGAATAAGTTCTAATGAGGTGGATGAAACTGGAGCCTATTAGAGTGAAGTAAGTCAGAAAGAAAAACACCAATACAGTATATCAACACATATATATATGGCATTTACAAAGATGGTAATGATGACCCTATATGCGAAACAGCAAAAGAGACAGAGATATAAAGAACAGACTTTTGGACTCTGTGGGAGAAGGTGAGGGTGGGATGATTTGAGAGAATAGCATTAAAACAGGTGTATTACCATATGTAAAATAGATCACCAGTCCATGTTCGATTCATGAAACAGGGCACTCAAAGCTGGTGCTCTGGGACAACCCTGAGGGATGGGGTGGGGAGGGAGGTGGGAGGGGTGTTCAGGATGGGGGACTCACGTACACCCATGGTTGATTCATGTCAGTGTATGGCAAAAACCACTACAATATTGTAAAGTAATTAGCCTCCAATTAAAAAAAAAAAGAATCTGTCTGCCAAGCAGGAGATGCAGATTCAGTTCCTGGGTCAGGAAATTCCCCTGTAGAAGGAAATGGCAACCCATTCCAGTATTCATGTCTGCGGAATCCCATGGACAGAGGAGCCTGGTGGGCTATAGTCCACAGGGTCGCAAAGAGTTGGACACAACTTAGTGACTAAACAACGAGTTGATTTACAATGTTGTATTGGTTTCCGCTTTACAGCAAAGTGAATCAATTATACATATATCCACTCTTTTTAAAGATTCTATTGCCATATAGGTCATTCAGTTCAGTTCAGTTCAGTCGCTCAGTCGTGTCCGACTCTCCGCGACCCCATGAATCACAGCACGCCAGGCCTCCTTGTCCATCACCAACTCCCGGAGTTCACTCAAACTCATGTCCACAGAGTCGGTGATGCCATCCAGCCATCTCATTCTTTGTCGTCCCCTTCTCCTCCCACCCCCAACCTTTCCCAGCATCAGAGTCTTTTCCAGTGAGTCAGCTCATCGCATGAGGTGGCCAAAGTATTGCAGTTTCAGCTTTAGCATCGGTCCTTCCAATGAACACCCAGGATTGATCTCCTTTAGAATGGACTGGTTGGATCTCCTTGCAGTATGAGGGACTCTCAAGAGTCTTCTCCAACACACAGAGTGCTAAATAGAGTTCCCTGTGCTATACAGTAGGTTTTTATTAGTTATTTATTTCATATATAGTAGTGTGTATATGTCAGTCCCAATCTCCCAGTTTATCCCTTCCCCCTTACCCCCTTGGTAAGCATAAGTTTGTTTTTTATATCTGTGACTCTTATTTCTGTTTTATCATTTCACTTGTACCATTTTTTAAAAAAGATTCCACATATAAGCGATATTGGGGCTTCCCAGGTGGCACAACTGGTAAAGAACCCACCTGCAATTGCAGGAGATGCATGTTTGATCCTTGGGTTGGGAAGATCCCCTGGAATAGAAAATGGCAACCCACTTGAGTAATCTTGCCTGGAAAATCCCATGGACAGAGCCTGGTGGGCTACAATCCATGGGGTTGCAAAGAGTCAGACACAACTGAGCAACTAAGCACACACACACTCCCACACACACATGTGTACACGTAAACACAAACAATATCATCTGATATTTGCCTTTCTCAGTCTGACCCACTTCACTCAGTATGACAATCTCTAGGTCCATCTATGTCACTGCAAATGGCATTATTTTGTTCTTTTTATGGCCAATATTCTATTGTATATATGTACCACATCTTTATCTGTTCCTCAATTGATGGCCATTTAGGTTGCTTCTATCGCCTGGCTATTGTAAACAGTGCTGCAGTGAACAGGGGTGCGTGTATCCTTTCAAATTATGGCTTTCTCTGGATATATGCCCAGGAGTGAGATTGCCAGATCATATGGTAGCTCTGTTTTTAGTTTTTTAAGTTACCTCTGTACTGTTATGCATAGTGACTGTACCATTTACTCCCGCTAACAGTGTAGGAGGGTTCCCTTTTCTCAACACCCGCTGTAGCATTCGTAGATTTTTTTTGATGATGGGTATTCTAACCAGTGGGAGGCAGTACCTCACTGTAGTTTTGATTTGCACTTCTCTATTAGCGATGTTGAGCATCATTTCATGTGCCTCTTGGCCATCTGTATGTCTTATGAATGTCTATTTAGGTCTTCCGCCCATTTTCTGATTGGGTGTTTTTTATTTTAATATTGAGCTGCGTGGGTTGTTTGTATACTTTGGAGATTAACCCCTTGTTGATTGCTTTGTTTGCAAATATTTTCTCCCATTCTCTGTGTGTTTTTGTTTTGTTTTTAATGGCTTCCTTTGCTGTGCAAAAGCTTTTAAGTTTGATAAGGTCCCATTTGTTTATTTTTGTTTTTATTTTCATTACTCTCAGAGGTGGATAATTTTCATTATGTCAAACCAACCTTGCTTTTCCAGAATAAATCCTACCTGGTCACTGTGTATAAACTTTTTTATATGTTGCTGGACTCAGTTTGCTAGAATTTGGTCCTACTATTTTGTCTTAATTTTTAATAGATACAAAGGTAAAGAAGAAGTGCTATTTATTTATGAGGCCCCTGGAACCCTAACAAGTACCTTTTCAGAGAAACTTCCTCTGATACTCCCTCATCCCCAGACAACTCCTGTATAATAGCACAGTAAGTAGCACTTTCCCCATTATGTTTCTACTGTCTCTCTCTGTGTTTGTCAAACTCTCTTTGCTTCTTGAGAACAGACTATACTGTAACCCAGTCTCTAGCACAGTCATTGCCAAGTATAACTTGAGACCTCTGAAAAGCAGAGAATCACCAGAGTTTTAAAGAAACATGAACAAAGAGGAAAAGGAGATTATGTAACAAAGGATGATTATAAAAGACAGAGTGACTGAGACACAGGAGAATAGTATCAGGAAAATTTTACTTAGTTATATTCAGAATGAAAATATATCAACTGATGTTCAGATTTGTTCTGCTGGGGTTATTTTAAAATTCTCATGGAAGACAAAGAGCACTCCCTCAGCTCCTCTGCTGCACCTGTCTTTTCTATCAAGTAGAGTTTCTTCTGATCAGACAGGGGGAGAATAAACATTAGTACTCATCTTCAGTCCCAGGCATGTTACATCTCAAGTAAGAAAAGAATTTCCATATAAATAAGATCACAAAACCGTTGACACTAACCTTTTAAGAATTCAAGGAAGTGAGTCTCCTCTTGCTGCTAAATGCCTAAAGACTCCATCCATCATCCATCATGATCATGTTCATTTAGGGATCAGTTCCTTCAAGAAAACATTCCCTGGGATTTCCAGGCTGGATTACATCCCCCTCTTTGAGGACATAATTCATGCATATCACTCATTCTGTTTCACTTTTACTTTAATGAACTGTATGTGCGTCTTGTTACACTTCCTTAAATAAGCAGCTCATCTTGTTGGAGAGGGAGGGAGAATTATGTTTCAGCCAGAGACGACAACGTTAGCAATGGCAAGAAGGTGATGCATTTTGAGGCTACAAAAAGATCACCATTGCTGAAGTGTAAAGGAAAGGCAGAGGACGGCAAGAGGTAAAACTGGAGAGGCGGTCAGGGGCCTGTTCACTGGAAGTATTGTACATGAAAGCCACTCAGGATGAATGAGGGTTGGATGGGCCCGTTGGGGCTTGGCCTCCCTCCAATTCTCACTACAGCTGCCAGTGTGGTGAGTTTAAGTGTGGTCTGCAGATCACTAACATCAGAATTATCTATGGTACCTTATTAAAAATGCAGATTTGGGGGTCAACAACAAATGCCAACTCAGAGTCAAAGCTGGAATTATCATAAGCTCCCCAGATAATTCTAAAATTTTAAAACCACATGTTCCATAAGACAACTGGCCCATAATCTTCACAATGCCAGCGCCGTGAGTGAAAGGGAAGAACTGAGTACATGCTCCAAATCAAAAGAGAATCAAGGGATATGGCAATTAAATGCAATCCATGAAACTGAATCAGACAGAAGTTTTGCTCTAATAGACACTGGTACATTTGGTGAAACTTAACTACAGTCTGATACAAAATAGTATTGTATCAAAGTTGAATTTCCTTAAGAGACTATTCTTGTTCTTGGAAAATAAATGCTGAAGTTCTTTAGCAATAAAGGAGCATGATATTTATTTAAAAAATGGATTTAGGGGGAAATATAGCTAGATAGGTAGATATAATTCTTTGTACTTTTTGAAATTATTTAAAAATTAAAAGTTAAAAAAATTGAAAAGATGAAGCCTAGAACAAATTTAAATCTCAGGACTGTGCCAACTTCAACCACTGTTAGAGAACTGGGAATTACTGACAGGCTTTATTTTGGACAGTGGTATTAATCAGATTTCTGTTTTTGATAGATTACTTTTATGGTAGTATGAAAGGTAGAATTAGGATGACAGTACTGGCTTAGGTCTTTGTGGCTCAGTAGGTAAACAATGCAGGAGACCCGGGTTCAATCCCTGGGTTGGGAAGATCCCCTGGAAGAGGGCGTGGCGATTCACTCCAGTATTCCTGCCTGGAGAATTCCATGGACAGAGAAGCACGGTTGGTTACAGCCCATGGGGTCACATAGAGTCAGACATGACTGAAGCAACTTAACACACAGACACACAGATGGCAAGGAAACCACTTGGAAACTAAAGTGCTTATGATAAATATGTGATGAGTCTGAAAAGAATGATGGTAGTTAAGATGAAGATAAAAGGGATTATGAGGTAACATCAATTGGATTCAGTGGCTCTCTAGATATGAGCGGTGGAAGTGAAAGAAGAAAAAAGGTAACTTATCAGGTTTCTAGTTTGGTAGTTACATGGATAGTACTTGCTGCCAAAGATACAGTGAATACAGAAGGAGCAGCATGCAGTATGGGAGGCTGTGAGGGACGTTTATGTGAAGATACATAGCAGGTAGGTAGATATAAGAGGCTCAAGCTTTGACAAGAGGCCAGATACCTGTGTAGATGTGTGTGTATAAGGTATGTGCATGTGTGTGGTACAACAATGTGACATAATCAAGAAAGCGTTCATGAAAGGCTGAATCGAAGAAGACTTAGTTTAACAAGAATAAATTTAAGACTCTGTACACGAGACCAAAATACCAGACCAAAACTGAAGTAAGAATGCAGGAGATGTAGTGGCAGTATCAAAATTAAACTTTATAGGTTTTGGAGTGTTTGTAAATCTAGTAAATCAGTATTTTAGGATAATTTTCCAAAGAATATATGTAATCTTAGACTGCATTAACATGAATCTGGTATCTAGAAAGAACCACATGAGAAAGATAATTTATTGTATATTGTTAGGCATCCATAACCACGGGTTCCACATCTGCATTCAACCAACTGTGGATCAAAATAGTAGGAAAAAAATTTCAAGAAGTTCTCAAAAGCAAAACCTGAATTTGCTGTGCACTGGCGACTGTTTACATAGCATTTACACTGTATTAAGTATTATATTAATCTAGAGATACTGAAGGATATGCATGCTGCTGCTGCTAAGTTGCTTCAGTCGTGTCCGACTCTGTGCGATCCCATAGACGGCAGCCCACCAGGCTTCCCCGTCCCTGAGATTCTCCAGGCAAGAACACTGGAGTGGGTTGCTATTTCCTTCTCCAGTGCATGAAAGTGAAAAGTGAAAGTGAAGTCGCTTAGTCGTGTCTGACTCTTAGCGACCCCATGGACTTCAGCCTACCAGGCTCCTCCGCCCATGGGATTTTCCAGGCAAGAGTACTGGAGTGGGATGGGTTGCCATTGCCTTCTCCAAGGATATGCGTGAGTTATATGCAAATACTGTGCCACTTTATATAAGGGACTTGAGCATCCTCAGATTTTTGGTCTCTGTGGGGTTCCTGGAACCAGTTCCCCCTCAGATACCAAGGAATGACTGTCCTAGTTAGATGACATCTGTAATACTGTGTTCAGTTTCCTTCAATCTTGAATAGTGACAGAAAAGAGTAAAATATGATAGTAAAGGGACTTGAATCATATTATGGATGGCTGAAAGAAATGAAAGTTTCAGGTAAATAAATAATAGCTTTAAAAAATATTTATGATCTGTCATGTGGAAGAGGCATTACATTTGTTCTTATTATTGCAAAGATTAGGGAAAACGAGTTGGTCAGAAATGTTTACCTTTAAAGTTTCTTTTTTTTGCTCTGTGTTGTTAAAGAGGTGAGTTAAAATTTACAGGGACATGTGCTTTAAACTCAACATAAAAAGAGCATCGCTCTCAAGCAATGGAATGAACTGACTGCCGTTTGGTAAACTGCTTGTCACCAAGTGTTGTCAGTCAAAGGTTGGATGTGCTTGGGTCCTGTCATCTGTAGGAGGTGAGAGTAGGGAACTCTCAAGGCTTCTGCCTGCTTTAAGATTCGGTGAGATGGGAAAGAAAAGATTAGACAATGAGATGAGTGATCCTTTTTTTTTTCTTTGACTTGGGAAAGAAAAGATTAGACAATGAGATGAGTGATCCTTTTTTTTTTTCTTTGACTTGGTAAAATTACCGGAAATCAAATTGACATATAAGGAAGTTCTACTGTCTTCTATGTATTTCTAGAGTTAGAAAAATCAAAATTTGAGGTACAGAATTTCTGGGAAGGTGAACTGTTCTTTGGCAATCCGATTATCTTCTAGTTTCTTATGCGTAAATTGTGACCAGATACATATTATTAAATAGCTCATATTCAGATGATAGGCGACCACTCATTACTGTCAATATTCCCATCTTACAAACCTTGATTAGGGAGCTGTCTTCTGAAATAATCAAATATACAGTCATCTGATATAGAAGGCCTTGTATCTAGAAAAGATGATAAAGTCCATTAGCAGCAAGAAAACAGCTCATTGACTCTTTTATATTTCGTATTTTTATCTTTTTATAAATGAAAATGCTAGTATGCTAGCAAATAGTGTATAAATAGTAGTTTAGCTGAATGAAATTAACACAAACAGTTCTCAAATCTTATGAATTTCATTGCATATTTGCTATTTATAGGTAAGGTCTAAAAAATGTTATACTCTTTGGGTCAGCAGTTCCTTTCTAGGAATCTATTACAGATAAATAATTTATCACAAATAGTGAGTTAAAAAGTCTTCATTGTTTACGATAGAAAAAAACGTGAACAAAATAAAATTTTAACAATGGAGGGTACCTAAATAAATTAAAGTTCACTAATACAATGGAATACTTTACAACCATTTATTAACACTGAGAGAAGTTAATAATATACAGTGATTTTAAATGAAAACATTTAAATCTTGCAAAAAAACCCTGAAGATTTGTCTGTGTGATTAACATGGACTGTGCATGTATGGAAAAAATGTCTAAAATAAGTATTCTAAAATATGTTCTTTATTTTAAAATTTTGACATTAAATTTAACAGAAGAATATATAAAAGTTACATATCAAAAGTGACAGATTTTCTTGGCTTGTCACTACGGGAAAGAATTTAAAGTACAATGAAATAACCATCTAAATTATAATAAAATTCCCTCTTAGGTGTGGCTTTTATTTCCATTTCTATTTTTAATTAGCCTACTGCTTCACAGTGGGAGATATAAGAGACAGCACTGGAGTTCTGCAGTCCATGGGGTTGCAGAGTTGGACACGACTTAGCGACTGAATAATAACAATAATTGCATCATCAACTAAAGGGATTTATGTACATTTATGCTGGGCTGTGCTCAATGGCTTAGTCATTTGCAACCACATGGATTGTAGCCTGCCAGGCTTCTCTGTCCATGGGGATTCTGCAGGCAAGAATACTGGAGTGGGTTGCCATGCCCTCCTCCAGGGGATCTTCCCAACCCAGGGACTGAACCCTGGTCTCTGGCATTATAGGCAGATTCTTTACTGTCTGAGCCACCAAGGAAGCATGAACATTTATATATACTTTTAATCATTACCTGAGATCCTTTTTGAAAATAAGTGTGGTATAAATATATAAAAAATATATATACACATAAAAGTAAAGAATTATTTTAGATGAAATTGAAATGTTTAAATTACATGAATATTTTTCAAAGGACCTCAAGTAAAGATAATGAGATAAATATTAAGAAAAAAAAAACCAGAATATATATCTCTGAATCTCTAACATTTCTGATATTTTTTTCTTAAAGATTTATATTTATATCAAACTTAGCAGATTCTCACAGAAGCAAATGAGTAGTCCAAAATTTAATTTCTCTCTTGGCCCATCCTTTATTAATTTATGAAACAAAAGGACCGTGATGTTTCTTAAACATAAAATCCCTATATTCTGTTTGGGGGAAAACCTTTCAAATGAGGGATAGCTCTCAAGTATGTGGGCCACTCAGTCCAACCCTCAGTGTGCTTCCTGGGCACCCTGTCCAGACTTAGGCACTGCACATGTTAACTCTGCACTTGTTTATTTGTTTGTCTCCCCCTATTAAATGATGAGTTCCTAAGGGGTAAGAAATAGTACAATATATTCTTAATATCCCTAGCACAAAGCACAGTGATAACCTCCAAGTTGTAGTACAAAAAAGTGTTGAGGAATTAATCGTTTATCAGATGGTAAAATCAGAACATTACCTGTCACATCAGAATCTGATTCTTTGTGTCTTTGAACTAAATGTCCTTTATCACAAACCTAATGGAACACAGAACCGGAAGGAAAACAGTACTATATTATAAACATGAAAATGAGGTACATTTTCTACAATTTATGGTAATTTTCAACATTATCATTTTATCCTCATAGGTTTAGAATGGACAAAAATAATCTTTTAAATCAGTACCTTCTAGTATCTTTCACAACACTACTTTTCTTCTCCACCAATGACAGAAGAAAACGTTAAATACTGCATTTTGGCATTAAAGGGAATTTAAATATTTCTTACTTTGTGTAGAACTTATTTATGATGAGAAAGAGACAAGTGTATGCTTTATAATTTCATTTACTTAGTAAGATTAAAGATAAAGGAAGAGAAGTACAAAATGAATGAAAATATATAAAATTGTATGAAAAAGTATAAGCAATTGCAAAACTGTGTTTATACAGGAAAGTTGAAAAAATAATTTCTCATAGCTTGTAAAAAAATGTTTAGAGTAAGAAAGACCCTATGCATGACACTGCTGTCTGTGTGTCATGAAAGGAGATACCTTGCCAGTCTGACCCAGCTGGACTAAAAGAGACACAAAACACTGTGGAATTGTGACTGCTCGTCTTGAGTAGTGTACACAAATCATCATGTGAGTGTGAAAACATTCTGAAAGTCTCTTAGTCGTGTCCAACTCTTTGCAACCCCATGGACTATACAGTCCGTGGAATTCTCCAGGCCAGAATACTGGAATGGGTAGCCTTTCCCTTCTCCAGGGGATCTGCCAGACCCAGGGATCGAACCCTGGTCTCCCACATTGCAGGCGGATTCCTTACTAGCTGAGCCACCAGGCAAGCTGAAAACATTTTAAATACTTCCAAACTGTTTCCAAATTCTCCATGCCAGGCTTCAACAATATGTGAACTGTGAACTTTCAGATGTTCAAGAAAAGGCAGAGGAACCAGAGATCAAATTGCCAACATCCACTGGATCATTGAAAGAGAGTTCCAGAAAAACATCTATTTCTGTTTTCTTGACTATGCCAAAGCCTTTGACTGTGTGGATCACAATAAACTGTAGAAAATTCTGAAAGAGATGGGAATACCAGACCACCTGACCTGCCTTCTGAAAAATCTGTATGCAGGTCAGGAAGCAACAGTTAGAACTGGCCATGGAACAACAGACTGGTTCCAAATAGGAAAAGGAGTACATCAAGGCTGTATATTGTCACCCTGCTTATTTAACTTATACGCAGAGTACATCATGAGGAACGCTGGGCTGGAAGAAGCACAAGCTGGAATCAAGATTGCAGGGAGAAATATCAATAACCTCAGATATGCAGATGACACCATCCTTATGGCAGAAAGTGAAGAAGAACTAAAGAGCCTCTTGATGAAAGTGAAAGAGAGTGAAAAAGTTGGCTTAAAGCTCAATATTCAGAAAACGAAGATCATGGCATCCAGTCCTATCACTTCATGGAAAATAGTGAAACAGTGTCAGACTTTATTTTTTTGGGCTCCAAAATCACTGCAGGTGGTGACTGCAGCCATAAAATTAAAAGATGCTTACTCCTTGGAAGGAAAGTTATGACAAACCTAGATAGCAGATTAAAAAGCAGAGATATTACTTAAAGCCAAGAAAGGTCCATCTAGTCAAGGCTATGATTTTTCCAGTAGTCATGTATGGATATGAGAGTTGGACTATAAAGAAAGCTTCTTTTTAGATAAAATTGAATGGCAGCCCCCCACCCAAAGATATAATCAGCATGAAAATGAGAGGTGGGAGGAAACTGTAAAAATCAAAACTTGATTATTGAAGGGAAAGAGATAAAGAAGTATGCTAGAAAATATTATGCAAAGTTAAAAGTAGCAATATTATATAATCATTATAAAGAATTTAGAGAAACAAGGGGTAAAACTAGGTTGAAGAAAATTCACTTGTAACAAGACTTGATTTGATGAATTCATTGTCATTTTTAGCTCTCCTCCTTTGACTGAAATATGACTGTGAACCATAATAAAACTATTATCTTCATCTCATAGAAAATCACCAGGCCAAGAAACTATAAAACAGCACAGTTTTATAGGCATAGGCAAAACACAGGCAAAACACTCTCTGACATAAATCACAGCAGGATCCTCTATGACCCACTTCCCAGAATATTGGAAATAAAAGCAAAAATAAACAAATGAGACCTAATTAAAATTAAAAACTTTTGCACAACAAAGGAAACTATAAGCAAGGTGAAAAGACAGCCTTCAGAATGGGAGAAAACAATAGCAAATGAAGCAACTGACAAAGAATTAATCTCAAAAATATACAAGCAACTCCTGCAGCTCAATTCCAGAAAAATAAACGACCTGATCAAAAAATGGGCCAAAGAACTAAACAGACATTTCTCCAAAGAAGACATAATAAACACATGAAAAGATGCTCAACATCACTAATTATTAGAGAAATACAAATCAAAACCACAATGAGGACCATTTCACGCCAGTCAGAATGGCTGCTATCCAAAAGTCTGCTGCTGCTGCTAAGTCACTTTAGTCGTGTCCGACTCTGTGCGACCCCATAGATGGCAGCCCACCAGGCTCCCCCGTCCCTGGGATTCTCCAGGCAAGAACACTGGAGTGGGTTGCCATTTTCTTCTCCAATGCATGAAAGTGGAAAGTGAAAGTGAAGTCGCTTAGTCGTGTCCGACTCTTAGACTCCATGGACTGCAGCCTACCAGGCTCCTCCGCCCATGGGATTTTCCAGGCAAGAGTACTGGAGTGGGGTGCCATTGCCTTCTCCAGATCCAAAAGTCTACAAGCAATAAATGCTGGAGAGGGTGTGGAGAAAAGGGAACCCTCTTACACTGTTGGTGGGAATGCAAACTAGTACAGCCACAATGGAGAACAGTGTGGAGATTCCTTAAAAAAGTGGAAATAGAACTGCCATATGACCCAGCAATCCCACTGCTGGGCATACACATCGAGGAAACCAGAATTGAGACACATGGACCCCAATGTTCGTCGCAGCACTGTTCATAATAGCCAGGACATGGAAGCAACCTAGATGTCCATCAGCAGACGAATGGATAAGAAAGCTGTGGTACATACACACAATGGAATATTACTCAGGCATTAAAAAGAATACATTTGAATCAGTTCTAATGAGGTGGATGAAACTGGAGCCTATTATACAGAGTGAAGTAAGCCAGAAAGAAAAACACCAATATAGTATACTAATGCATATATATGGAATTTAGAAAGATGGTAACGATAACCCTGTATCAAGATAGCAAAAGAGACACAGATGTATAGAACAGTCTTTTGGACTCTGTGGGAGAGGGCGAGGTGGGGCTGGTTTGGGAGAATGTCACTGAAACATGTATATTATCATATGTGAAACGGATCACCAGTCTAGGTTCGATGCATGATACAGGGTGCTTGGGGCTGGTGCACTGGGATGACCCAGAGGGATGGGATGGGGAGGGAGGTGGGAGGGGTGTTCAGGATGGGGAACACATGTACACCCATGGCAGATTCATGTCAATGTATGGCAAAACCAATACAATATTGTAATTAGCCTCAAAAAAAAAAAAAAAAAAGAAAATCAGTGATCTTATGGTTGGTTGGTTGGTTGGTTGGTTTAGCTCCTAAGTCATGTCTGACTATTGCGACCCCATGGACTATAGCCTGCCAGGCTCCTCTGTCCATGGGATTCTCCAGGCAAGAATACTGGAGTGGGTTGCCATTTCCTCCTCCAGGGGATCTTCCCAACCTAGGAATCAAACGTGGGTCTCCTGCCTTGCAGGCAGATTCTTTTTTTTTTTTTAGGTAATTATTTTTTATTGGAGGCAAATTATTTTACAATATCATATTGGTTGGTTTTGCCATACATTGATATGAATTTGCCCCGGGTTTACATAAGTTCCCCCTCCTGAACCCCCCTCCCACCTCCCTCCTCCCTTTATCCTCCCTCTGGGTCATCCCCGCATGCCAGGCCCGAGCATCCTATAACATGCATTGACCCTGAACTAGTGATTCGTTTCACATATGACAACATACGTGTTTCAATGCCATTCTCCCAAATCATCCCACCCTCACCCTCTCCCATAGAGTCCCAAAGACTGTTCTATACATCTGTGTCTCTTTTGCTGTCTCGTATACAGGGTTATCATTTGCATCTTTCTAAATTCCATATATATGTGTTAGTATACTGTATTGGTGTTTTTCTTTCTGGCTTACTTCACTCTGTATAATAGGCTCCAGTTTCATCCACCTCATTAGAACTGATTCAAATGTATTCTTTTTAATGGCTGAATAATACTCCATTGTGTATATGTACCAAAGCTTTCTTATCCATTCGTCTGCAGATGGGCATCTAGGTTGCTTCCATGTCCTGGCTATTATAAACAGGGCTGCAATGAACATTGGAGTACACGTGTCTCTTTCAATTCTGGTTTCCTCGGTGTATATGCCCAGGAGTGCGATTGCTGGATCATATGGCAGTTCTATTTCCAATTTTTTGAGGAATCTCCACACTGTTCTCCATAGTGGCTGTACTAGTTTGCATTCCCACCAACAGTGTAAGAGGGTTCCTTTCTCTCCACATCCTCTCCAGCATTTATTGCATGTAGACTTTTGGATAGCAGCCATTCTGACTGGTGTGAAATGGTATCTCATTGTGGTTTTGATTTGCATCTCTCTGATTATGAGGGATGTTGAGCATTTTTTCATGTGTTTGTTAGCCATCTTTATGTCTTCTTTGGAGAAATGTCTGTTTAGTTCTTTGGCCCATTTTTTGATTGGGTCATTTATTTTTCTGGAATTGAGCTGAAGGAGCTGCTTGTATAATTTGGAGATTAATCCTTTATCAGTTGCTTCATTTGCTATTATTTTCTCCCATTCTGAAGGCTGTCTTTTCACCTTATTTATAGTTTCCTTTGCTGTGCAGAAGCTTTTGATTTTAATTAGGTCCCATTTGTTTATTTTTGCTTTTATTTCCAATATTCTGGGAGGTGGGTCATGGAGGATCCTGCTGTGATTTATGTCGGACAGTGTTTTGCCTACGTTCTCCTCTAGGAGTTTTATAGTTTCTGGTCTTACATTTAGCTCTCTAATCCATTTTGAGTTTATTTTGGTGTATGGTGTTAGGAAGTGTTCTAGTTTCATTCTTTTACAAGTGGCTGACCAGTTTTCCCAGCACCACTTGTTAAAGAGACTGTCTTTTCTCCATTTGATATTCTTGCCTCCTTTGTCAAAGATGAGGTGTCCATAGATGCGTGGATTTATCTCTGGGCTTTCTATTTTGTTCCATTGATCTATATTTCTGTCTTTATGCCAGTACCATACTGTCTTGATGACTGTGGCTTTGTAGTAGAGCCTGAAGTCCGGCAGGTTAATTCCCCCAGTTCCATCTTTCTTCCTCAAGATTGCTTTGGCTATTCAAGGTTTTCTGTATTTCCATACAAATTGTGAGATTATTTGTTCTAGTTCTGTGAAAAATATCTTTGGTAGCTTGATAGGGATTGCATTGAATGTATAAATTACTTTGGGTAGTATACTCATTTTTACAATATTTATTCTTCCAATCCATGAACATGGTATATTTCTCCATCTATTAGTGTCCTCTTTGGAAAGTCGGGAAAACCACTAGACCATTCAGATATGACCTCAATCAAATCCCTTATGATTATGCAGTGGAAGTGAGAAATAGATTTAAGGGACTAGATCTGATTGACAGAGTGCCTGATGAACTCTGGACGGAGGTTCGTGACATTGTACAGGAGACAGGGACCAAGACCATCCCCATGGAAAAGAAATGCAAAAGAGCGAAATGGCTGTCTGAGGAGGCCTTACAAATAGCTGTAAAAAGAAGAGAGGCGAAAAGCAAAGGAGAAAAGGAAAGATATAAGCATCTGAATGCAGAGTTCCAAAGAATAGCAAGGAGAGATAAGAAAGCCTTCCTCAGTGATCAATGCAAAGAAATAGAGGAAAACAACAGAATAGGAAAAACAAGAGACCTCTTCAAGAAAATTAGAGATTCCAAGGGAACATTTCATGCAAAGATGGGCTCGATAAAGGACAGAAATGGTATGGACCTAACAGAAGCAGAAGATATTAAGAAGAGGTGGCAGGAATACACAGAAGAACTGTACAAAAAAGATCTTCACGACCAAGATAGTCACGATAATGTGATCACTGACCTAGAGCCAGACATCTTGGAATGTGAAGTCAAGTGGGCCTTAGAAAGCATCACTACGAACAAAGCTAGTGGAGGTGATGGAATTCCAGTGGAGCTATTTCAAGTCTTGAAAGATGATGCTGTGAAAGTGCTGCACTCAATATGCCAGCAGATTTGGAAAACTCAGCAGTGGCCACAGGACTGGAAGAGGTCAGTCTTCATTCCAATCCCAAAGAAAGGCAATGCCAAAGAATGCTCAAACTACCGCACAATTGCACTCATCTCACACGCTAGTAAAGTCATGCTCAAAATTCTCCAAGCCAGGCTTCAGCAGTATGTAAACCGTGAACTCCCAGATGTTCAAGCAGGTTTTAGAAAAGGCAGAGGCACCAGAGATCAAATTGCCAACATCCGCTGGATCATGGAGAAAGCAAGAGAGTTCCAGAAAAACATCTATTTCTGCTTCATTGACTATGCCAAAGCCTTTGACTGTGTGGATCACAATAAACTGTGGAACATTCTGAAAGAGATGGGAATCCCAGACCACCTGACCTGCCTCTTGAGAAACCTGTATGCAGGTCAGGAAGCAACAGTTAGAACCGGTCATGGAACAACAGACTGGTTCCAAATAGGAAAAGGTGTACGTCAAGGTTGTATATTGTCACCTTGCTTATTTAACTTATATGCAGAGTACATCATGAGGAACGCTGGGCTGGAAGAAGCACAAGCTGGAATCAAGATTGCTGGGAGAAATATCAATAACCTCAGATATGCAGATGACACTACCCTTATGGCAGAAAGTGAAGAGGAACTCAAAAGCCTCTTGATGAAAGTGAAAGAGGAGAGTGAAAAGGTTGGCTTGAAGCTCAACATTCAGAAAACAAAGATCATGGCATCTGGTCCCATCACTTCATGGGAAATAGATGGAAAAACAGTGGAAACAGTGTCCGACTTTGTTTTTTTGGGCTCCAAAATCACTGCAGATGCTGATTGCAGCCATGAAATTAAAAGACGCTTGCTCCTTGGAAGGAAAGTTATGACCAACCTTGATAGCATATTAAAAAGCAGAGACATTACTTTGCCAACCAAGGTCCGTCTAGTCAAGGCAATGGTTTTTCCCGTGGTCATGTATGGATGTGAGAGTTGGACTGTGAAGAAAGCTGATCGCCGAAGAATCGATGCTTTTGAACTGTGGTGTTGGAGAAGACTCTTGAGAGTCCCTTATACTGCAAGGAGATCCAACCAGTCCATTCTAAAGGAGATCAATCCTGGATGTTCATTGGAGGGACTGATGCTAAAGCTGAAACTCCAATACTTTGGCCACCTCATGCGACGAGTTGACTTATTGGAAAAGACTCTGATGCTGGGAAAGGTTGGGGGCGGGAGGAGAAGGGGACGACGGAGAATGAGATGGATGGATGGCATCACCGACTCTGTGGACATGAGTTTGAGTGTACTCCGGGAGTTGGTGATGGACAGGGAGGCCTGGCGTGCTGTGATTCATGGGGTCGCGGAGAGTCGGACACGACTGAGCGACTGAACTGAACTGAACTGATGTACAAGTCTTTTGTTTCCTTAGGTAGATATATTCCTACGTATTTAATTCTTTTCGTTGCAACAGTGAATGGAATAGTTTCCTTAATTTCTCTTTCTATTTTCTCATTATTAGTGTATAGGAATGCAAGGGATTTCTGTGTGTTGATTTTATATCCTGCAACATTACTGTAATCATTGATTAGCTCTAGTAGTTTTCTGGTAGAGTCTCTAGGGTTTTCTGTGTAGAGGATCATGTCATCAGCGAACAGTGAAAGTTTTACTTCTTCTTTTCCAATTTGTATTCCTTTTATGTCTTTTTCTGCTCTGATTGCTGTAGCCAAAACTTCCAGAACTATGTTGAATAGTAGTGGTGAGAGTGGGCACCCTTGTCTTGTTCCTGACTTTAGGGGAAATGCTTTCAGTTTTTCACCATTGAGGATAATGTTTGCTGTGGGTTTGTCATATATAGCTTTTATTATGTTGAGGTATGTCCCTTCTATTCCCACTTTCTGGAGGGTTTTTATCATAAATGGATGTTGAATTTTGTCGAAGGCTTTCTCTGCATCTATTGAGATAATCATATGATTTTTATTTTTCAGTTTGTTAATGTGGTGTATTACGTTGACTGATTTGCGGATATTGAAGAATCCTTGCATTCCTGGGATAAAGCCCACTTGGTCATGATGTATGATCTTCTTAACATGCTGTTGGATTCTGATTGCTAGAATTTTGTTAAGGATTTTTGCATCTATGTTCATCAGTGATATTGGCCTGTAGTTCTCTTTTTTTTGTGGGGTCTTTACCAGGTTTTGGGATTAGGGTGATGGTGGCCTCATAGAATGAGTTTGGAAGTTTCCCTTCCTCAGCAATTTTCTGGAAGAGTTTGAGTAGAATAGGTGTTAGCTCTTCTCTAAATTTTTGGTAGAATTCAGCTGTGAAGCCGTCTGGACCTGGGCTTTTGTTTGCTGGGAGATTTTTGATTACAGTTTCAATTTCCGTGCTTGTGATGGGTCTGTTCAGATTTTCTATTTCTTCCTGGTTCAGTTTTGGAAAGTTGTATTTTTCTAGGAATTTGTCCATTTCTTCCAGGTTATTCATTTTATTGCCATATAATTCCTGATAGTATTCTCTAATAATCCTTTGTATTTCTGTGTTGTCAGTTGTGATCTCTCCATTTTCATTTCTAATTTTATTGATTTGGTTCTTCTCCCTTTGTTTCTTGATGAGTCTGGCTAGTGGTTTGTCAATTTTATTTACCTTCTCAAAGAACCAGCTTTTGGCTTTGTTGATTTTTGCTATAGTCTCTTTTGTTTCTTTTGCATTTATCTCTGCCCTAATTTTTACAATTTCTTTCCTTCTGCTGACCCTGGGGTTCTTCATTTCTTCCTTTTCTAGTTGCTTTAGATGTAGAGTTAGGTTATTTAGTTGACTTTTTTCTTGTTTCTTGAGGTGTGCCTGTATTGCTATGAACTTCCCCCTTAGCACTGCTTTTATAGTGTCCCAGAGGTTTTGGGTTGTTGTGTTTTCATTTTCATTCATTTCTATGCATATTTTGATTTCTCTTTTGATTTCTTCTATGATTTGTTCGTTGTTCAGCAGCGTGTTGTTCAGCCTCCATATGTTGGCATGTTTAATAGTTTTTCTCCCATAATTGAGATCTAATTTTACTGCATTGTGGTCAGAAAAGATGCATGGAATGATTTCAACTTTTTTGAATTTACCAAGGCTAGATTTATGGCCCAGGATGTGATCTATCCTGGAAAAGGTTCCATGTGCACTTGAGAAAAAGGTGAAATTCATTGTTTTGGGGTGAAATGTCCTATAGATATCAATTAGGTCTAACCGGTCTATTGTATCATTTAAAGATTGTGTTTCCTTGTTAATTTTCTGTTTAGTTGATCTATCCATAGATGTAAGTGGGGTATTAAAATCTCCCACTATTATTGCATTATTGTTAATTTCCCCTTTCATACTTGTTAGTAATTGTCTTACATATTGCGGTGCTCCTATGTTGGGTGCATAAATATTTATAATTGTTATATCTTCATCTTAGATTGATCCTTTGATCATTATGTAGTTTCCTTCTTTGTCTCTTTTCACAGCCTTTGTTTTAAAGTCTATTTTATCTGATATGAGTATTGCTACTCCTGCTTTCTTTTGGTCTCTATTTGCATGGAATATCTTTTTCCAGCCCTTCACTTTCAGTCTGTATGTGTCCCTCATTTTGAGGTGGGTCTCTTGCAGACAACATATATGGGGGTCTTGTTTTTGTATCCATTCAGCCAGCCTTTGTCTTTTGGTTGGGGCATTCAACCCACTTACGTTTAAGGTAATTAATGATAAGTACGATCCTGTAGCCATTTTCTTTATTGCTTTGGGTTCGAGTTTATACACCCTTTCTGTGTTTCCTGTCTAGAAAAGATCCTTTAGCATTTGTTGGAGAGCTGGTTTGGTAATGCTGAATTCTCTCAGCTTTTGCTTGTCTGTAAAGCTTTTGATTTCTCCTTCATATTTGAATGAGATCCTTGCTGGGTACAGTAGTCTGGGCTGTAGGTTATTTTCTTTCATCACTTTAAGTATGTCTTGCCATTCCCTCCTGGCCTGAAGAGTTTCTGTTGAAAGATCAGCTGTTATCCTTATGGGAATCCCCTTGTGTGTTATTTGCTGTTTTTCCCTTGCTGCTTTTAATATTTGTTCTTTGTGTTTGATCTTTGTTAATTTGATTAATATGTGTCTAGGAGTATTTCGCCTTGGGTTTATCCTGTTGGGGACTCTCTGGGTTTCTTGGACTTGGGTGATTATTTCTTTCCCTATTTTAGGGAAGTTTTCAACTATTATCTCCTCAAGTATTCTTTCATGGTCTTTCTTTTTGTCTTCTTCTTCTGGGATTCCTATGATTCGAATGTTGGAGCGTTTAACATTGTCCCAGAGGTCTCTAATATTGTTCTCATTTCTTTTAATTTGTTTTTCTTTTTTCCTCTCTGTTTCATTTATTTCTACAATTCTATCTTCTAGCTCGCTTATCCTGTCTTCTGCCTCTGTTATTCTACTGTTTGTTCCCTCCAGAGTGTTTCTGATCTCATCTATTGTATTATTCATTGTATATTGACTCTTTTTTATTTCCTCTAAGTCCTTATTAAATCTTTCTTCCATCTTCTCAATCCTTTTCTCCAGGTTATTTATCTGTAACTCCATTTTGCTTTCAAGATTTTGAATCATTTTCACCACCAAAATTCGAAATTCTTTTTCATGTAGATTCCCTATATCTTCCTCTTTTGTTTGTGTTGGTGGGCATTTATCTTGTTCCTTTACTTGCTGGGTATTTCTCTGCTTCTTCATCTTGCTTATAATGCTTTGCTTGGGGTGGCCTTTCCCTCTTCTGGCCGTTTGTGGAGTTCTCTTTATTATGTAGTTTCCTTGCTGTGTGTGGGGTTGGACAGGTGACTTGTCAAGGTTCCCTGGTTATGGAAGCCTGTGTCGGTGTTCTGGTGGGTGGAGCTGGATTTCTTCTCTCTGGAGTGCAATGAAGTGTCCAGTAATGAGTTATGACATGTCAGTGGGTTTGGAGTGACTTTGGGCAGCCTGTATATTGAAGCTCAGGGCTAGTTTCCTGTGTTACTGGAGAATTTGCGTGGTATGTCTTGCTCTGGAACTTGTTGACCCTTGGGTTTAGCGTAGGTATGGAGACGTTTGATGAGCTCCTATCGATTAATGTTCCCTGGAGTCAGGACTTCTCTGGTGTTCTCAGGATTCGGGCTTAAGCCTCTTGCCTCTGGTTTTTGGTCTTATTCTTGGAGTAGTCTCTAGATGTCTCTATCTGTCATTTCCAAGGTGGTTCCCTCTGTTTTAGCTTCTGTCTGCTGGTCTCTTCAGTGTCTAATTTCCGCCCTGATACTAGGGGGTGGGTGGACACTTTTTAAGGCTCAGTTGTTCAGTCCTGTTCTGGGAAGGGAGGAACGCTGCAGTCGATTATCTCTGGCGTCTGTGGGGAGTGCTCGCAGCGTCTCGGCCACACTGGGTTTGCCCCCGCTCACAGCACGTATGCTGTCCCAGTCTATACTGCACAGGCTCTAGGTTGCTCTGCCGGGAATGATCTGAGGCCGGCACCGGGTTGTATGCACTTCCCAGGTCTGAGCGGCTCAAGTTCAGGTTCTCAGGTACTCCACAAAGGCGCAGACTTGGTTGGGCCTGCGTTTTGTGCCTTCCCCGGTCCGAGCAGCTCAGGGGACCAGGTGTTTGGCGAGCGCGGTCTCTGCGACTTATCGCCTCCCCAGTCCCCGCCACTCAGTTTTCTGGGTGTACAACCGGCGCACCTTCTCAGGGGGATATCGACCGGCCCGAGCCCAAGAAGTCCTGATTAGCAACAAGCCTGTCTGCAGTTTGTATCAGATGCCTTTCTGGGGCCGCGGTTGCCTGCTCCGGCTCTGGCTGCGCTCCCTGCCTGTCTCGGCGGGGGATGGGGGATGGGCGAGCCGCAGCCGGCTCACTCTGCTCAGTCCTTTATTCTGTGAGCGGGGCTGGCCGAGTAGTAGGTTAGAGCTTTCCGCCTTTTCGTAGGGAAGCTATCCCACAGTCTGCTTTGCTCTCCCCAGTTCTCTCAAATTGTTCTTGCGGCATTCAAGCCCAGTCCTCTCTCTAAGCAGTTCAGCCAGCTCCTCCCTGCCCAGCCCCCGCTGCTAATGGCGTCTGCAGGCGTCTGCGCTGCTTCTCCGCTGGGAGTTACCGTTTGGCGGGTAATCTGTGGGTTTTAAAAAAATCTTAAAAAAAAAGAGGGTTATGTGGCCCTCTGAGCTTTCAAGGCTCGCCACAGATTCGCCAGTGAGAATGTTTCCTGGTGTTTGGAAACTTCTCTCTTTTTAAAGCCTCCCTTCCCGGGACAGAGCTCCGTCCTTACTTCTTTTGTCTCGCTTTTTATCTTTTATGTTTTTTCCTACCTCCTTTCGAAGACAATGGGCTGCTTTTCTGGGTGCCTGACGTCCTCTGCCAGCATTCAGAAGTTGTTTTGTGGACTTTACTCACGTTCAAATGTTCTTTTGATGAATTTGTGGAGGAGAGAGTGGTCTCGCCGTCCTATTCCTCCGCCATCTTATTCCTCCCCCTCCTGCAGGCAGATTCTTTACCAACTGAGCTATGATCAACTCCTAGTGTCCTTTATGAATGTGATCTATAATTCTCTTTTTTGATTGTCTTTAAGTATCTATTTTTAATTGGAGGATAACTGCTTTACAATATTGTGTTGGTTTCTACCATATTGATCTATAAATTCTAATCACAGTAATCTACAATTACTTGTTTTTGCTTAAAGTCTGCAAGATTAATACTCAAAGTATCCTGGTGGGGAATAAAACTTACTAAAATAGTCTAATACTTTTTTAGGGATATATTGGTATCTTGGGCTTTCCTGGTGGCTCAGAGGGTAAAGCGTCTGCCTACAATGTGGGAGACCCGGGTTCGATCCCTGGTCGGGAAGATCCCCTGGAGAAGGAAATGGCAACCCACTCCAGTATTCTTGCCTGGAAAATCCCATGGACTGAGAAGCCTGGTAGGCTACAGTCCATGGGGTCGCAAAGATTCGGACACAACTGAGTGACTTCACTTTCACTTTTCACTTTCATTGATATCTTACAAGCAATCATTTAAGAAACAGTTGAAGAGCATGAGCTTAATTTGACCTCAGGCATTAACCTCAGTTAAGATGATATTGTTCACTCTTTTTACCAAAGATTATTTAAAAAATGAGAAAAAAAATTCAGAATTCTTGGAAAAGTAGATTCTGTTAATCCACATTTGGCAGATGGCAGTGTATTTGCTGCTGTATCTGCTGAATGAACTTGTCATGGCTAACCTTAGATTTACCACTGGATTACTATTATTAACACCAGAAATATTTGAGAAGAAATCTTCTAACCTGAGGCTGGTACTCACGTTGACTTCTGGGTTCTCTGAAGGTAACAGATGCTTTATGGATTGACCGATGGGATCCAAGGAGGATTTTTTTTTAATCTCATCAACTTGGGATGTTGTCCTTCATCCGTGTTTGTCAGGCTTATTTCCTAACTAGACAGTTCTTTACCCCTTCCATCCCTGACCACACTCTCTGGGAGAGCAGTGGTTTTGGCAGAAGCCTCTCTGACTCCTTCCCTGACTATGCTACTGCTAAGTCACTTCAGTCATGTCCGACTCTGTGTGATCCCATAGACGGAAACCCACCAGGCTCCCCCATCCCTGGGACTCTCCAGGCAAGAACACTGGAGTGGGTTGCCATTTCCTTCTCCAATGTGTGAAAGTGAAAAGTGAAAGTGAAGTCGCTCAGTCGTGTCCAACCCTTAGTGACCCCACGGACTGCAGCCTACCAGGCTCCTCCATCCATGGGATTTTCTAGGCAAGAGTACTGGAGTGGCTTGCCATTGCCCTCTCCCTGACTATACCCAGCTGTTAAATTCTCCTAATTTCTGGCTGGTAGCTGTATTGCTTTAGCAATGCCTTGCGGGTATAAATCGCTCTACAGGCTAATTCAATAAAATCTGGGTTCCTTTGAAGGGATAATTTGACAGGTCAGGGTTTCAGATTTATACTGCCTTAGACTCCTCCTACCTGTTCCCCTGCCCCCAATTCTGTGAACTAGCCAGCCTATACGTTTGGCCCGTATCTCCAAAGAATCTATCAATTTTCTTCAAATCGCCTTTCTCTATATTTCGATTTTTGAGAATGCTGTTAAGCTTGAATTTCTCCAGGATCTGTTGCAAATTAAGTCTTTTACTTTGGGAAGACATTAGGAGCTACGTTTTATCTGGTCGGTTGTGTCATCTAAAATCTGTTGCCTTATTGATTTTCTGTCTAGAAGTTCTGTCTATTGATGTCAATAAAAGTCTCCTACTATTATTATTGTATTCTTGTAGGTCTTTCCCTTTATGTCTGCTGGTACTTGTTTTATGTATTTAGGTGATCCTGTATTGAGTACATTTATTTTAACAAGTGTAGTATCTTCTACTTGTATTGTTCCTTTTATCATTATATAATGTCCTTTGTTTTTCCTTATGGCCTTTGTTTTAATGTCTGTTTTGTCTGATATGAGTATTGCTAGCCCTGCTTTCTTATTGTTTCCATTTGGATGAAATGTCTTTTTCTATCCCCTCACTTTTAATCTGTATCTTTTCCCCTAAAGTGAGTCTCTTGTAGGTGGCATTTTTTATTCAATCTGCCACTCTTTTGATTATAGAATTTAGTCCATTGACATTTAAAGACATCATTAATAAAGTATGTACTTACTGCCATTTTAAACATTTGTTTTCCAGTTTTTGTAGTTATTTGTTTATTTCTTCTTTTTGTTTTCCCTTTTGTGGTTTGATGGCTTTCTTCTGTATTATGCTCAAGTTCCTTTTTTGGGGGGGTTTTGAGAATCTGTTGTACCTTTTTGATGTGTGGTTACCTTGGTTTTCAAATGTTAGCCCATAACTATATCTTATGTGTTCTAAATGAATAGTCATACTAGTTCAAATACATTCTAAAAGATCTACATTTTTATATTCCCCTCCTCTACATTTTGTGATTTTGGTCTACTTTACATTTTGATGCTTATCCTTTTACTATTAATTGTAGTTATAGTTGCTTTTACAATTTTTTTGGATTGCTTTTAATCTATGTACTAACTTAAGTGATGTTCAATCTTTTTATATATTTGCCTTTCCTGTTGTTATTTCCCCTTTCCTATGAGTGTACTCCTGGAGTTGGTGATGGACAGGGAGGCCTGGCGTGCTGTGATTCATGGGGTTGCAGAGAGTAGGATACGACTGAGCGACTGAATTGAACTGAACTGAACTGAATAGATAACTTGCTTCTTTTCTATATAGAGATTTCTCAATATCTCTTTTAGGTTAGGCTTAGGATTGCTGTACTCTTTTAGTTTTTGCTTGTCTGAGAAATTCTCTCTCCATCTATTCTAAACGATAATCTTGCTGGGAGGAGTATCCCAGGTTGCAGAGTTTTCTCTTTCAGGACTTTGACTAACTCATGCCACTCCCTTCTGACCTGCACAGCTTTTGCAGAGAAAACAACCTTATAGGGGTTTCCTTGTAACTGACAGTTTTTCTCTTCTTCCCTCGAGAATCCTCTTTAACTTTTGCCATTTTAACTGTGTCTTGGTTTGGGTCTGCTTGTGTTTATCTTCTTTGGGACCCTCTATGCTTCCTGTACCTGGATATCTGTTTCCTTTTTTAGATCCTAGGAAATTTTCAGCCATAATTTCTTTAAAAACAGTTTTGATCCTCTTCTCTCTCTATTCTCCTTCTGGTACCAAAATTATGCATAGTCTGGCATTCCTTATGGGGCTTCCCTGGTGGCTAAGACTGTAAAGAATCTGCCTGCAATTAAGGAGATGTGGGTTTGATCCCTGGGTTGGGAAGATCCCCTAGAGAAGGGAATGTCTACCCATTCCAGTATTCTTGCCTGAAGAATTCCATGGACAGAGGAGGACTACAGTCCATGTGGTCACAAAGAGTTAGACACGACTGAGCAAGGCTCTCTATAATATCCAACAGCTCTTGTATATGGCTTTCATTCCCTGCTGCCCCCGCCCCCCCATCTGGCTTTCTGTCTGCTGTTCTGATTGGGTGATTTCCATTATTCTGTCTTCCAGATTACCTGGGTTCAGTAAGGCTCTACTGCCCTTAACTATGTGCTCTGTCCCAGAGGAGGTGAGTGCTGAAGCAAGTGCGGCCCACGTGGTCACAGCGAACCTGTGCGTTGCCAGTGAAGTCGCCTGCAGTTCTGCCCAGAGGTAGCCCGAGGTTGTGTCCCTTCTCCGTTGTGTTTGTCCCAGACTAGTTCTGGGGCTGAGAGGTTGGGGTGCTGTAGCTGTAGGAATGGAGGTCCCTGTGCTGCTGCCTGGGGCCCTGGCTGCCTCTGCGGGAGTGCTCCCCAGGGCCTCTGCAGCCCACATCCAGCTCCAAGCTGGGGTGTGAGCTGGGAAGGACCAGGGAAAGGAGCCGCCCTGTATTCC